>NC_074727.1:5350747-5723621 GCF_947242115.1 Biomphalaria glabrata | reverse complement strand
CCAAACCACACAAGTATATATTAGTAAATATTCCAGGCAGCTAAATTTGCCAAAATTCACTTTTCAACATCAAATCATAATTAATTTAGTAGTAAACATTCAATTTCACTGTTGAAGAAAATAAAATATCTTCTAAAAGTTGGAAATTTGTAATTAAAGTAAGAAATGTTTGTTGCTAAAACTTAATTTCTACTTTCTGCTTCAATGCAGATTCATCGCCTGAACTTGCTTGGTAGACTTGACTTAAGTTGTTTTTTTAATATATTTTAGCTGTAAAAAATTAGTTGACAACTGGTGCAACTATATAACAGCTGATGCTCTACATAACATCAAATTATAAAACTAGCTGAAACTCACTTCATCCTACTTCGAATCGATTAACAGTCAGCATTATACACAAACTGTTATATACAGTAGTTGAAACCTGTCGAAACTTACTCAAAAAGTTCAGAATGATCTTCTGAAACACTTTCATAAACTTTAACATTCTTTTTTATGATGGCATCAGGAATAAACTGGAAGTCCTTTTCATCATCTTCAGTAAGTTCTCTCTTCAAATCTTGTCCCTCAAACATAAGAACTATAAATACATATGTAAAATGTATCAAAAATACTGTAGCCATTTAAACACATTAAGAAATAATATGAGATTTTTCTTTGCATTTAGTTATTTATATATTTATGAGAATACTTGAAAGAAAATGTTAAAATTTGGATTGTCAGATGACTACTAGTAGACAAATAGAAAATGGTTCAATGTAATGTGAAAATAGCGCAGAGCAGTGTGTGGTGTTTAAATTGTCTACCTGTGCTGCCTTCACCCTTATCTTCAAACAGAGCTTTGTCCTGCTCCTCTTCTTCCAAGTGGAACAGCTCACTATCTTCTTCCTCTTCATATCTGTCTAACAGGAAGTCTACATTGTTGCTGCAGACAGAAGTCAAAAAGATGCTATAAAAACATTTCTTAAAAAAAAAGGCAACAACACCATTTCACAAGAGCATAATAAACATTATTTACAAAAAAAAAACAACCTACAACTCATATGCAACCCATGAAATCTGTGACATTAGAGGATTTTCTACAACAACAAATTTCCAGAAGTGCTTTTCTAATGAAAAAAAGTTTGTGTTAGTACTATTTCCTTTCTGCATCCCCAGATACCATCTAGTTTTTGCAAGTAAATTTGATTTACAACTATACTAAATAAGGGACACAAAAGACTCAACCTAATGTGGATCAGAGAGTGCCAGAGTTTGTAAAAATACTAGGTTATTAAGAATATGGTTACACAGAGGAAAAGTATGTACTATAAAAAAGACATCTGTGGCATTTATGTCTCAAGAGACTATCTTTTCCCTTTACAACTTCTCATGTGACTAAATAGGCCTTGATGCACAGCTGCAGTCACAGGTGTTGGGCATCTGTAATCACCTGGTGCTGTTGCAATTTCCACCCTTCTTTCTACTTCTGGTGTGTATGCCATCTGCAATCCAAGGTCGTTCCTTTATGCTTGCTCTCCATGTTTATCTATCCAGTGCATCTTTTTTCCAACTGTTGGTGTCAATTTTGAAGAGCTTAATGTTGCGCTTGCATACATCCTAGTATACCTTTAAAGTGGGTGTCACGTACACTATATCTATATTTAGCCATAATCTATATTTAGCTTGTTGGCGGAATTTTAGCTACCTCAGGATTTTCTATCACGCAACTAAATAATGTTTTGAAATGGATATGATTGATTTGAGATGTTGATTGTTGTACATTGAGCTGCATTTATTGGTCTGATTTTAACCAAGTGGCAGAGAGATATTTAGTCACACGACAAAACGCCCAAGCTTTGGAAGCTGAGAGATTTGACCGCCAGTCTTGTGTGGAACGTGTTAGAGATAACATGTACGAGAGTCTAGTGTTAGAACTCAATTATATTATTGTGTAGATCAGTTATTCTATTCAAGTACATTTAACCATTGTAATTATTTGTGAATAGCTTTTCCAAGTTTTGAATTAAAGTAATTGTTTTAGACGAAGAGAAGTTTCTTCATTGAATATATAATAATATACTTAGATCGTCTTGTCAACTAGTAATTTCTAGATGATCCTCTTATCAACTGGCAACTTCTAGATGATCCTCTTATCAACTAGTAACTTCTAGATGATCCTCTTATCAACTGGCAACTTCTAGATGATCCTCTTATCAACTAGCAACTTCTAGATGATCATCTTATCAACTGACGATTTCTGAATCCTCGGCAATTACGATCATTGATTGTGCTTCAACGTGACATCTTGGCATCAAGTTTGATCGTAACATCTAGCACTATTGATGATCGTAACAGTGGGCTACCAGCAGCTCTCCATACAGAAAGTCTTGTGGGAATTGACCTTGTGGCATTTTGTGAACATGACAAGGTGTATGCTGCTGATAACAACAGCATGGATGTCCTGGCACCCTGCCTTTCACAGCACTTCATCAGTAGTTATTTTATCTTGCTACCTCATTTTAAAAATTCACCTTAAGCAACAGAGGTGGAAGGTATTCAGCTTTTTTTTGCTGCCAAGAGTAGGTTGACCATATCACTACTGTATAGCAGAGTGCTCATCACACAAATCCTGTAGACTAGAGCTTTGGCACTGGTAGTCAGCAAGGTATTGTTCCCCACTCTTTTCTCCAGCCATGGCTATCCTGTTGTTGATAGTCTTTATCCAGTAGCACATCGTTGGAGATAATCAAGCCATAAAAAGATGTGAATGGATGAAAACAGTAATTTATTTACCTAATAAGACAAATACATATAAGAGACTTATTACAAACAAACTTTTCAATATCAACTCATGTTTATGTAGGCCTTTGCAAAAGGGAAACTTTATAATAGAATTATTACAACTAGGAGACCAAAAATATTTAATTTCTGTTAATATGGGAATGGTATGGTCTTTTATCATACAAAATTAACATGGGTCCTTCACTAAGGAAATGCCCATTTCACTGAAAATTTCTTTTGCATTTGTTATGTACAAGAAATTAAGACTTTTTAATTGGTCTTCCCTTATATCAGACCACATAATTACAGAAAAACTGTCTGCCTCATATGATGACATTACTATGATATACCTTAAGTCATTTCATAAACACCTAATAATTCTGCAATAGTCTCAGACTAACAAATAAATATAATTACTCAGCGCCAGTAGCATTTTCTTCCTCTTCTGTTTCTACTGAAGCAGGGGCAGATGAGTTGTCCAGTGGTTCACCGATGCTGAATTTCTTGGCTCTAATGGAATCTACACCTATTTGAAAGCAAATGATAAATACATTTTACCCAATCCTATATTGGTATCAATGATAAAAAAAAAAGTTTAACTCAGGAATATTTTTGACATTGAAGTAACAACAAGAGCTAGTAACTGATTACATTTTATTTTTAAAATGGTATTTAAACTAATCCACACTATATTTCACCTCCAATTTATAGAGACTTAACCTAGTTTAGAATTTTCAGGTGAAAATCTAAATTATGTTCCAATTAAAACTACAATTAAGGATCCCAATAGAACCCAGATTAGGCTGCAGCTATAAGAGTTTACTAAAACTGTTATAAAAAGAACAAACCAGATGAGATCTGTACTCTTTAGCAATTCTTTAGTTTTACAAAATGCATTGGAGAAAATGTTTAAAGGCACATTTAATAATTTAGGACTTGGAACACATTATACTTTTAGTGTAGATTTTGTTGTATTCTTTAGATTGCTTTTAAATTTACCAAGAAATGTCAGCAAAGGAACAGACATGGCCAGCTTTGGCACAGTGACTATGAATCTCAATAGTTGGTCCAAGCTGTTGCGTCTTTCCCGCAGTACAGGTTCACTGACTATAATAGACATCTTGTTGATGACGGGTAATGTTGTGTTGGGAAACATCTCTGCCAATGTAGCTCTCAAATCCTCAAACTCACTTAGTTGTTTCTCCAGCTGAGAAAAAATTTAATAAAAGAAATATTCTATCTTACAGAACAGAAATTAACAAGACTAATTCTTCACTGGAAGCAAGTAAAAAAAAAGGTTTGTTGGCTTCCTTCAATCGTAGAACAACTATGGTTCATCTTGCACACTTCCTTATGAGGCTGTGGAGCCCTATTTTGGAGAGACACTCCCGTCACAAATATCACAGGTTAAGGTGGCTTTTGCTTTGGTGGTAGAGGAGCTGGCCATTTTTTGTATTGTACGTTTTTCTTCTTGAGCTGAGACCCATGTTCTTTCACTGTCCATAGCTTTCTTAGTCACTGTCTCTCTCCATCCGGTGCGGTCTAGAGCTATGTCTTCCCAAGGGTCGGTATTGATGTTCACTGATTTGAGGTCCCATTTTATTACATCTATGTAACGGAGGTGGGGGCTGTAAAGATGCTGGGAATACCTGTTCGCGCAAGGATCTCAGTATTGCACACTTTTTCTTTCCATGTGATTTTCAAGATCCTACGGAGACATCGCAAATGGAATGAGTTTAGTTTTCTCTCTTGCTTTGCATAGGTGGTCCATAATTCACTGCCATACAGTAGTGTACTCATAACGCATGCCTTGTAGACTTCCATTTTGGTCACCGTAGTTAGCTAATGGTTTTCCCAAACTCTTGGCCTGAGTCTAGCGAAGGTCGAGGCAGCCTTCCCTATGCCTTTTTTTATCTCCTCTACTAGAGACAGGTCATCTTGAATTGTAAATCCTAGATAGCAGAATACATTTACAGCCTCCAGCTTGTTGTCGTCTATGGGGATGGAGGGTGGTGCTGTAGCAGGTGGTCCCATAACATTTGTTTTCTTCATGCTAATAGTTAAGCCATATTCTATCTTATAGAACAGAAATTAACAAGGCTAATTCTTCACTGGAAACAAGTAAAAAAAAAGGTTTACTATGTTAAATAATTGTTGTTACCTTATTTGAAAATGAAAGTTTTTTCTGGAATTTATTAACAAATCTTTTTTATACTGCAATGTTATTTTGTTTTTAAACTATAATCTAACTTTAAAAAAAAAACTATTTATTAATCAACCTCACTAAACTGATCTTTTGCAATGTTATATAGCATTCCACCTAGATTTGTTTACTTTTTAAAAAATATATTAAGTATTAAAATTGCTTATGATTAAAAACAAAACAAAACCCTTAAAAGGTTACCTATGTGTAAAGGATTCCTTTAGAAGTCAAAATGTGATGTAAGAAAAGATTGTTATGTGATATAATATTTTAATATGGTAAATTCCTTTTGATTGGATCAAGTTAACTAGTTAACATATGAAAGGCTGATTAATAAGTCTGTGGTAGAGATGGCAGTGAGCAGGGTTGGACCATTGAGACTGTAGGCCTAGATCTAGTATACAGATGTTTGTAAATGTTTTAAATGTTTCGGATGTTAATTCAGAGTGCATACCACATGACCAAGCAGCCAATGTACAGCAACTTTTCATAACATGTAAAACATTTACAAACATCTGTGTACTAGATCTAGGCTTACAATCCTTTTTTGAGTAATAATACATGTATAAAAGTATGAAACCAAAATTTCTTACACTGTACTGCACAACATCTGAATCTTTGTGACTGGGAGATTTGAAACATGACAAATTGGAGACCAGCACCACCTGATAGTGGACTGTGTTCGACACAAGTCCTTTCTGCACTGAGTAAGATGTAACATAAAGGTCAATGCCTGACTCTTTATTCTTAAGTTCCCTGAAATAAGCAATTTTAAAATTAATTGTGAATTTAAACTTAGTAAAACTTAGTAAAGCAATACTAAATCATGAGTAAATGCTATGGCTATGGCACACAAAATGATATATTTATATTTTAATCATTAATGATTAATGGCATGGTGATGGTCAATAATAATTAATATATCTACATGCAGATATGATGATATTATTTATCAGAAATGCAATCATTTGCAATGCTGTTGACAGAGAGTGTTGACTGTTGTGTAATGTGTTGAAATTTAAATTGAACGCTGTAGGCGGCTACTAGAATATATATAGATAGTATTATTCTAATTATTAGAGTAGGCCTTATTATAAGTATTATTATAGGCCACTGTAGGAGGTGTACAGCTTTTAAATTTAATACCTAGATGTCACAACTGGCTTGGGCATTTTTAAAAAGGAAATATATAGATCTATTTAAAATGATGTAGATCTAGATTATATCTAGATCTAGTAGGTCAAGATGTAGATTTATAGACAGATTGAGACTACATCGCAAGACACGCCCACTTGGATGATTTTGTTTATGTTTATGTTTTTACTGAGCGTATCAATTTGAAGTTCGCGTTTCGTTAAAATGTTAAGTTCTTATTTTTATTTACCAATGACATATCACAAACCTATATATATGTCCGTAGATCAAGGTCTGTGTGGTAATGAATGATGTCTTAGGGACCTGGAATGGTCCATCAACTTGAAAAACGGAGGTCATGCTCCTAGCCCAAAAAAGAGGCAAAAGCCCAAGGATTCCTAGGATGTAAACAGCTCGACAACTGAAGTCAAAAGCTGAGGTATCCTTAAAAAAAAAGGAGGTCATGCTCCATATGTCCTCAAACGGAAATAGCTCAGCTCCACAAATTAATGTGAATGGCCTTTCCCTTTACGCATAACTATTCGCTCAGCATTTTTGTCATCAGTTTTACCTAGCTAACAAGGCATTGCAGTAGTCAAGGCGGGGATAGTATTAATGTTACAGCAAGCTTTTTTGTCGACTCCGTAGTCAAATATGGTCGGATAGAGCAGAGACCCTTGCAGAGCTGACTTTTGTGTGAGGGTCAAAAGACAGAGTTGAGTGAAAGAAAACTACAAGAACTACGTGGGCATTGGGAACCTGGCAGTTCGTGCTGAATAGTAAATTTGTACTCTCCTTCACTTGTGTAATATTGTTTTGAATGTTAATTTTAATTTGCTAATATATGTCTTATCTACAATCATCTTAAGTTTAAATGTTGACATACTTCCGAGACATTAAAACTCGCAAAAAGGAGATTTGTGAAAGATGGGAGACTGGTCAAGCTGTGGTGAAAAAGACGGCATGTAATTTCTTATCTGCTCGATCTTGACAATAAAGAAATTTTACCTTATCTTATCATATCTTATCTAATATAATAAAGACTTTACTTCAAAAAAGAAGATGATTACGCCCTACGCGTCATGCATCTAGCTATGCATATTAGCCAATGACTTAAATTCTGCCAAGTCATTAAATTGTCTTTCCTGGCTGGAAAAAAAGAGGGAGATCAGAGAGTGGAATAGATGACGGTAGCCAACAAATTCTTGTCCAAGAGCAGCATTGATCAAAAAAAACTTTATCATTACGGTCGTCATGCGAAAGAAAAAAATCACAGATCTTGGTGAGATATGATAAACAGTTACTTTTTATACAAAGTTTGGCCTATAACAACTTTGTCTGGTTGGAATCTTTATATATAGGCTACACGCTTTATACTTTTCCAACTTCCCATTCTCTGATCTAATTCAAACTTTGTACAATTATTCATTGTCAATGACTACATATGAATCGATCACAAAATGAACAAATTAGTTAACCCTTTCTCTCCTAATCGACGATACCATCGTTGATTTGACCTCATTTAATTAAATTAATATTTATTTATTTTTTAACTTGGCTTTGTGTCATATAAAAGAGCATGCATTTCCCTTTAATTCTATACGAAATAAAACATTTTCTGATAACAAACAACAAAGCTATTGAAGCCTAATCATAACAGGGGTAGTGAAATAGTAATGAGCAAATACAAGAACTCCTTCAAAATGTAGAAAAATAATTACGGAGAGAAAGAGTTAATCCATATTATTTGTAATTAGTTAATTTTGTTTTATATTGTAAATGTAATGAACTTAACGGAAATAAGCCGTGTGTAAAGAATTAGTTCACAAAAAATTTTCAGAACTAAAAATCATTTATAGATGTTTAAAATACCACTGCCACTGACTCAAATTTCAAAAGTTTATGTCGGAGAAATTCTACTTTCGATGCGCAGGTTCAAGTAAACAAAATTGGGGTTCCAGGGAGGGAAATATATATATATATATATATATATATATATATATATATATATATATATATATATATATATATATATATATATATATCATGGGCGTAGCCAGGGGGGGGTCGGAATTTAGTGAATGATTTTTTGCTTTGATTTTGTTTATTTTAGGTGAGATTTTAATACTAAACCATCAATTGCTCCAGCACAACCAATGGGGTTTTGAGTTTAAAACCCCTTACCAAGGGGTTTTGAGTTTAAAACCCCCTACCAGGGGGGTTCGAGTTTAAAAACCCCTATCAGGGGTTTTGAGTTTAAAACCCCCTACTAGGGGTTTTGAGTTTAAAACCCCCTACTAGGGGTTTTGAGTTTTAAGCCCCCTACTTGGAGTTTTTGCAGTTAACCCCCCCCCCCTTCTATCCTAGTAGGGGGTTTTGAGTTTTAAACCCCCTACTTGGAGTTTTTGCAGTTAACCCCCCCCCCTTCTATAAAACAAAACAAAACAAAAATGCAAACGAAAATCCCCTAATTCCGAGAGCACAGTTAAGGGAGATTTTGATTTTAAAACCCCCTCCAAAATTTACGATAAACCCACTCTTCAATTTAAAAAAGTTAATTACGCATTCAAAATGTTATGAGCGTAGCTAAATGGGTTTTGACTTAGTTTTTAGTTTAAACCCCACTTCAGCGGGGTTTGAAGGTAAAAAATACCTCTTTAATAAAAAAAAAACAAAGCAAATTATACACTCAAAATGTTTTCAGTGCAGTCAAAGGGGTTTTGAGTTTAAACTCCCCTCCAGTGGAGTTTGAAGCTAAAAAGTACCTTTTTAATATAAATAAAAGCAAATTACTCACACTAAAATCTATGAACGCAGCCAAAGGGGTTTTGAGTTTAAACCCCCCGCCAGGGGGGGGGGGGGCTTGAGGCTAAAAAATACATCTTCAGTGTAAGAAAAAAAGCAAATTACGCACTCAAAATGCTATGAGCGTTGCCAAAAGGGGTTTTGAGTTTAAACTCCCATTCAGAGGGCTTTAATGTTAAAAATACCTCTTCAATATATAAAAAAAAAGCAAATTACACACTAAAATTATTTGAGCGTAGCCAATCCAATCGGGAGTTTTGAGTTTAAACCCCTCTTCTACAGATGGCGTTTGTTTAAAGTTTAAAACCCCTCCAGATGGTTTTGAGTTTAAGATCCCCTTACAGAGCATTTTGAGGTGGAAAACCCCCAACAGATGATTTTGACGATAAAACTTCTCTTTTCGATATAAAATCTAAAGCAAACTACAGTCACTTAATTCCAAGAGCGTATTCAAGAGTGGTTACACATTTTTACCAGTGGCAGGGCTCCCTTAATAAACTGCAGTGAATATTTATCTGCCGAAATTGAAAAACACTAAATGTGATTCAACAAAGATGACTAAGACAGATTTTATGAGTCAATTATAGAGATCGGGTTTAAATCAAGGAAATCCTATGCCGAACTGGAAGTCGACCCTTTAGTAAGATTGTGAGAGAGCGACGCATGAGGTTTGCGGGACATGTTCTCCGACAAAATGAATTAAGCATAAGAAGAGTTGCATTGATATCCTAGTACAACTTAACGCCACTCATTCATTGAGGTCCTCATGGCAGGTGGGAAGAGGCTTCAGATATTACCAGTGACAGATTTTTATGGCAACAGCTTGACGTCAAATGCTCCGAACGGCGCGGTAGGGTCTAAGTCAGTAAGAATAGCACATTAGGTTTTTGAAATAAAACTTTTTAGTAGCAGGAAAATGCACTGTAGATACCTCAGAATATGCATTTTGTTGGCTTTCAATACCAGAAATAGTGCTTGGCGACGGGGCTTCGCCCCGCGCTAGCGCTCCCCAGACCCCATTGCTAGTAATGGCAGGGAATCTACAATTTTATGGAAACAGCTTGAAGGCAAATGCGCCAAACGGCGCGGGAGGGTCTAAGTCAGTAAGAATAGCACATTAGATTTTTGAAATAAAACATTTTAATAGCAAGAAAATGCACTGTAGATACCTCAGAATATACATTTTGTTGGCTTTCAATATCAGAAATAGTGCTTGGCAGCGGGGCTTCGCCCCGCGCTGGGGGAGCTCCTAGCGCTCCCCCAGACCCCCTTGCTACAATTTTCCCACTAACTCATGGAAGAACCTATTCTAGGGCACAATAAACGTCTTCCGAAAGAATGAAGGGTCAGAATGCAATAAAGATTATGTACACACACACATAAATACATATAAAAAAAAATTCGCGGGGGGGGGGGGAGAAAAAAATCCCCCCAAAGCCCCCCCCCCCGAAAAAAAATCCTGGCTACGCCCATGATATATATATATACAAAAAACAAAAAACATTATAACTATAAGAAACCAAAGTGTACATTCACACCAGACTCACTCATAATTTACATGTGACAAAGTTTATACCAGATTGTTCTTATTTAATGATTTGATTGCCAGGGGAACAAAAGAGTGTTTGTGTCTGTTTGTCTTAGCTATCGGTGTCTTGTATCTCTTTTGTGATGGTAAAATCACAAAATCCTGACACAAAGGGTGATTCTTTATTTCGAGGATCTCTCTCTCTCTCTCTCTCTCTCTCTCTCTCTCTCTCTCTATATATATATATATATATATATATATATATATATATATATATAGAGAGAGAGAGAGAGAGAGAGAGAGAGAAGAAATGAAATATAAACGTTACTTGAAAAAAAGAAGACCACATTGCATATGTTAACCAATAACTTCGATTCTGCCAAGTCATTGGTTTTCTTGGCTGGCTCTAATAGCAGTAGCAAAGGAAAGAAGGAGCATTTGTACATATGTGTCAAAGCATATGGGACGAGGAATGCGCCTTTATCTTTCAATTGTGCCTTTCTGAGTATTTTTTTAGGTTTTGTTTTTGTATTTGAAGATAATGGTTCAGTGTTTTATGCATAATTGCTACTTTTCTTTTAAGTCTATCCTTAAGGATTTCTAAAATTAGTGATTTTACTAATGGTGTTTCTCTAGTCAAATGTAACAGATACACTAATTCACGGGATTAAAAAAAAATTCTGTTAGGTTGATTGCTAAAATGTGGCCCGTTTATTGCAATTCAATAAAATAGGGGTGTTCCGGCCATAATTATCAATATAAAGCCTGTCGTGGACAGATCAACGGGCGTTGCCGTTGAGTACTGCTAGCAGTTCACGTATAGGCCTATCACTTTGTTCAATAAGGGAGAAATCTTTCTGAATTAAATCTTCATAAGTTTGTAACATATAGAATGTGTTGTTTCGTAGCTTGTCTTTATAGGATAATGAAAAGTCAAAATAAATTATTGGTTTTTTTTTTTTTTCTTCTTTTTATTTTTACACTATGAAGAAAGGAAGAGTTACTGAGCTAATAGATTTAGTAGGGATTTTAAAATAAAAATTAAAAATAACAGTAAAACTTTCTAAGAGAAATTAAGGAAGATCTAAAATAATTAAAGGCCTACTGAATTCTAGTCTGAATCATACATTGAGCCTAGAATAAACCAATAACTGGCGATCTGCCAGGGACTAATACGTCGTGTAGTCTTAATAATAATAACATATAAAATATGCCTCGATTTTTTTTTTGTTTAAAGGTAAATTTTAAAATTTCTCTTGCAAAATTTATGGAGTATACAAAACGGGAGGGAAGGTGTCGGGGATCTTAGGGTTAGGCTTAGGGCTAGGACATTTGCCCCACCCAGACCCAATAAATTTATAGGCTCAGCCCTAACTTTGCACAGATAAAATTTATCAATCAATTTAGGCTAAACAAATAGTTTAAAGTATCTTCTTTTAATAAATAATTATACTGATAAATGTTTTCAAATTTGCGCATATTTTTTAAAACTGAGCTCTAAGATTAGAAAAATGATCTAGATGTATTCTAATATAGAGCTAGATCTACGCACTAAGTGAGCCTTTTGCCAAGGCGCTGTCCCATTCTGTTTTTAGCCAATGAGCAAGAGACATCCATTTATTGCAGGACTCTTTACCGATGATAGCACTGTGAAATAAAAGTGCCTAGATCAAAGAGTTCTTAATTATGATTTAAAACAACTTATATTTAATTTTCTTCAATATATTTGTGATAAAATGACATCCCTACATTTCGCTGTGCAGCCTTTGCCCGGCAACGATGATTTATTAATTGATAAGTAAGTCAAATCAAATATCGAAATTGTGGTACCCTGTTTTCGATAGTTTTTTTTTATAGTAATTTTTTAAGTCTTTTACCATTCATTTCTCATGATTCAGTGATTAGATCTACTCTAGTATTAGATCTAGATCTAGATTATTCTAGATTTAATTTGTGTGTGTGTGACAGTCTACATTTTACTGTTTCGAATTAGAATCTAGCTAGAATAGAATAGTGTGTAATAATATTATAATATTTAATATCTAGATTCTAGTCTAGATCTAAAATCTAATAACTTTAATAAGTAAAAACAATTATTAAATATTAATCAATTAATCATAATTAATGGATCTATAATATCATCTAGATTATTCTAGATATTAGACTTAGTAGAGTGACTTAGACTGACTAGACATTCTAGATTTTAGATATAAAGTTAAAAGTAGAAAATATCTCTGGGTCCTGGGTACACTAGATTCACTAGATTACTAGATCTAAAATCTATAAAAAGTATATACTTAATTTTTATATACTTTATAGTGATGAGTATACTGTCTAAGTCTTACTAGTCTAGACAACTAGACTACTCTACATCTTGAGTCTTAAGATCTAGTCTAATTTAGAATTTGATAGATTTTAGACATCTTGAATTTAGTCTTCAATAAAGTAAATTAAGATTGGACATGTAAGACATGTTTGTTTCTATTTTACCACATTAGTATTTTATAGATTTTTATAGAATTAAGCTTTACTATCATCATCATTGTCTTTTTCAAATTGCAGATTACGTGAAGTTTCTGAGAGGTTTAGTCGACATGGCTTTGCTGCTCCGACAGCTTTGAGTAGTTTGAGGAATGTGACTATTACAGAATGTGCTGTAGGACCAAGCCATATTGCTCTTTTAAGAGAGGTTAGCTTTAAGATGATTTTAAAATATTATAACAAAAACCTATACTAAATTCTAACTTGGTTTGTGAATCTAAAATCTAAGTTTTACAAAGTGTAAACAAAGAAAAGGAAATGTAAAACAGTTTTTAAACATCTTGGAAGGCGTGGTGGCTAAGTGGAATAGTGCTGGGCATCGGAATCAAGGGGTTTTGGGTTTGAACTCTGGGACCACCAAACTATAATAGGTACATAACATGTTGGGGAAAGTAAAGGCAGTTGGTCACTTTGCCAGCCACAACATCCTTTTTTTTTAACTATTGGCCACATAAACATTTGAGCTTTTTATCATCTGCCCATATATTGAAGGTCTAAAAGGGGTGCCTTGCCTTTTTATAGATAATCTAAAAAAAATTAAAAAATCCATGAATAGCTTCACAAACCACAATTTTATTACTTCCCCTATTGTTCTAATAAAAAAAAAGTCTATACACAAAGTAAATCTTATTTATGGTATATAGTTATCTACAGCTTAAAAAAGGTGAATTTCAATATATTAGGGGAAAAAAAGCTAATAAACATATATTCTCTTTTAATTATCAATTAGGATGGCAGAGTGTGTCGTGTTGCTTATCATGTTGCTACTGACAAATTGGACCTCAGCAAATCTGACACGAAACCGTAAGTAAACTATGAAGTGTGTCCAAGTGTTGTAAATAGAAAAATATATTTGGGAATGCTTGCATTTAAACGTTTGAAACATTTTTCATCAATATAAATTTTGCAATGTGATGCACTGTTGTTAAACAGTGTTTTCGTATCAAAATTACTTCAAGAAGCGCAAAACATTTTATGGCTTAATGTTAAAAACAATGTTCTGGTTTAGAAACCCACATTTTGGCTGTACAAGAAGACATCTTTAATAATGATTCCTGCTTCATCATCTACAGTCACACAAAAAAATACAAATGTTGGATCATACAAAAATTTTAATCACATTTGTTTCAATCTTGCGTTAAACATTTCTTTTATTAATGAATAAATTTATATTAATTCATGCCTTAAAACACTAGACCTATTACAATAAACTTTGTGATGATTTTTTTCCCCCCTAGAAAACCTAGCAAGCTTGAGAAGCTAGAGAGAACTTCTTCAACTGCCAGGAGTGGCACAGTTGTAATGGAGAGTCCTATTGTCTTAGTTTCTGATGCTCTAGGCTCTGCTGCGGCTCAGTCCTCAGCCACAGGGTATATTCACATTTTCATGATTAGTTTAGTTATTTTGCACAAAGAAAACAAGGCTAATTGAGTTATGACTACATGTGTTTGTTTTGTTTTTTCTTAAATGTAGACGCTGGTCAGCTGTGGCGTCAAATCCCACAGTGACCCGAAGTGGATCCGTTGTCACTGGAGGTGCTACGGGTGGCAGTGCCAGCGGTGGGGCCAACAACAACCAGCCTGCAGGCTTCAGCAGGATGCAAAGGGCAGTGCATGTTAGCAGAGGTGGTCGTAGGTCAGGTGTTATTGTGGGCGGTCGTCCACTTGTTCCTGCCTCTGTTGTTCCAGAAGATCTCATTAGCCAGGTAAAAATCTCACTGAAAGTTAAACTAATATATCTCATAAATCTGATTTCGTATTTATCTAAATAAATGATTAAAAAATAACATAAAAACTGTTTTTTTTTTTTCTTTTGTTTTTTTTTTTTACTTGCCAACTGACCTCCTATTTTACTTGAAATGACAAAATGTTACATTTGTTTTGAATGTATTTGAGGACTATAATCATGAAAATTTGTTTCCTTTTAAACCTTATTGAACTTTTTTTTCCTCATAGTGTCAAGTTGTACTGCAGGGTAAATCCAGAAATCTTATTATCAGAGAACTACAGAGAACTGTAAGTGATTCAATAATTTATTTTATTGATCAAATACACAAATATTGATTACAGAAACTAAGTTATAGTAAATTGGGCTTTGAAATTAAGAAACGCATCAAACTGTGACTTGCAGTATTTTAATTTAAAGTTTATCATGGCTTAAACTTCACTATACTTTCTGCAAAGAACAGGAAGTTGGGGTAGTACTCATGGCCATTAGAGAATCTCAGTTTTTTAATTCTAATGTAGGTTGGGTTTTTTATTTTGAGTGAAGCTGGGTTTTATTTTGAGTGAAGTTAAGGCATCCAAAGCTTGCTAGGTATCTTGTCATTCATGAGTGGATTAAAATGTCATTTTTCTATGCTTATTATTTCACCTAATTTTTAACTGTTTGTTAAGGAAATTTAAAAACTTTGCCCCATGTAAAATGTAATACAAGTCTTGAATAAACTGGGCTTTAGACAATTCTGAGCTATGTTTTGTTTTGTTAAAGACAAAATTTGAAGAGATGATCAATAGAAATTGATGATATTAAAACAGATAAATAAGATAATAACTGTTTTAAAGTCCATTTTTAATCATTCTCTCTTGAGGTGATCACTTGTATATATAGTTATTAGGAAATGTATACATTTGAATGATTCATTAAACAGTGTCACCAATATTACCTATATGATGTATGCTCTATGGATTTTAGAAAAAAATAGATTAAATAATAGCACATTATACTTAGCTTGCCTCTGACGCCAGAAAGTGATGTTTAATTTAAGGGGAACTTAACTCTTTCTCTCCTAACTCACGATACCAACGTTGATTTGAACCCATTAAATTAAATTAATTTTAGTTTTTTAAACTCCAAATAGTGTTATAAAAAAAAGAGAGAGCGTTCTTCTATAATTCTATACATTTCCTGATTACATACATTCAAGTTTAAACATAACGGTAGTGAAACACAAATGAGCAAGCTGAATAATTTCGCCGGAACGTGGAAAATAATTACGGAGAGAAAGAGTTAAAGTTCGATGCTGGAATTGTGGCATCTCATTGGTACTTCACCCCTTTGAGGGCCCTGGCCTGCTTCAACACATCCTTCCATTTAGATCTATCATGAGATGTTGTAGATCTGCTTATACTTCCTAGCCATCATATTTGTGGTCTGCGTTTAGGTCATCTACCGTTTGTTTGTTCCCAGTATACTATTTTTGCCCTTCTGTTCTCTGACATTCTTTTAAGGTACCTTGCCCATCATAACCTGTCCCCCCCCCCCTTTTTTTTTTTCATCACTGTAGATTAATAATTTTGTGGCTCTGTTGTTAAAATTGATACTGGAAATTCTAAACCTTTAAGGTTTTATTGATTTTATTTTGTCATCGTTTCAGAACCTTGATGTAAATATGGCTGTGAATAACTTACTAAGCAGGGATGATGAAGGAGAAGGAGATGATGATGACAGTCAAGACTCGTATGTCCCAGATGATTTGATTTCTCTCTTGGACTCGGGCGTCCATGGTGAGCACCCGTCTGTCATCATTGATGCTGATGCTATGTTCAATGAAGATGTCTTTGGGTACTCTACCCTTAGAAATCGAGGGTCTGGAACACGCTCCAGGCTTGGTTAGTATCTCTTGAATAAAAAAATTATTTCCAAAATTAAAAAAAAAACTCAGTTCTTAACTCATTTAAAGTCAAAATCTCTGAAGTTCAACTCAAGCTGTAATAAAATTAGGTAAACATGATAATAGTTGCACTAGACATCATATCAGACATTAAAAAATGTGTCTTTTTTTGTTTTAAAACCAAAATGGTTAATAACAAATTTCTAAAAATTATTTTCCTTTATAGATAATATTTTGATTCCAATTAATTATAAACTTTGAAAATTTAAGATTAGAAGGGCCATTTTGCCAAAAAGCAACACTAAGAATACAGGAAACATTTTAAAATTAGTATTTTACGTATTACAATATTATGGAATAAACTAAACTTAATTTTGTTACATTAGTTACATTACAAATGAATGCTAGATATTGTATCACTATTGTTAACAAATGTCAATAATATTTATAAATGTTAGTGGTTTGTTCAATCATGAACTTCTTCCTTCACAGTGGTTCTAATCCAATTCATTTTTTATAAAATTTAGCTTGCTTTTTAACAGGGGAAAGAGAGAGGGATTTAGAGCGTGACAGGGATTCTATGTTTCGCATACGTGACCACCGAAGGAGACTTGAGACCACTTTTAGAGACGAGACCCTGAAGTCATTGGAGCGAGACAAGGCGGACGGTGGGGGGTCTGATGGAGGGAAGAAGCAGAATTCTCCAGCGCAAAATCCGTTGATCTTCGGAGAAGAGTTGCAGTACTGGAACGAGAAAGTTAGTGTCAGATTGCTTTCTTTTTTTTTTTTTTTTTTAAATATGTATTACATCATCATTATAATTACATCAGCTATAGATCGCAAGGTCTGAAAAGGGAAATGTATGTACTTCTTTACTATTGAATCTTGTCATTGCTTGGCTACTCTAGTGAGACTCTCATGTCTATGAGTAGCAAAACACATAATACTAGTTACCAAAAACTATATATATATTTCCAACCTAGGATGTGGATGCGCCATTATTTAAGCACATTGAAGCCATGTATTCAGATCTTATAGCTGTAGGAAAAGATGGGCGTCTATACAGTTGGAAGTGGTCAGATCCAGAACCTTACAAAAATGTAGAGGTACCCCTTTTTTTTTTTTTTTTTTTTTTTTTTTTTTTTTTGTTGCTGTAGTGAGTGTTTTTGTCTATAGAAGTGAAACTAGGAACTACTTGTTATTTTTTGTAGCATTTTTTCTTTTATTACCTCACATGTAGTGTTATGTGTATGTAAAAATATGTAGAATATATAAACATGTCTGTTATTTAACTTTTTGTAATAGAGATATTTTTGATGTTTTTTGTACCAGTAAATATGTTATGTTAACCCTTGTAAACCGTAAGCCACAGAAACAGATGGCATTTACATTACCTGCCTGTAGATGACAAGGTTTAAAAGGGTTAACTTAACTACTTACTTTTAAAATATGTTTACTTCTTTTGTTTGTCTTTTAGAATCCACACATTCATCATCCAAAAGCTGCAGCTCTGGGTCTCGTCCAGGAAAAAATAACTCTTCTATCTGCTTGTGCTGTGAGAGCTACTGTGTTGACAGAATCTGGGAAAGTAAGCTTCCCTATAGTTATACAGCTTAGTTGTTAACACATTATTTTTTTAGTATTCGTTTTGTCATGTTCTTGTTAGCTAATGTTAAGTTGTAATCGCCAGGTTGCTACTTGGCTCGATGAATCTTTGAACTCTGTGGCTACCAAGCTAGAACATACGGCTCAGCAGTTCCCAGAGTTCCAGAGTGACAGCATTGTGTCTCTACACACATGCAGCCTCTACACCTGCGCTAGACTTGAAAGTGGCGCTCTTTACTGGTGGTATGTATTTTTTTTATTTTGTTCTTATTAGCATGAAAACCTAAGTTGACCGCCACTGGTCAACAATTATGTCTGCACTGGATGTGGCCAAATAAGTAGGCTACACTAAAGTCTATATTCATTCTACTGGTGGTTCAGGGAAACCATAATGACACTGAACAATTTCTTAGGGGTGGTCTCTACATCAAGGACTTAGCCTAGTTGTGTTACTTGAGTTTCAAAAGGTTGAAAGCGACTAATGGATAACATTCTTATTATATTATTATTATTATAGCTTTTATATAGCGCTACTTTCATGCTTATAGCATGCTCAGAGCACTTTTGGTCCAATCTCATCTGTGGACTAGTGGGGGGGGGGGGGGGGGTATCTAGGAGTTGGTTTTCCGTGCTGCCTTTAGGCGCTCAGTAAACGCAACTCTGCCAGAGTCGGGTGTCGAACCTCGAGCCCCCTTCTAGGTAGCCAAGCCAAGTTCAAGCGCACTTGGCCTCTCGACCACACTTCACACATTAATCATCAATAATATGCAAAAGGTGTTAAATCATTCATGTTACATATAACAAGTCTCTGTTTGTTAATTCTTCTATAAAATGTACACTTTAATTGCAAAGTTTGTTCTATACATTTCTAGGGTGTGATGTCTTTTTGATGTATGTTTGTTATATACATTTCTAGGGATGTGATGTCTTTTTGATGTATGTTTGTTCTATACATTTCTAGGGATGTGATATGTCTTTTTGATGTATGTTTGTTATATACATTTCTAGGGTGTGATGTCTTTTTGATGTATGTTTGTTATATACATTTCTAGGGATGTGATGTCTTTTTGATGTATGTTTGTTATATACATTTCTAGGGATGTGATGTCTTTTTGATGTATGTTTGTTCTATACATTTCTAGGGATGTGATGTCTTTTTGATGTATGTTTGTTCTATACATTTCTAGGGGTGTGATGCCATTTGCTCAAAGAAAGAAACTAGTAGAGCGCTCCAGTAAGAAAAAAAAGGCTAAGGAGTCTTCTGCAGCAGCTTCTGAGATTGTAGCCGGAGCTACGGTCTGTCTCCGCAGTGCACCACTATATAATGCCGGCGCTATTGCTTTCACTGAAATTAATGGTGTACCCAAAGTTGGAGTCTTGTTAGAGTCTGCTTGGACACTAACTGAGCCTTGTCGGTTCAGAATTCGACAGCCAGGAGTGTAAGCCTTGTTTTCTTTTTCTGTTACAGAGTTAGTTTGATAATTTAGGGTCACATATGTATTCTAGAGGGTCTTTGCTATTCATTCATGCACTGTGCACTGTTTCAGAGATTTGAAAGCAGAACCCAGCAAACCCGAGCCACCTAAGTCAAGTGAGATTAAAACAGACATGCCACCCCCTTCCCCTGCCTCTTCAGTCTGCAGTGATCACAGCAGTGCCTCAATCTCACTCAGTAAGTTACTTATCTTAGCTATCAAAATGTGACTTTGTTGTTTTAGATGTGTTCATTTTGGTTACAGAGCCATAGTTGAATTTTGGGCTAATCACTCTGTTTTTAAATGTGGATATTTTAAGTCCATCAGCTGTACATAATTATCTGTATGGGGAGCTATTTAATTTGTGTATTGTTGGACAATGTGTTAACTGATACTTTTACTAGACCTTATTTTTCTTAATAGCTCAACTTTTTAGCCTAAAAAATAAATTAGAGGATTAAATCATTCAAAACTAGTCCTTTAGTTGAATTAAGTTATTCATGTAATGCCTTACCGATCTTTGTTCTATTGTACAAATGTTTGCTCTAATCATGTACGTTTTTTTTTTTGTAATGCACAATTGTAAAATAAATTTCCTAATGGATTATAAAGATTATTATTATTATAATTATTATTATTTTAGCAGAGTGGTAACTTGAAAGTCCTATGCTTGAAATGAAAGTCCCATGCTTGAATATGTTCTTGGCTTGACCAATGGAAATAGTATTTATTTATATTAGTTATGTTGTCAAATTTTTTAGAGAGAAAGAAAGGGCCTGTCACTCCTGTTAAAGATGATGAGAAAGAGGAAAGATGGCCCCTGAAACATGTAGTGTTTGTGGAAGATGTCAAGACAGTTCAGCTTGGCAAAGTATTAAAGGTGAGAGTTTTTCTTTCTTTCCTCAAGTTAATTTAGTTGACTACCTCTTAAAATGATTTTTCTTGTTTTCTTGTATCATTTTTTTCTGACTTTCATTAAAAAAAAAAGAAAATTTTAAGCGCCCCTTATTGGGTTTGCTTCAGGCAACTTTCATTTTTCTTAGAAGGCATGTTTGCTAAAGTTATATGTCACAACCCGTGGGCAGTAAAAACATTTGATTTGTAATTTGAGCCTCAGACCATCTTAACCATCTTTTAAGCAAAAGGTTTTATCGAATGTCATTAGTAATAATAAACTATGTAATTGTCAATCTGAATATCCTTTCTTTCTTGAAGGAAATATTTTTTGCTGTAGTTAATCATTTTCTACAGCACGACATGGCCTAAATTGTGCTGATGTGCCTAAAATCAAAAACAAAAAACAAATTATTTTCTACAGTTTCTTGCTAACTATATATTTGTTGTTGATATTCAAAACAGTGCACAGGTGTTCATTAAGAGTTAAAGACTGTAGAAAGGCAGAGTTTGTGATGTTTGAATCAATTAGTAGTTGTTAGTATTTAAATAGTACACTTTTTTTGTTGAGTTGCACTTGGCAGAAATTTAGAGACCAGAATTTTTCCCAGAAAATACTGCAAAACCTAACTCAAGTATTTTTGTCATGAAGTGTTTTTATTCTTATATTTTTCCAGGTTGATGGAGTATGTGCAGCTGTCAGATTTAATAGAGACTCTGACATAGCAGGTTCCAGTAAAGATGATGTATCCTCATTGCTGCAGGACTGTAGACTTTTGCGTAAAGATGAACTGCAGGTCTGTGTTGCATTTTTTTTAAAGAAAGAAATTTCTATGAAGCTATTTTACTATATTATTTAAAAAACTGTACTAAATATAGTATAGAGTAGTAAATATCAATTATTTTATTGTATTAAGAAAACCTTGTATATTTAGATTGTGAAGACAACAGGGGGCCCTAGAAACCCAGATTGTTTCCAGAAGCTGCCCAAAAAAGTTGCTTTTGCTGAACATGGACAAATAGAAGCTGTCACTGCAGATGCAGAAGGTAAACTCATTGACTATTTTATATGTCTGTTTGTTCACACTAATTACACCAATCTTTAGGAATTACATTGACTTCACATGATAATGATAATAATATTCAGAAATTTTAATATTTTTAAAGGGATTTCATTTATCTTTGCTTTGGTGAAATCTAATAAAAAATCTTCTAATTAAGAGAAAGTTAAAAAAATTTACTTTGGTTAGGCCAAAGAGAAATTGTGTTGTTCAAGATTCTGTTGTTTAAACAGCAATTATAATAATTTCAAGCAAACGTTGAATTTCAAAGAATAGGATAAAAGTAAGAATATCGTAAATAGTAAATTAATCTAGACATTCAAGCCATATAAAACCATTTAATTTAATAACATGATTTTACTATTAGAAATTAACTCTGCCTACTCCGTACATTTCTATGGGACATCATTATGTATATGTACTGTGGGGTACATGTAATTGGCATGACCATGTCACTATCTTCCCAGGTCTTCACATTATATCTAGAAGTGGATCTCGTCTGTACTACACATACTACAATCTCAGCACCCAAAAAGCTGAAGCCAACTGCTTGTTTCCCACCAGCTCAGATGCCTTCCTAGGCACCAGAATCCATGATGTCAACATTGTTACTTGTGGAGTTGTAAGTTATGTTTTTCAGAAATACATGTTAGGGTTTATGCTGCATTACAAAAAAAAATAAAAATACAAGAACCAATGTGTATAAACATTTGTTTATGAGACTATGTCCATGAGACAGATAAAATAGCTTTGTCTTGTTTCTGTGCTCATCTATAAACCAAGATTTGGTTTGGCAAACTGGAATGATTAACTGAATAATTTCTAGTTCCTAGTTGCATGAGTTTTTTTATTTTTATTTGTTAGAATAGTTTATCCATCCTGGGACATATATTATAGCCACCTCTACCATATAGGGAAGCGTGGTTGAGAGGCTAAGCGCACTTGAACTTAGCTTGTCTTGGCTACCTATAAAGGGGGCTTGAGGTACGACACTCGACTCGGGCAGAGTTGTGTTTACTGAGCGCCTAAAGGTAGCACGGAAAAACCTTCTCCTAGATACACACACACACACACACACACACCCCCCCCCCACTGGTTCACAACTGAGATTGGACCAAAGCGCTCTGAGCATGCTATAAGCATGAAAGTAGTGCTATATAAAAGCCATAATAATAATAATAATATAGCTTTTTTTTTTTTGGTTCTACTTTATATGACATTATGTCATTATTTTTCTTTAAAATAACATTTTTTTTAAACATATGTTCTTAGTCTCCCCCTGCTGCTTCTATCATCCTGCGAGATGGCAATGGAGCCATATACCCACTGGCTAAGGATTGCTCAGAAAACATTAGAGATCCTATTTGGCTTGACCTTCCCCCAGTCTCTTCAGTTGGCATGAGAATTCAGAAGCTTCCAAACTTTGCCTTAGCAGGGAAAGATTCTGCTCTGGTCATAGCCTTTACAGTCAAGGTATGTCCAAAAAAACATTTTATATGTGAAGAAATGTTTTATATAAAAAAAATTTTTTCATTACAAAATAATTTTGACTTATTGTTTCTGCTACTCCTTTATCTATTAACTCTTTCTCTCCATAATTTTCCTTGTATTGATAGTATTGTTTGTTTTGTCTCATTTGTAATACACTATCCTGTTAACTTTTTTGTTTGTTATCAGAAAATGGTATATTTGATATTAAATTGTAGAAGAAAGCATGCTCTTTTAATGCAACACACAAAAAAAAGTTTATATATCCAAAAATCAATTTAGTTTAATGGGGATCAAATCAACGTTGTCATTGTCAATTAGGAGAGAAAGAGTTAATATGTAAATCTCTTTTTTCGTCATAAATATTTAAATATTTTACACATACATACATGAATAACTTAATTTGGGAAAAATAACTAATAAATAAATACCCATAAAAAAAAAACTTTTTGGTGTTCAAAGATTGGCTTGTTTTTAAACTTTCAAATGTTAACATTGAAGAAATTTTGAAGAAATGCATTGTATGTCTAAAAACATATACATATATTGGTTTGATACAGTTGAATATTTTGTAAATCTTTCCTTAAACAGCAAAACTTTTAAATCAAACATTAGCCTATCCATAGAGATTTGTATGTTTTTTAATCATTTATATCATTGTTAGCCTTTGAATAAATGCAGTAAGTAACTTGAATGTCCAAATATGACTTACATATAAAACTCTAATCTCAGGGAAATTTGCTTTTGAGAGAAAAAATGTTATGTTGTCAGATCTTGAGACTTCATTCTTTGAATTTTAGGTCAGTTTTAAAACTGCCTATATCACTACAAGTTGTCCCTGTAATCAAATAATACTTTGTGTTTCAGCACCAGCTTCTCATGCCTCACATCAACAGATCTGATATCACTAAAGTCAAGTCTGTCATTGCTTCATTGGAAGAGGAGGCTAGTAAGTACAGCTTAAGACTGACATGGAATTTCCTCTTGATACTTAGTTTCATCTGGAGAGGCACAATGTTGTTGAAAATAGTTTCTATCCTTTTTTTTTTTTTTTGTTCCATACTGTACTTTTGAACTAGTTCTACTGGCTTGGTCACTTTTTTTGTTTTCTGAACAAAAGATATGAATGCTAAGTGGCTTAACTCAAATTAACTCGATTAACTGACTTATTTGATACTGGAATCAGGTATAATTATAATTTTTGATCAGACTGGTGGAAATCTGTTGGAATTGAAACCTGGTATAACTGGGTGTTGGGTAAAACTGAATTTGGTTTACTTTTAATTTGTAATTTCAAATGATTCTTGATTACAGTTTATCTGAAGTTGTAGAAATAATGACTAATGTATGGGAGATACCAAGACCCATCAGAGTGTCCATAGATTCCATTATGCTATGTTTATAAGTAAACTAAAATTTTAGAACCCCACACCTTTGTATAATCTGCACTGCAGACATTCATTTGTAGAAACGTGTATAGCCCACCGGTTATAGGTGCAAAAATACAGTGGTTTTACCTCATATTCTTTTTTTTTTTTTTGATGTCTTGAAACAAACATAATTGCTTTATGATCCTGACTCTTCGACATTGATTCTTTACTTAAAATGCTGACATTTTTGTGTGTATTTGTACACAATTTGATGCAACTGTTTGTTAGCTGTAAGTTTTAATATTATCTTGTGATAGAAGAGTCTGTGGCCTCGACGCTCAAGCTGCAGGAAATATTGAAAGAACACTGTGATGGTAACCGAAATATTCTTCACATGTGTGTTGCAGCCTGCATCCCACAGTCCAATAAGGAATGTGACAATGGTAAATAAATGTTTTAAAGTACTCTCCATATATTTCAGGCCTTGACAATTATAGCCACTGTTAGTTATCTCTATGGCTTTACAATATTAGTTCAGTGTTATTTTGGGTTTTTTTTTCAGCACCCTATTAGGTTTTTTTGTTTAATAGACACATTAATTGTCAACCCTGAGGGAAAATCAGGAGCCAGTGACCCCCACAGTGCTTCACTTTGGCAGAGCCTTCAATCCCCTGGCCCCTAACTGTATTTGCGTTTGCTGTTCTTTTGGATACATCAGCTGAGTGAAGAGGGGGGAGCTGCTGTGTAGGCAATATTATTCAGGCCAGGCATTCAATGAGATGATCCATGTTAGCTTTTTTGACTAAAGGATGCCATACAGACTCTTTTCAACAACTCCCAACATATTCCACTTCCTTTTCATGTTTAGTGGATAATAATAAAAAGATGCTTCAATTTTTTTTTTAAATTTTGTTTTGCTTTAAAACATAATGCTAATGAAATTTTGTAAAAAGTCATTATTTCTTTTATAGATTACAATTTAATTACTTATTAATTGTACTTATTCCAAAATGGCTTTCATAGTTCGGAATTTTTCACTAGTAATTAAGATATTTTAAAAACTTATGTGAGAACTATTTGCACAATTAACTAACTTTGAAAGGTGGTTTACACATATGCTTTGTCTTTACTGTTAGTTTCCTTGTCAGAAAACATAACTGGTTAGAATCAATAATAGAAAGAAAATGATTTTGCTAGACTGTATTTTGTTAGCAAAAAAAAAGACAAAAAAAGACAAGATAACAGTGAAGCAATAAGTTACATTTTGTGACCCTGTTCAAATGTATTGCCTGTTTTTCACAGAGACTCAACAAGGACCCAATTCATTCAGCTGCACCCTTGATGCAGTGACCAGTGCTGTTGATGCTATAGCATCTCTCCAGTCCAGATCTGAGAGTTCAGCCAGCAGAAGGTATGTATCTGAATCAACAGGTCAATAGATTTAAGTAAGGCCTCGTTTCTTGGTTGTCATCAAACAAGCCATAGCATGTTTTAGCATTATTTTCCTCTGGTCTGTACATCCTGTCACTGCTAGACCTGTGTTTGTGTGTAATCTGTTCTATATATTAAACAAATTGAAATGGACATAACAAATAGTGCTATAGTTTATGCAGTTGACAATGTTACAGTGTATGTTTCATTTATAACATTATTATAAAAAATGTTTTGCTTTTTTAAAATTCCCGTTTTATTTCTTATCATTTTTAAAGTAAAAAAAATCTCTTCCCTTTCTTCAGTATGAGTGTTAGAGAACTCATCAGACGTGCCTCATCTGCCGCTAGAGGTGTGAGTGGCTTGGACTCGAGAGATTTGGACAGGGATGATTCTGGAATAGCTGTTCCCACTATCAGCTGGCCTTCAGATCCTCCACCCAGTTATGACTCCATACCATCTTGTAAGTAGTCATATGTCTAAAATCTAAATTTAATTAGGTAATGATTGTAAATCTATTTATGGAATGGCTACCCTCTACCTTGTTGAATGATGAGACACACATTTATAACTGGTCTAAAAACCCTTAATGGCTGCTAGAACTGTTGCACTAGCAAAAAATGTCATTTTTCGATTACTTGGGGTTTTAAATCTGGTTAAAGACATGATATAAAAATTTATGATAAACATCATTGAGGCTCTTCCTAATCTAGGCGGTTTATTCCTGTTTAATGCTATTACACTTCTATTACCAATATATATGCAACTAATTTTGGTCCTTACATCCTTCAAAATGTGTGCAGATACAGTTAAATCATTTATAAAAATACTCAGAAACTAAATACTTAAAGTTTAAACAATCCTAAGACACATCATTTAGCTTAAAATAGTTGCTAAAGGCTACATGTGGTTGGAATAGCTGCAAAAGGCTACATGTGGTTGGAATAGCTGCTAAAGGCTACATGTGGTTGGAATAGTTGCTAAAAGCTACAGGTGGTTCTTAGCAAGCATATTCTTTGTTTTAAAAAATTAAATATACATTTGCTTTTTGGTAAACAGTATTTGTAAAGCAAGACTAAAAAGTTTGATAACAACTGTGTAAAAGTACACTGTCTTATCTGACTGGTTTTTATCTTGTATAATAGTAAACTTTTCATCACACAGGTTTTTATCTTGTTTCAAATTATGTATTTTTAACACTTGTTCAAAAGCAACATCTACTTGTGGTCCTTTTGTTTTTGAAACAAGTATGCATATTTTTATGTCATATTTTGAATGCTATAAATATTTCCATTGTTTAAGCTGACTGGTCAACTCGCCAATCAAATTCTGCTACATCAGTAGGTCATGGGTCCGTGAGTGGTCCATCTGGTCTATCTGGGTCAGAATTCAGCAATATCAATGTGGCCCCAGTCAAAATGGATGACAAAGAGAGACGTGCGGTAGCTCTTCAAATCTTAGAGGCTATTCTGGAGTGCCCCTTGTTTCAGCCTCATCTGTTTGAGCTATTGAGTTCCAAGTAAGTTTGTTAGGGACAATTCACTCTGGTCAGGCTTTTACTTTAAACAAAGTATTTTAGAATTCTATCTTTTATTATCTGTTTCTTAATAAATTTTTAAAAATATGTATTTAAGTTTAAATAATGCTCTAGACAATAGTTATGCTTCATTTTAGAATTATCACTATAAAAAAAAAGCAAATTACGGACCATAAAACTTGCTTTACTTTTACAAATAATTCTGAAAGAAATTTTTTTGTTTTAAACTGTTTTAATTTCAAAACACTTATTAGAATCCTAACTTTGCCAGTCACCTGTTATTTATTTAATTGTACTACTAAATTGTAATTTTTTTGAAGGAATGCTGAAGGATGCACACCATTTATGCAAGCAGTTTGCTGCAGGGCCTACCCAGCAGCTTTGTCCATTCTGGAAGCTGCCATCAAAGTCAGGAACCAGCTTCAGGCAGAGGACAGTGTGGCCAGCACAGAGCTAAGCAGGTCTGAGCTGCTCATGAGCATGATTTACCCACCAGGTTCTAGCCTGGACAACTCTCCGCTCCACGTTCTCTGCGCTAATGACACCTGCAGTTTTACTTGGACAGGAGCCAACCATATAAATCAGGTTTGTTTAGTCCTTTGCAAAAGAAATGAGATGCTTCTTTAGAACCATTTTGATATGAGACTGCCTGGTCTGGAAACCTATGCACCGTTCATCTCAGATATAGGATTACTCGTCTGAACCCTCTAAAGTAAAATGAGACCAAAGAAGAAACATTACTTAGTTAAAACATGCTTTCGATTTGAAGAATAGGATATAATTTGATTTACAAAGAAATCTTTGAATGAAATTTATTTCAATTAAATTTTTATATACCTTCAATTCACCTTCACCTATTCTTTAGTCTGTCAAACTGTTAGGGCACCACACACAATCTGTTGATTGTCTTTCTCCATTCCAGTTTTTTGCCTTGGATAGAATTTCATTTAATTACTGGCCTGTTCATTCTTTTATGTTGTCTTCCTATCGCTTTCTCTGTCTGCCTCTTCTTCTTTTTCCTGGTACTGTTCCCTGGAGGAAGGTCTTTGCAAGCTCTGAAGACCTTGTTGTGTGGCCATAAAGTTTAAGTTTGCGTTGTTTTGACAGTGGTTAGCAGGTCATTGTGGGGTCCAATTATTTTAGCTTATGTTTTACTTATTAAATTCATTATAATACATTGTCTGCCAATTCTGATATTCTGTCAGCCATCTGTGTGCTACTTAAGACATTAAAGTTTTCCCTGTGCCACCAGCCTTTTAGTGCATTTCACACTTGGCTGAACTTGACCTATCTAGCCTTTATCTCATGGAGCAGAAAAGTTTAATTTTGACTTAAGAGTCATTAAGTCAAAAAAAAAACTAGGGGAACTAATTATAACTAATTTATTTTTATTATCCACACACTGTCTGTATTATGAACAGAAAAAAAAAAACAGAAAATGCTGCAGATTTTAGTGTCTATAGAATTCTGAAGAATGTGAAAGCTACCTGACCTTTTTTACTGAAATAAAAAAAAAAGGATGAAAGTTTCTTCAGACATTCTTAGCATCATGCCAGAAATACATTTTATAGGAACATTCTAAAATGAATATCTCTCACTTGTAAACATTATTTGTTCATTATTATCCATTTTGTTATATTTCTGTAAGTGTAATTACATAGTTTTGTATAGTCTCTTAGTTTTTCTTACTTTAACACTATTTTAACTAGTTTGAATATTCAATTTTCTAGGACATATTCGAGTGCAAGACTTGTGGCCTAACTGGCACCTTGTGCTGCTGTACTGAATGTGCTAGGGTCTGCCACAAAGGTCACGACTGTAAGCTGAAGAAGACGTCCCCCACGGCTTACTGTGACTGCTGGGAAAAGTGCAAATGCAAAGCCCTCATTGCTGGTGTTCAAACCTCAAGGAATGCTCTGCTGAACAGACTGTTGCAGGTGACTGACCTGGTCACAGCCCCCAACTCCAGGGGAGAGAACATTCTTCTCTTCTTGGTGCAGACGGTAGGCAGACAGCAAGTGGAACAGAGGCAGTTCCAGCCAACTAGAACAAGGGTGTCTGGAACGAGGAGAGCACAGCTTGCCGACTTAGGTGAGTACAAAGTGGATAAAAATAGACGCATATACCATATAAATATCTACATTATTCTTATCATAAACAATAGCCACCTAAAATCTATTTGAGTCATGTATTTCAACTTAAATATGAAGTGATTGGTCCAAACTGTAGGACACAGAATCAGATGACCTTTATATCATCTGCCCTATAGACCACAAGGTCTAAAAGGGGAACTTTTTTATTTTAATGTTTTTGTATACCATGTCTTATTATCGACAGTCAGAACTTATTCTGTTTGTATAATTACCCTAACACTTTTTAGTCACTGAGCTAGTTTAACATGTTTCTTACTGTTTGGGCATAGACATTGAAATGCCAGAGCATGATTTGGAACCTCCTCGGTTTAGCAGGAGAGCTTTGGAGAGAATCCTCAATGATTGGTCAGCTGTTAAAGCCATGCTCATCTCAGGATTAAAGCAGCCAACCTCTGGGTGAGTAGCTTCCTTTTATTTTTTACTTATTCTAGGATTTTTTAATTGATTGTCGTAGCCAAAACATTGGTGTTAGCAGAAAAAGTCTCTTCTTTGTTGACATCTGTAGCACTGGTAGCATGAAAGCTAGTCTTATATTGAGATGAATAGCACAATGCTCTAGTTTGTAAATGTTTGTAAAATGTTTTACATGTTTCGGATGTTCCTTCAGAGTTGAAGATAATTACTTCCTAGTCCAAACCTCCCGCAGGACGACGGGGAATGGGAGCGGGCAGGGTTTGAACCCTGGACCATCGATAAATCTGAACGACAGTCCAGCGCGTAAACTGCACGACCAGGCTTCTGGATCATGCACCTCTCTTCAAGAATTTATCGTTGAGAAGGAATCTTAGTGTCCATCTCAAACAGGGCCTTTCAATATTGTATACATCTTTGTGTTGTATACAGGCTTTAAAGATTTTTCAGCATGTGACTTTTCACTGTGACATCTGCCATTGCTTCTGATTTTCATCATCTGGAACATTTTTTTTTGTCTCACTCTGTTTTGGAATTTACTAGCATGTTACCACCAATCATATTGATTCAAGGAATGAAAGTAATAAACGTAATTGAACATGTGAACCTTATACTTTTGTTAGTCTATTGACTCTTTCTCTCCTAATCGACGATACCATTGTTGATTTGACCTCATTAAATTAAATTGTTTAATTTTATAAACTTGACTTTGTGTTATATAAATAAGAGCATGCATTTCCCAATTCTATACCAAATACAACATTTTCTGATAACAAACTTCAAAGCTATTGAAGCTTAATCATAACAGAATAGTAAAATAGTAATGAGCAAAATTAAGAATTCCTTCGAAACGTGGTAAAATAATAACGGAGAGAAAGAGTTAAAATCTACATTTATTTGCAGGACTGATGCTTCGATGTGACACACACAATAAAATATTAAATATACTGTTTCTAGTGACCATTTTTTAAAATGGGTTAAAATCATTGAAAAAAAAAAAGTTCATGTCAATGGGCAGGAGAATTTAATGTTTAGTGGCCTAGAGTATGAATGTTGAAATGACTGCTTACCAATACGCTAAATGATGATGCATTGTTGCCATTGTAGAGGACCTGATGTTGTCTATGAGGAACAGATTTATCTAGAGAGTCAAAGTGGAACTGCCAGACTGGATAAGTTCACACACTGTCTTCTAGTCAAATGTAGTAGTGAAGTAAGTAGTTCAGTAGCATAGACTAAGTTAGACTCCAGTTAATCTATAAACAAATTTGTAGATGGTTCTTATAAATTTTAATTTGTTTACATTGTAATTTTTTTTTTGTTATATGGTAGTTTATTTTCCATTGTACTCAAAATTTTTGTTACATTTGACTTTTTTTTTTTTTTTTTTTTTTTTTTTAAACTTTCAAGTCTGTTGCCATCTAGATTCTTTCAAGCCAACACTACAGTTGCTAGTTTCTTACTTTTTTGGTTGTTTAGTTATGAGGCTTTAATTTAGTTATTATTTGACCTGTTTATTGATACTACATTTTTTTTTTTCAATCTACATTGTTCATTTAAAAAAAAAAAAATTTTTATCAACTGACCTAGCAAGCTGCTTGACCTCAAACTTGAATGAAATATAAGATTAGTTGACACGTTTGCGTGTATGCTTTCTTCTTTTGAAAGGATAATTTTGTGAACACATTAATGCTTGTTTTCTCAGATGCTGGACACACTGCTGACCACATTGATCAGAGAAATGCAGTGTGAAGGGGTGCCCACACGAAGGGAAGAGGCTCGCCAAGTGACCAGGAGATTTGTGCGCTCAGTGGCTCGTGTCTTTGTGGTGCTTAACATAGGCATGCTTCCCGCAGCGAGCAAAAAAAGAAGGTACCCATCTCCCCCGTATTGTAGAATTAGTTAATGACTAGATAGCCAATGGAAACTTTGAGAATAATATAAAAAAAATAAATAAATAAAATGCAGTAGTTTAGTAGTGTAACTTTCAAATTGACTTGGTGGAAGTTACTTTAACTGTTACAAAACCCGTAGGCTATGTTTTAGAGACTCTTGGATGCCATGTACTAGAATTTTGGGCTGTTTAACCAGAGATGTTAAAATCTTGTTAAAGTATACACTTTAATCTGGCAATTCAGTCCTAAGACTTTTTAGTTGATACTATATTTACCGTGTATTCAGGGGAGATTGCTGAAAATTCAGGTTTGATTAATGTAAAATAATACCAGGAGCTGGTTTCATTTCTGACGCGCACCTTAAATAGTAATGATCACTACCCTATAGAATCATAATAATTGGTTGTGCTAAGATTTTTCACTTCCTACCCCTGCACTTCAGGCTTGAGTTGACACTTCTATTTGAAAATGTTTGCCCTTAAAACTTGTTTGTTTCCTTCTTGCAGCCTTCATGCCACTCCATGTCAGCCCTTAGTGAAATGCAAACGTGTATTCCAGGCACTGATAACCATAGCGACAGAGGAACTGTGCCAAATGGCCGATGCTTTGATTGTGCCAGTAAGAATGGGTGTAGCTAGGCCAACGGCACCATTTGCCCTAGTCAGCATCAATGCTGATGCAGTACAGGTAAAGATCTGATAGAATAAATAAATGTTAAAAGATGCTAGATAGAATGTAAAGATAATGAGAAGATACTATTTAATAAGAGTTCTAATTTTCCAAAATTAAATGGGTCAATGGTTATTTACATGTTCACTCAAGTGAGACAAACAAATTACAAGTATCATGATAAATCATACTATCACAGCCAAACAGTTTAAAATGTATTTATCACTGGTTTAACTTGACTGAATGATGAAATTCATATTCAATCTGATGACCAGGCAAACTTTTGTTTTGGTTTGAATTGAATGCTACGGACGCTGAAAGTCTTAAAGTTAAATCACATTTTAGTCCTCAGTATTTTATATACAGATTTCTTTTGAACATAGAAAAGATATTAAAGTACAAAGCTGTTTAGTCGTCAATTAATCAGAAACAACCAATGGCCGACTTGCTTCTGACTTTTTGGGCCTGTCCATTCTTAAATTTTGTCTTCCAATCACTTCCTCCGCCTGTCTCTCTTTCTTTTCCCATAGTCAGAAGGTCATTATGCGGCCCACTTGCCATAGTGACCCTGTTTCGTAGTCTTTTAAAAACTCACAGCTTACTTAATTTTAAAAAAAAAAGTTTAGCAGCTATTTTTGGTTAACCACCTTGAGAATTCAGTGATCATGGAATGGTCACACTTTGCAAGCCTTTTGAAATTCAAATTGTTCTCAATTCTTAATGTTTGCTTCTTCAGGGCAGTGAAGAGCTGTTTGTCTTGGACCCATTGCCCCCGAGACCATCTTCCACTGACACCACTACACAGCGAATGCCAATCCTGACTCACCGCTCACCTAGGCACAGGTCCCAACCCTTGTCACGGTCACCGGCACATGATGAGAGAATGCCTGTTGATATTGAAGAGGTTAGCGATACCCTCCATCCCATTTGTGTTTTTTCAAAATAAATATAAAAATGTCATTTATATTTTTTAATAATGTTAGTAATTTCATTTTCAAACTTATAGTTACTTCTTAGAATTTTTTTTTTGTTTATTTATTTGTGGTAGAAATTTTTCTTTTTTAGTTTAAATTATAATTAGCTTTAGTTTAAAATATAATTTAGCTTTAGTTTAAAATATAATTACCTTGTGGGCTAAGGTTGGAAAAAAATAATATTTCTTGTGTAAATTATGATGGAAAAACATTGTGGTCAGTTTATCCAAACTAAGCTTGTATTCATTGAAAACCCTAATGAAAAATATCAAATAACAGCTCAATCAAAGACAAAACTAATTAACACTTTTTTATTGTCTCTTGAACAGGTGGAGGTGGTGGAGAGCATGCAGGTAGAGGATGACCACAGTGACCGTGAGGACAGAGATGATCGCCAGTCTGAGCATTCAGACATAAACCTGGACCATGACCCTGAGCAGCCTCCCCCTGACCCAGAGGATGGTGAGTTTACAATTTTGAGTAGATAAGTAGATAGTTTAATGCTGAAAAAAAATGAATCATAGACACCTGAGCCTTGAGTTAGTATTAATTCTACATGTTTCTCAAGATATTGGTCATTAAAATCCTGCAAAACCTTGATTAACAGTAATTTGGTTCTCATGTATTGAACTTTCTCAAGTGTAGGTAATGCTCCACAAACCAATTTGAAGCTTCCTCTCTTACGCATGGAACATGTTTTCCTTATATGAGCAGATCATGTCATTGTGAAAATTGTCTGCGCTTGTGATCTAGTGTATCAATTCTGAATTTACAAACTTACTACAACCCTTCAAAATATAAATGTATTGATTTTCTCATTTCACTAACAACAGCTATTAGTTCAAAAGAGAAACTGGCAATCCTTCTGAAATGGAAGCTTTTTTTTTTTTTTTTACATTTGTTCATTTCTTTTTTTTTCAATTTTATTTAAAATCTTTTATTACTGTATGACAATAGGACCAGCTGAAAGTGACATGAGTCTAGTCATGTTGACAGAGGAATCTGACAGTGACAGTGAGAGTAGCCACAGTAACCAGGACAATGTCAGTGTCCAGCGATCAGCTGTTACCATGGCAACAGCTGGCTCTGATGCTGGTAAGACATTATATTTGCTTTTGAAAAAGATTTTATCGCTGTAAAGTTGAGTGTCACATCTCTTAAAAACTTTAGTGACTCGGAAGGTATTAATGATTTTTTCCCCCCACTTAAATCTACCTATTTGTCTAAAAATGTGTATAATGATATATACTTTATACAAGAGCAGTAGAACTGAACATATACATTCTTGCCTCATTTTATTTGTTAATTTAGCTGAGAAATATTCTTAACTTGTCAATTAAGGTCTCGGCAGCTTGGCCCACTTCTCTGAAGACTCCGGAGACTCCTCTAACCAGGAAGATGACTATGAAAGTGAGGCAGGTGAGAGTGAAGAGAGAGACACTGATGAATTCATTTACATGGACGAGCAGCTCGAGAGGCCCACCACTGCGGGCCCAGGAGCACAAGGCCAGCGCACGCTGCAAGCACCTCAGACAATGCAGTGGGCCATAAGGCAGAGGGATCCTGTAATCACTACAACCGCCACTAGACCTCCAACTACTACGACCACAACAAGTACAGCAGGTTAGCTCTCTTTTAGTATTATCCTAACAGTAGCTGATTTTGTTATTGAAGGCATTTGACCAAAGGATGAAATCCATACAATTTCTGATAGCCAAGGTTTTTGGCTTGACTTAAACGCTACGGACGCTGATGGTCATATGTTCAACTTTTTAACAAGTATTAGATATTTTAATTATTTTTTTTTTTGTTTCATAAATTATTACCATTTTATAAATATTTTAAATATAAATATTTTGCTTAAATTCGCAAAAGAAAAAAAAAAATTGTGCTTTAATTTATCCTAATGTTTCTTCTTTTTCTTTTTTCTTCACTTGTATTGATAGTTTTAACTGTATAGTGTTCTTTCTTTCTTTCTTTCTTTGTATAGCTGGAGGAAGCCTGATTTACATAGATCCCTCAACCCTGAGGCGTTCTGTGTCTGTTGCTGCTCCCACTGTCACCAATCAGGACAGCTCTGTGACCATGGCAACAACCGCTAGTCAGTTGGCCCGAGCTTTTAGCATCATGATTCGCCAAATCACAGACTTGTTGAACCTTCTACCTTACTACCATTCTCTGACCCCTAGCCTTCCAAGGGTCCTCGATGTAACGCCGCAAGAGGAGCACAACCTTCAAGTGAGCTTTTTCCAATCCTTTGTCCATTTCATGAATTCTTGTGTTAAATTGTAATAACTTTTAAATTTACACTCTTGAAATTCTTGATGCATTATGGTCAGGTTTTTGAATAATGTAGTGATGTAATATTTTGTTGCTCATACAGGTTTACTTGGAACAGCACTTGCGTCCTACCTGGCAGTGGCTGGTTGCTGTTATGGACTCCACAGAAGCCCAGCTTCGATTTGGCTCTGCACTGAGTAACAACAGTGACCCTTCCTGCCCACAGCACCCCCTGCATGCTAATTACACCAGGAGCCAAAGAGAGAGGGCAGTACCACCGAGAGAGGAGACCAGGCCTATGCAAGTCCTCGATCACAATAGAAGGCGGTTGAGATTTGGAACTCTGGGTAATTATTTTTTTTTTTAACATTAGCTAGTAGTTTATTTCTCTTCTAAAATTCAACATCTCTGCATAAGTTTTAGACTCAGCATAGGCAATAATATTTAGCATTGACAGTAAGACTTAGTCAATATAGGTTATAAGACTAGTAGACTAGTAGACTTAGTATATATCAACCTTGTAAGCATAGAATATAGACTGCAATGCTTAGTTACCATAGTTATTTCTGATAGTCCAGACTAGTAAAAGCAGAAAGCTTATAATCTAAACAAACAAGTGCATTGTTAATCAAAATTGTCACTTTTTGTCTTGTGAGTTAATATAACAAGACTTAATAGCTGTGTAATGCAGAACTTGGTTTGATTATAGGGTTTCTTTAATATAATTTTTTTTTTTAAATTACCAAAACTTCTTGTAAACCGTTTCATTTTAAGTGAACATATTCTAACTGGTTTCACATACAAGACTGAGGGATGAATTTGAAACGGGGTCTGATGGCCAAACAAACATATGTTTTGGCTTGACTTGAACGCTACGGACGCTGATGGTCTTAATGTGAAATCTGTTATTAATTTTTTTAAAAATCTTTGAAGTTTTACTTCTTTTTGTCTCTTCCAAGCCTTTTTGATTATGAATATTATATGTCTTGGTATTGGGGTCAGATAAAGTACAAATATAACCTTGTGGAACCATTGAACCATGATGGACGAACTATAGATACCCTTGTGGAACCATTGAACCATGATGGAGGAACTATAGATACCCTTGTGGAACCATTGAACCATGATGGACGAACTATAGATACCCTTGTGGAAAACCTTCAGCACTATGACCAACCATATAGCACTTTCCCCATCTGCCCACTCAGTCTAAGTGAACAATAATGATATAGACTATAAAAAAAAATTAAGAAAAAAACTTCTTATTGGTGCAAACCCAGACCCTTTTTTTTATGTTCTCTAGTAGTTGGCTATAATGCTGTTGTGCTTTTATTTATTACATAACTAGATGGATATGACCCGTGGCCTGCAGGCCTTAGTTTGGGTATTACTGATCAACTGGATTGAATTTAGATCTATGTCAAACTTGGGGAATGTTGCTTTCACATTTAAAAAAATAATTTTTAATGAAAATAAAAGTGGACTATGAAAATGTGTTTACCCGGGTAATTTCAGCTGACATATTCACATTCAATATAAATTTCTGTGATAACTGGCTTACCCAATTTGTTAAAAAGTTTCGTTATTTTAAAAAGATATAAGGTACTTTTTGTCTATTTTTAGAGCCCTCTGGTTGTGGGAAGGACATTAATTATACACTACTGCCTCTGGTATGATCTTTTATCAAGATTGGTCAAACGGTTTTGATTTTTATTCGAGACATACATAGATACGCCTTACTTTCTGCTTTATTTATTAGATGGTTAAACTTATATTTTTTTGAAAGACTTATATCCTAGAACTGAAGTTGTGCTTCTTTTAGTTTTAGTTGTTCCTGTGTCCCAGATTTAATGTGTAGTGGAAGACATGGAAGTGATGTTTTTAGAAGCACTCTAAACTTAAGATGAACATTTTAAATGAACATTTAATTACTAGTTTAACATATAAGACTGAAGGATGAACTCAAAAATCATTCTGATAGCCAGACATACATATATGTTTTGGCTTGACTTGAATGCTACGGACGCTGATGGTCTTAATGTTAAACCCGTTAATAAATTTCAGAATGCTTTGAAGTTATGTTTAATAATAATAAAAATAATAATAATAATAATAATAATCTGTATTATCCACAAGGAAATTAGTCTTACAATTTGTGCATTACACCAAACTAAACATAACAATAGAAAAACAAAATATATTCACACCAAACCCACTCATAATTTACATGCGAAAACTTTATAGCAGATAACAGGTAACATATGGATAGTTAAATATATAAATAAATGTGATGACAATGTTAGAGATGCTGGTTAGGTACAAATAATACTTAAGAATAACCACTGGCACTATGGCCAGCCATTTATACTTTCCCTAACTGCCCATCATTTAAAATGAACAATAATGTAGAAATATCTAAAACTTTTTCTAACATACAAGACCGAATGATGAATTCTGAAAAATGTTAATGCCATTGCTGTTGGCTAGGTACAAATAACCCTTGTGGAAAACTATCAGCACTATGACCATTCATTGATTACTTTCCCCAATTGTAAAATCATTCCAGATGAATAATAATTATGTAGAACTAGAAATATGTAATTTTTTTTATTGTTTTAACATACAAGACTGAATGATGAATTCCATACTCGGTCTGATAGCCAGACATGCATGTTTGTTTTGGCTTGACTTGAACGCTCATACGCTGATGGTCTTAATGTTAAATCTACTTTTTATTTAAAGATGTTTTGTAGTTTCCCCTTTCTTCTTAAAAGAGTTGTCTTCTATGAATTATCTAATATATAAAGCAGAATGTGAAGCGTATGTATGTATATATGTATGTATGTCCCTGTATAGAAATCAAAACCGTTTCACCGATCTTGATAAAACTTGGCAGAAATGTTCCTTGGGTACCAACTTAGACCGTAGTGTATGTATTGTAGCCCTACAACAAACTTAAGACCCTCAAAAAAAAAAGACCAACTCTATTACAGCTATAGTATTTTATGGATCTAGGCCATGTTTACATGCTGTGTCTAAATGATGAAAGACGGAGAGGTCACGCATGCGCAGCAGAGATAAAAATGTTTAGATCTAAATTAGATCTCATTCAAGAAAACATAATGTTGATATTTTACACATGGAGATACAAATAAGTGTCAATTCATTTCATTATTTGATGCACATTAACCTTAAAATTTGAGTTTACAAAAGATTTTTTACATAAAATCATTCGCTCTAAATGCGAATAGCTTTAGCCGCATTGACACAATTTTCTATAGCTCGCGCGTACCATTACTTAGTGCGTAGTGATACGAATGAAATTAGCGTCAGAGTTCATAATATCAAGCATTATACAGGCATATTATTAAACTAATAAACTACTTACATAATGCAATTTACTTGCCAATGTGTATTTTTTTTAGCATTTAAGCCTACAGTTACCGATTCGGTTTAATTTTAAGTCTTTATTTTCAATTTACTTTTTTCTTTGAGATTTACTTATGCGCATTTAAACCTCTTTGCAACTTAGCTACGAAAGGATGAATGAAACACGGCTTATGTATCTAGGTCAACACATTACACCTAGGTCGACACAAGCTCACATCTCATTATTTATTTTATTTTATAAGTTGATCTAGGTCTAGAATATAGATCTGTACACAATCATTCTCCGCTTGGGTAAACTATCTATCTCTGTCATCAATGTAGCCTTTAGATGATACTTATCTTACTAGAAATATTTAGATCTAGAAAGTCTAGATTCACTTATTAACTTACACCTTATACCTAATTAACTAAAAAAAAATATTACTTACCGGTACTTATAACATTATTATTTCATTTAATTGTTTACAAAACACTCTCAGTGACTACATCGAAAGTGATACGCAAATTAAGACCCGCGGGCCGCAGGTAACATATGGATAGTTAAATATATAAATAAATGTGATGACAATATTAGAGATGCTGGTTAGGTACAAATAATACTTTAGGATAACCACCGGCACTATGGCCAGCCATTTATACGTACCCTAACTGCCCATCATTTAAAATGAACAATAATGTAGAAATATCTCAAACTTTTTCTAACACACAAGACTGAAGGATGAATTCTGAACCGTTCTGATAGCCAGACATACATATATGTTATATATGTTTTGGCTTGATTTGAATGCTACGGACGCTGATGGTCTTAATGTTAAACCCGTTAATAAATTTCAAAATGCTTTGAAGTTATTTTTGATAATAATAATAATCTTTATTATCTATAAGGAAATTAGTCTTACAATTTGTGCATTACACCAAACAAAACATAAAAATAGAAAAACAAAATATACATTCACATAGAACCCACTCATAATTTACATGCGAAAAGTTTATAGCAGATTGTTTCTATTTAATGATTTGATTGTCAGGGGAACAAAAGGGGATGGTTTTGATGTTAAGTTTTGATATTCTAAGTGTAAATAACTCTTTAGAAAAGCTATCAGCACAGTGGCCAAACTACCTGATTAGTCAAGATAAAAACATAATGATGTGGAAATAACCAAGACTTTAAAAACTTGACTAAAGAAGGAATATATTTAAAAACAAACAAATAAAATTGTTAATGGTGCAAATCCAGGACCTCTTACATGTTAGACCCTACCTATCAGCTTGCATTAATAGTAATGTTTTTTTTTTTTTAAATAATTAAAAAAAAGGATATTTCCTCAAATGTTGTATTTTGCTATTGTCTTATCATAGTTGTATGTAGATAAGTCTGTTCTGTGTCCCAGATTTTATCATTTAAATTAATTTTTTTTTTAAATTAGCACAACTTGAGATAAAACACTTTTGTTTTTATAGATGAACATTTGTTTTTTACTAATTTAATATATAAGACTAAATAATGAATTTTACACATGGTCTATTAGCCAGACATACATATATGTTTTGGCTTGAATGGAATGCTAAGGACGCTGGTGGTCATAATGTTAATTCTACCTTTAATTTTAAAACACTTTGTGATTTGATTTTTTTTTCTTCCAAGTTTTCTATGAATATAAAATGTTAATATCATCAATGTCTTGTATGTTGGTTAGGTACAAATAACCCTTGTGGGAAAACTATCAGCACTATGACCATTCATTGAATACTTTCCCCAATGAGATGAATAATAATTATGTCAAACTAGAAATATATGATTTTTTATTGTTTTAACATGCAAGACTGAAGGATGAATTCCATACTCGGTCTGATAGCCAGACATACATATATGCTTTGGCTTGACTTGAATGCTACGGACGCTGATGGTCTTGATGTTAAATCTACCTTTACTTTTAAATCGCTATTGTGTCCCCCCCCCCAAACACCCCAGAAAAACCTTCTTATGAATGCGAACCCATGACCTTTTTTGTATGTTCTCCTCTAGTAGTTGGCTAAATGTTGTTGTGCTTTTATTACACAATGGTTAAAATGATATTGACAGATATCCTAGAACTGAAGTTGTGCTTCTTTTAGTTTTAGTTGTTCCTGTGTCCCAGATTTAATGTGTAGTGGAAGACATGGAAGTGCTGTTTTTAAAAGCACTCTAAACTTAAGATGAACATTTTAAATGAACATTTTATTACTAGTTCAACATATAAGACCGAAGGATGAATTCAAAAATCATTCTGATAGCCAGGCATACCTATATGCTTTGGCTTGACTTGAATGCTACGGACGCTGATGGTCTTAATGTTAAATCTGTTACTATAATGTTGTTGTGCTTTTATTACACATGTGGAAATATCCCAGACATAAAAAAAACTGGACTAAAGAAGGAATATATTTAAAAAAAAATTGTTAATGGTGCTAATCCAGGACTTTTAACATGGTAGACCCTACCTATCAGCTTGTATTAAAAGAAATGTTTTTATTTTTTAAATAATTTTTTTTTTAAATTATATTTCCTCAAATTGTATGTTGTTGTTGTTTTATCATAGTTGTGTGTCTGTACTTGTGTCCCAGGGTTAATAATTTAAATTTATTTTTTTAATAAATTAGCAGAACTTGAGATAAAACACTTTATATTTATTAATGAACATTATTCAAAAACTGGTTTAATATACAAGACTAAAGGATGAATTTTACACCTGGTCTGATAGCCAGACATACATAGATGGTTTGGCTTGAATTGAATGCTAAGGATGCTGGTGGTCATAATGTTAAATCTACGTTTAATTTTAAAACACTTTGTAATTTGATTTTTTTTCCTCCAAGTTTTCTGTTAATATCAAATGTTAACGCCATTGATGTTGGCTAGGTACAAATAACCCTTGTGGAAACCTATCAACCATTCATTGATTACTTTTCCCAATTGTGAAATCATTCCAGATGAATAATAATTATGTAGATTTAGAAATATGTAATTTTTAAAATTGTTTTAACATACAAGACTGAAGGATGAATTCCATACTCGGTCTGATAGCCAGACATACATATATGTTTTGGCTTGACTTGAATGCTACGGACGCTGATGGTCTTGATGTTAAATCTACTTTTACTTTAAAAACGCTTTGTGTTACCTCCCCCCCTCCCTCCGGAAAAACCTTCTTATGATTGCGAAACCATGACCTTTCTTTTTTTATGTTCTTTTCTAGTAGTTGGCTATAATGTTGTGCTTTTATCTATTACACAATGGTTAAAATGATATTGACAGAAATCCTAGAACTGAAGTTGTGCTTCTTTTAGTTTTAGTTGTTTCTGTGTCCCAGATTTAATGTGTAGTGGATGACATGGAAGTGATGTTTTTAAAAGCACTCTAAACTTAAGATGAACATTTTAAATGAACATTTTATTACTAGTTCAACATATAAGACTGAAGGATGAACTCAAAAATCATTCTGATAGCCAGACATACATATATGCTTTGGCTTGACTTGAATGCTACGGACGCTGATGGTCTTAATGTTAAATGTTACCAATTTTTAAATTGCATTGAAGTTATGTTTTTGTCTCTTCCAGTTTTAATCATAATTTTAGAATTTTGTAATGTTAAGGTTTGATATGCTAAGTGTAAACAACTTTTTAGAAAAGTTATCAGCACAGTGGCCAAACTACCTCATCAGTCAAGATAAAACCATAATGATGTGGAAATGTCCCAGACATTAAAAAACTGGACTAAAGAAGGAATATATTTAAAAACAAACAAATTGTTAATGGTGCTAATCCAGGACTTTTAACATGGTAGACCCTACCTATCAGCTTGTATTAAAAGAAATGTTATTTTTTTTTAAATAATTTTTTTTTTTAAATTATTTTTCCTCAAATTGTATGTTGCTATTGTTTTATCATAGTTGTATGTCTGTACTTGTGTCCCAGGGTTAATAATTTAAATTTATTTTTTTTATAAATTAGCAGAACTTGAGATAAAACACTTTATTTTTATTAATGAACATTATTCAAAAACTGGTTTAATATACAAGACTAAAGAATGAATTTTACACCTGGTCTGATAGCCAGACGTACATAGATGTTTTGGGCTTGAATTGAATGCTAAGAACGCTGGTGGTCATAATGTTAAATCTACGTTTAAAACACTTTGTAATTTGATTTTTTTTCCTCCAAGTTTTCTGTTAATATAAAATGTTAATGCCATTGATGTTGGCTAGGTACAAATAACCCTTGTGGAAAACTATCAGCACTATGATCATTCATTGATTACTTTTCCCAATTGTAAAATAATTCCAGATGAATAATAATTATGTAGAATTAGAAATGTGTAATTTTTTAAATTGTTTTAACATACAAGACTGAATGATGAATTAATTCCATACTCGGTCTGATAGCCAGACATGCATGTTTGTTTTGGCTTGACTTGAACGCTCATACGCTGATGGTCTTAATGTTAAATCTACTTTTTATTTAAAGATGTTTTGTAGTTTCCCCTTTCTTCTTAAAAAAGTTGTCTTCTATGAATTATTAAATATATAAATAAATGTGATGACAATGTTAGAGATGTTGGTTAGGTACAAATAATTCTTTAGGATAACCACTGGCACTATGGCCAGCCATTTATACTTTCCCTTACTGCCCATCATTTAAAATGAACAATAATGTAGAAATATCTCAAACTTTTTCTAACACACAAGACTGAAGGATGAATTCCATATGGTTCTGAAAGCCAGACATACATTATATGTTTTGGCTTGACTTGAACGCTACGGACGCTGATGGTCTTAATGTTAAATCTACTTTTACTTTGAAAACGATTATTGTTTCACCCCCACCCCCAAAAGCTGTTTTCTATGAATTATTAAAAGTGTCTTAATGTTAAATCTACTTTTAATTTTAAAATGTTTTGTAGTCCCCCCCCCCCCCCCCCCTTTTCCAAAAACAAAAGTTGTTTTCTATGAATTATTAAATTTGTTGACAATGTTAGTTTCTACGACTTTTTCTAACACACAAGACTGAAGGATGAATTTCCGATGGTTCTGATAGCCAGACATACATATATGTTTGTGCTTGACTTGAACGCTACGGACGCTGATGGTCTTATTTATGAATCTTAAAATTGTAATCTATGCTATACTACTGGTTATTTACCATTTTTAATTTTCTTAATTTTCATTTACATATTGACAGTACGTCAGTCTTACATTGGGCATCTTCACTAAAAAATGTAAAGATTTGGTCAATAAAATAAACTAACATTTTCAATGAAAAAACTGGATATAAGGAAAAAAACGTAATAAAATGAAAATAGGAAGATAGGGAGAGATTTTTAAATCTATAAACTACACAATGTCAAGGACACCATAGTGGAAAATCACTATTGCCAACTAAGTAAAAGGAATTATTTTTGTGCTACAAACAAAAGAGATTAGAAATTTGCAAACAAAAGAGATTAGAGTTTACAATCAAGAGATTAGAAATTTACAAACAAAAGAGATTAGAAATTTACAAACAAAAGGGATTAGACATTTACAAACAAAAGAGATTAGACATTTACAAACAAAAGATTATATATGTACAAACAAAAGAGATTAGACATTTGATGTGATGAAAAGTGCACTTACTTTATTGTTAACCTTTGAAACTGCCTAGCTTATCAACACCTCCTACACCAGTGAGAGAGAGCTATTTCTAGTTTTCCACCATGTTTGAAAAACTTCAATATTCTTTATATGGATCATTGATTTTTAACACAGAAATATTAGGTTGCCAGTTTCAAAGGCTCATTCATAGCATGTAATCTTTGATATATTTGTCTTTGTTCTTGTTGATACTGGAAGTGATAACTTCATTAAATTAATTGAGGTTTGATAATTTAATCTCAATATTAGAACCTAAAGTGTGCTTTCTCCTGCTTAGTATTTAGAGATTTTTACTCAAGATTAGGTACTTCACGTTTATTAATCAGAAAATTAAAAGTTTGTTGTTCTGCTGGCCAATAAACATCTATGATTACAACATCCTTTCTCTCTAGTTAATATTAAAATACTTTCATTGAAAAAGCTATAACTAATAAGTATTATTATATTTTTTGTAAATGTAAAATGCTGCTAATATTGTTATATATTTGATAATATATATATATTTTTTTTTCTTTACCAGCTACCACAAGTGATGGGAACTCTGCTAGAAGAGATTTTCTCAGCTATGCCCTGTCTTTGATGCGAAGTCATCACGATGAACATTCAGACTCACTGCCAGTTATGGACATTACCTCCTTGAGACATATAGCCTACGTATTTGACGCTCTGATCTACTACATACGCACTGCTCCGGATTCTGATGTCGAGGCTTTGAGGGATGGTGTGTCTGTCACTTCCTGGCAAGATGGTGAGGAAGGCGAGGAGGAGCATGATGAAGAGTTGCCAGGGACAACGGCTACTTCTGGGCTGAACCTGGAGTCGGAGAGTTTGGATGGAGACAGTGACAGTGCAACCAGGCTCGGCAGAAGGCATCCATTCTTTCAGCGGTCAGATTCGACTATATTCATGGGTTGCCCACCCCCGGACCCTTTTCATACCCCACTTGTTGAGGCCTTGCCCTTGGCTGACCAGCCCCATTTGCTGCAGCCAAATGCTCGCAGGGAAGACTACTTTGGAATGGCTAAGCCGACGGTTGTGTCAAAACCTGGACAGGGTACGACAGTATCACTCGGACAGCAGTTGCCTCTCAGCCTGGCCCTCTCCTTGAAGCCTGATGATGAAAGAGTGCAGCTGACTCAAAGCTTGAGAAATGCATCTTTCCAGCCAATCTCCTCTGCAGGTCATGCAAGTACCAGCAGCACTGCCAGATCTTTGTCTACAGTCACCAATTTGGTCTCTTCGTACAGTTCTTCGAGGCTCATATCAGATGTAAGGGCCTCTGACCATTTCCCACAAAGTGTTGCTGTTAACTTGTCCCTGTCTGGGAGCAGCTCCAGTTTTGCCCATGATGCCTCGGACAACTCGGTGAACATACAGCTGCCCCTAGAACCACCGCCCCCTTCTTTCCAGTCTGCATTTATATCAGCATTAAATCCAGAGCCATCTCCACTAGTCCTCACTTCATCTTCAGCCACGTCTAGCGGCTTTGCCCTCCCTAACCCTTCCGCCCCCATAGCACCCTTGACGCCAAGTCAGCTTGCCAGGGCTACCCTGTCTGCCTTCTCAGAAATTGCCACAACAAGAGAGAGGATGACAACATCCCTCTCCACACCAACTACAACAACTGTCAGCACCACTCCTATGCTGCCTAATTACCAACTGCATCTGCAGCAGTCAATGGCGGCCCCTTCGCTCCCTGATGTGGGTCAGGCTAGTGTGATAGTCCACACCGCTTCCACCCCTACCCAGCAGATAAACCAGGCCCCTGCCACTAGTCAACAGCCCCCCAGCTCCTTCAGCTCAACGTTCTCTCATGCCGGCTCCAGTCACTCCACCACGCGGGCTGCTCTCAGTCAAGACAGTGAGGACTCTCACCCTCCAATACGTCCCAAGATACACTTTGCATTTTTGGCATGGTCGCAGAATCAAGCAGCCTCCTCTGGCACTGCCCCCACTGCATCTTCGTCTGTTGCTGTGAGCTTGCAAGGTAGGTGGATAAAAATGTATTTTATGTTTTGTTGAGAATGCATTCTGTAGTAGGCTGTTGAATTAAGAAAATATATGCAACCATGTCACTTGAGTCATTGCAATGAGCTTCACAACATTTTCTCAATTTTAAAAAATATTTCATTGTTCCATTTCCATATTTGTTTTTCATTGTATCATTGCCTTGATCACATAAAGGGTAATATTTAAAAACATATTTCCATGATCTTACACACAGTGATGGGAGTTTTCTTAAAAAATAATTTTTAAAATGTGTAATATTCTTTTTTGAGAGAGATGTTGCCATGACAGTTCTAATTAGTTCAGACTGCCTTACTATTTACAAAGCTACTAGTGCAAAAAGAAGTAAAGCAGTCTTCAAGTACTCACTTTAAATTAGCAAAAAATGTCCTTGCATGCATATTTTATGTATGCAGTAAAGCATAAGTACTATGATTTTCAACTTTTTTGTTTCAAATTTAATAGATAAATAAATTATAAATTAAAAAAAAATTCAATGACTCTTTTTTTTGGATTACCTTAGCATGCTTGTGCAGAAAATGTCCTCAAGTTGTTTTAAAGTCTGTTCCCATAACTGGAATCTTAGTCTTTAAATTAAATATTTTGTTTGAAAAGTATTTACATTTCAGTTGGGTGTATAAAAGATTTATATATATATTTATAATTTTTAAAAAAAGTGAAGAAATTGTGTAAGAATTTCTCTTACATGGATTTTGGGGGAAATCAATACTATCTTAGTAAACAGGCATTTTAGCATTACATTACTCAAAATCTATAATAACCTTTAATAATAATGTTATAAAAATCATATTATATATCTCATAGCCATGAGATAATCTATCAAAGACTTGTTTTTAAAGTAAATTTGAATTCCTTAGCCTTAATAATTTGTTTTATAGTACACTAAAATGTGTAGGTTATTAATATTTATGAAGCCTTCTGTTGCAGTGAAATAGTGTATTTTGTAAATTATACACTTAGGGAAGGAGTTAGGAATAATTATGGCATGATTAGGAATTGTTTGTTTTATAAGAGGAAAAGTTTTGACTAATAGACAATGACACAGCTAGTAAAAACTAGATGTGGATTTTAGGAAGAATAGCTACATATTTTAACAGACTACTTTTGACGGCTTTAGAGACAGACTGTTTTTACGAACGTAGAGATTTAGCTTGACAAGATTCCATGGTTCCCTTCGTTATTATTGAATTTCTTATTCAACATCAGCATAGACTGACTTAAATTGTTGGCTTTATGCTTGTGTTATTTAATATAGTTATTTGAGTGTTACCTCTGTTTGAAGCACCTAACAGAATATAGTCCAAGGGTTTTATAGACATGTCTTTATTTGTGTACGAGAGCTCTTTTCACTGTTTCAGGTGCCAGCAGTCCTCAAATTATACAGCCCTTGGCTGCTGGCCACGAGCCTTCTTTAAACATCAGCTCAGATGCTCAAGGAGATTCATCAGATGCCCACATGCTAACCCCTGCTTCTGTAATGTCTCATGCTGTACCACCATCTCCTGCCCACACTCCTTCATTGGCTCCTAAGTAAGTTCAGTTTTTCTTCAAGAGTTTTTATATACTGGGCTCAACATATAAGACTGAAGGATGATTTCTTGGCACGAATCTGATAGCCAGACGTTTGTTTTTTGGCTTGACTGTAACCTCTACATACACTGATGGTCTTAATGTTGAACAGATATATATAGTTACGAAATTATTGAAAAATCAAATAAAGCATTAGGGTTGATTGATTATTCAAAGAAATTGTTACAAATCAAACAAAAACATACAAAACAAAATGCTATGTAACCTTGGTTTGGCCAAAATTAGAATGTGCACCCTCTGTTTGAAACCCCCTAAGCTTAAGAAAGCAAAGAAACCTAATGACTACATCAAATGATTTTAATCTTAACACTATGACCATAGATATGCTTGGATGTTTCTAGAATTGTAATAGGACATTTCTCAGCAAACAATTATAAACCAATTTTAAACCCAAATGGTCACTATTTGTTACCCATCTGCATGATTTTTTCAAGTGGTTGATAGAACATTGTAGAACATGGTGAGGCTGACTCAATGCTTCAAACTTAAACTTTCACCGCCCTTAAAAGAATATTTGTAAGCTTAGAGACATTTTGTTTTTATTGAGTAATTGTTCTTCATAAATTTAAGCAGATCATCTTACTGTGTTGTGCAATCTCAATGGTACTACACTTTTTTTTGTGTGTAAATCTTGATGAATGCTAATTACTGTTATTTTTATTGATAAATGTTTGACAGTGTGACGGATGCTGCTGCCAGTATGGACACGTCACCCATTGACCTTGTTGGGGCCAACGAGAATGTTTCCAACACAGTGGACATTGAGACTAGTGACCAGCCCACTCACCATGCACCGCCTCCTCCTCCCCCACCTCCCCCAGTCCCTGCACCCTCAAGCATATTGCCACCTCCACCACCACCCATGACTATGTCAGCTGTCAGGTAATTATAGTGTTTTGTTCTATTTTAGTGTACATTCAATCAATGGGATACTTCTAAAAGTAACAATTTTGTATTGCCCAAAAACTGTCTGTTGTATAGAATATGAGCTTCAAGTCTGGTATGAACTAATAGACTCTTATTGCTAATTTATCCAAATATTAGTCCAGCTGCACAGCTAGTAGTCTTGAAAGAATATCATTATTATGAACTATTATCTTTCTTTTAAATTTTAACATTCTTTATAATAAAAAAAAGTGAGTCATTTCATAATAATTAATATTATGTTTAAACTCTTGAAATGTAAAATTGGATTAATTTCTTTTGATGAATAATAGTAAAATATTTCTCTATGGTTTTAAAATAAAAATGATAAAATTAGTATGCAGCCCTAATGACAGCCGTTGTAAACATTAATTCCCCCATCTACTTAGACATCAAGGTCCAGTTGGTCAGATAGTATCACATGATATATTACTTGGTCGCTGGAGGCTCTCTCTGGACCTGTTTGGCAGAGTTTTCTGTGACGATGTCGGAGCAGAGCCTGGCTCGGTGGTGAGCGAGCTTGGTGGTTTCCCAGTCAAGGAAGGTCGCTTCAGAAGGGAGATGGAGAAGTTACGCAACACACAGCAGAGGGATTTGACTTTGGAGGTAGAGCACAGTTCCTTTAAGTAACTTATTCCTTTTTTAGATAGTTTTGTAACATTGTTGTTATGCTCTTTTGAACAGATTGATGTATATGTAGTTCTTAAGGGAAATCAACATTTAGTTCACCTGATTACTGTGACATCAGTTAATGTTGCTGGCACAATGACCACCTTCCTTTTTTCTCGAAGAAAGTTCTTCCTTTAAGATTAAGTTGTCTGTCAGTGCTGTTTGGTATTGTGAAAATCAGCCCAGCCCATCTTTACTTTCATAAGTTTAGCTTAGGCACCTATTGTACAAACATATTTCCTCGTGAGATGATAAAAAAAAGTTCTTTTTGAAAGTAAACTACTTAAGTAAGCATAAGTTTGTTTTCTTTTGTTTCAGGTGGAACGTGATCGCAATGCTCTCTTGACGCAGACATTCAAGCAGCTGAATACTTATTTCAACAGGCGAACAAACACGTCAGGGCCTCCCCTTTGTGTACACAGGGTCAAGGTTACATTCAAAGATGAACCAGGTGAAGGCAGCGGTGTTGCCAGGAGCTTTTACACAGCAGTGGCCAATGTAAGTGTTGCCAATATTGCATTTGGTGCACAATAGTGAAATGACAAAGTTAATGGTTGTATAAGCAGTACAAACACAGCTACTTTATATCCACCTCATTGTCAGTTGAATTCATTGCTTATGATCAGTTTTTGTGGGCAGTAAGAAGTTTTTATGGGAAAAATTATTTTCAAATATAAAACTGGCTACAAGTCATAACTCAGTAATGTTTACATTCATTGCACAGAACATAAAACTTCATATTTCACTTTCTCTATGTAAATGTTTGGAAAAGAATTTCAACTGTATCTGTTCACAATGACCAGCTTCAGTTATTTCTCACAACTCGTGTCCTGGTGCAATTGGTGAAAAACCATGATCTCCACAGCCTGGGTTTACCATTTGAACCAAAGCTGTCTGGGCTAGACATCACAACACATTTCCTGACACAATAAGTTACTTTTATTTTTGTTTGATTTGTTCCCAGGCTGTTTTATCCCAAGAGAAGTTGCCCTCCCTGGACTCAATACTAGTTGGAGGAAAGAGTCTTCAGTATACCACCAAAAATCTGGGTAGGTTTGTCTTTCAACATCATTCTGTGTTCAAGCTTAATGCTCATTAAAGAATTTAGAGTATATATTAAATTTAAGAAAAACAACAACATTGGTCTAAAATGAACATTCGTTAATGGCAAATACACTTTAAAATAGTGTGTTTATACATTTAGAATAAAATATCTTTATATTTGACTACTAACAGATATAATCCATCGATTGCGCTCTCGAGAGCGTGAAAGGGAAAGACAAAGGAGCACCATCAGGCAGCGTAGCCGAGACAGAGAGATGAGAAGAACTCTCTCCTATGATGCTCCTCCTTTTTACATGCCCACTGATGCTCCACCTGGAAGCTCAACTAGCGGAGTGTCAGGAAGTGACAATGCAGACAGTGGGACAGAAGCAATTTCACAGTATCGGAGACAGCTTGGGGAAAGACTTTACCCAAAAGTCAGGGCGTATAGGCCGGTAAGTAATCATTATCATTGATTTTTCAGTAGTTTCCAGAACCAAGGATCTGAGGTTATGCTGCGGGGTTTCTGTAATGGTATTTCACTTTGAATTATTATTAAAATAGGTCAAAAAGGTTGCAGACTCTGGTATAATAAAATTCTTCTTTATGTAGCTTAATTCAAACAATACCTTTTTTTAAAAGTTGCTTTGAAATGGGATGATGAGTGAATTTCTTTATTGCTAAAAATTATTATCCACATGTATTTTATATTTATTTGTCTTCAACTGAAACATTGATGAAGATCAGACAACTGAATCTATGATGAATTTCTAGTTGGTCTTCAGGGCAGCTAACTTAGGATGTGGGAGAAAAAAAAGTAACTAGTTGTATGATTTTGAACAAAAAAAAGCATAGAAAAAAACTGTTTATTTTGAGATATCAACTTTGCATAATAGTCTAAACACATAAATTACAATCAAATGGTTCCATAAACCTAATTTAAGATTGGCCCTGAGTTAGCGATTGGGAGTGGATATAGGTGAGGTAGATATGTTGTGGTAGCCATAGTGTATGTACAGTAACCAGTATAGGGTAACCTTCCCCAGCAGCTTTTATGTATCTTTTTAATATGTGGCCCTTGATGGGCCATCGGTTGGCCACAGCTACTACAGACCATATAGGAGTTTCACTTATGGCCCCAAATAATGGAATATTTATACCTAAGCATTATATAAATTATTCTTGAACTGGAATAAATAACTTCAAACATAGGATAAAATATTAATTTTTACTTTTTTTTCTTCTTTTCTTAAATTACTGTTTTAAATTACCTTTTTTTCTTTTTGCTTGATTTAATATAAAAAGAAGCATTATTTTATAATTTTTATTTATTGCTAAAAAATTATTTTTTTAGGGACTTGCCGCCAAAATTACAGGAATGCTTCTAGAGCTATCTCCCCCACAGTTGGTGTTACTTTTAGCATCTGATGAAAGCTTGCGCCAGAGAGTAGATGAAGCTGTAGAGATAATCTCATCTCATGCCAGGTACTGCAAATAAGATTTACTTAACAGCCAGAAATACACACAAGAAAAAAGGCATAAATTGTTTATCAAGATCAGGCATACATGGTTTCTTTTTCAAAATGGTATTTCTTAGTAAACTCATCTCTTTTTCTTTCCATTTCATCCAATCATTTGGTCCACATTTGATTGCCAGTCTATATAAATTCCTCAAAACTGATGTTGGCACAACTAGCCTATATATTACTGATGTGCCATTTAAAATAATTAGTCCTAAACATTTTTGTCTACTATTTATCTATTTCTAGGGAAATGAGCTCTGATAGTTTCCTTGACCTTGACATCTTCAACCTGTCCTCTGAGAAATCCAAGACTCCTCCTACAGCTTCTGCAGTGAACAGTAGCCGAGGTGAGGGCCTGGCCTGTGATCTGCTGATGGAAGAGGATATTGAGGACAACGCCCCATTGTTCTGGCAGCCTGGCAAGAGGGGCTACTACTCTCCACGTATCGGGAAGGCCTCGCCTGAGAGGCTGAATGCCTTTAGAAACATTGGAAGGTGAATTGCTTTGACTTTGAACTGAAAGTGTGTTTATCATTCATAAGCTAAAGGGTTATTGACAAGCACCTTGAGGTTTACATAGTTGTTTTTTTTTATCTAGGATCATTGGCCTTTGCTTGCTACAGAATGAGATCTGCCCACTATTTTTTAACCGCCATGTCCTGAAGTGTATCCTTCGACGCCGCATTGGCTGGCACGACCTTGCCTTCTTTGACCCTGTGATGTACGAGTCCTTGAGGTCGCTGGTTGAGGATGCAGAGACCAAAGATGCTCAGCTTATATTTACTGCCCTGGATTTGAACTTCTGTGTGGAGTTGAGTGCTGAAGAGGTTTGTCACCCATTTTAATTGCAAATTGTTTCCCTTTGAGCATAAAAACTAATCCCTGGACAGCAAGATTATTTTAAGTACCATGTTATGAGATATTTTGTGTGTGTGTGTGTGGGCCTGGCTGAAAGACATTGGCTTACAGAATGACAGTAATATTATGGGGTTGTGATATAAAATTATAAACACTTTTTTTTTTTAAAGGGTGTGGTGGCTGAGTGGTAAAGCATTTGGCTTCTGAAATCTTGGATTTAAATCTTGGTGAAGGTTGGGATTTTGGAGTAGGGAGTCCACCCAACTCTCTAAGTACCTGACAATAGTTGGGGTAAGAATAGGTGGTTGGTTGTTGTGCTGGTCACATGACACACCCGTTAACTCTGGGCTTAAGAAACAGTTGCCTTAGAGATCCCAAGGTCTGAAAGGAGAAACTTAACTTTTTTTTTTACCTTTCTTAAATAGATTTTGGCTTTGATATAAATGGTGAATTAAAATATCAAATCAAGCATTTATTTAAACAAAAAAATTAAACAGATGAATTCTTGGACAATGTTTCTGGGAAACATTGGAGTGAAAAAGTATTGAGATGAATCCTTATGAAATTTGTTAAAATATACTTATTGAATGTAGTTTCAAAAAAAAATTAAATAAAAAAATGTATTCCACTACACTCTTTTTCACCGCATTCAGATTATAGTCTAAATTAGCAATTCTTACTGTCATAAAATGTAACAAAGAATAGTGACAGATAAAATAAACATTACGAAGTGTTATGAAAAAATATACTTTAACCCTAGAAATAGTTCTTGATAAACAGAATGATATATTTCCAGGTTAAAAAAGATAAACAAAATGATAATGGATAAAATAATTGTGTACAGTATAATGATACCTTCAGTTTTTCATCCAAAGGGGTAAAAGTTGTTTTTAATGATGTCTCAAAAATTTTAAAATATATTAGGCAGGTGTAAGCAAGTTCCCTCCTTACCTGGCCAAATATTTATTAAGCTGATAGATAGTCAGGATATTATCTTGTGTTATCATATCCCTATACAATTCTGTCACCCGTTTGTGATGGTTTGAGCCCAGGACCTTCAGTTTTTTAATTCACTCTGTGACACAAGTGTTACACCGAGTTTTAATGATAAGCCAAGTTTATTTCCATTTGGGTTTCTAGAGATTTAGTTTAAAAACATTTTCCTTAGTTCAACAAACATTTATCTTGAGAAATCTGTTCTTTGCAGGGCGGGGAACAGGTGGAGCTGGTGTCAGATGGTGCAGAGGTGGAGGTATCAGCCCAGAATGTACATAACTATGTCAGGAAGTATGCAGAATATCGTATGGTTGTTGTGGCAGAGAAAGCCTTGCGGGTGAGTAAAATATAATTGAAAAATAAACCCAGTGAAATAAATAAAGGTCATTCAAATGGAATGTTGAAATATTTTATAGAATATGTATGCCGTTTAGATTGAAGGATTTCTAGGGAAAAAAACTGAAAAGAAGAAGAAAAAAACTTGCAAAGAGTTTAAAGATATTTTTTTTTTTTTTTGCAGAATCTTCGACTGGGCGTGTTTGATGTGATTCCCTCCAACTCCCTGGATGGACTGACCGCTGAAGACCTGAGGTTGTTACTGAACGGTGTGGGAGATATCAATGTGCAGACCCTCATCAGTTACACGTCTTTCAATGATGAATGTGGTAAGTGCTATAGTACACTTTGTTGCTACATGGGTAGGGGTCTTTGTGGTATGCTTTCATGCATTGTCATTTAAGGACTATTATATTATGTCTTAACCTTTCAGATGTCTCTTAAATCTAGACTTGTTCATATTAAAGTGTTGATCTTATTTGGTTTACCAGGTGAAAGTTCAGAAAGAGTTCAGAGGTTTAAACGCTGGTTCTGGGCTGTAGTGGAAAAGATGAACAATTATGAGCGACAAGATTTGGTAAGTCAGTGTTGTGATTTGATGTACAGGCACCACATGCCACATGTAATTACTAACAGGGGGAAATGGTGACTATAGTTTGTAGTATTTGTGCAGTCCATCACAATAAAAGCGGTTAGTCGTTGTGCTGGCCACGTGACACCCTCGTTAAACGTGGGCCACAGAAACAGATGACCTTTACATCATTTGCCCCATAGATCGCAAGGTCTGAAAGGGGGAAACTAATTTAAAAAAAAAAAAAAAAAGCTGCCTTTTAAAAATCTGTCATTAAAAGTAATCCTATATCTGAAACAGTTAAAATTCCAGCACATGATCAAGTACGAGGGGTGGTGGCTGAGCGGATGAAGACTGATTTTTAATTTCTGGATCTTAAGGGCGCCTCTGAGTCCACCCAGCTCTAATTGGTACCTGACATTAGTTGGGGAAAAATAAAGGTGGTTGGTCGTTGTGCTGGCCACATGACAACCTCCTTAAGTGTAGGCCACAGAAACAGATTGCCTTTACATCATCTGCCCTATTGACCACAAGGTCTGAAAGGGGAACTTTACTCTTACATGATTAAGTATATAATTTTTTTTTCTTTCTAGGTATACTTCTGGACATCCAGTCCGGCTCTTCCAGCCAGTGAGGAAGGCTTCCAGCCTATGCCCAGCATAACCATTCGACCAGCTGATGATGACCACCTGCCTACAGCAAACACCTGCATCTCACGCCTGTACATCCCACTGTACTCAACAAAGGCCTTGCTTAAAACCAAACTTCTCCTGGCTATCAAGACTAAAGCATTTGGCTTTGTTTAACTCTCGACAGACTTTTAAGGTGTGCATTCAAATGAAAATGTTACGGCACAGCACAGTTGTGTTTGTAATGTTCCCCCACTGACGTCTTTATTATTTGTGACTCCAGCAATGACCAGGACAGCACAACTATGATTTCATCAGTTGACATCATGCACAGATGTCATTATGCACAGATGTCATATTTCTGCTTAATCAAAGTGAGAGCTTTTGCCGAAAACAGTGTAAGCCTGTATCATTTAAAAAAAAGAAACAAAATTAACTCCAGTGACTGCAAACAGCTCGAGTACTAAAGACAGAACTATTTCATTTCATAAGTATGCAAGGGAAGAATGTAAAAACTGTAGGTGACTCAACGTAACTATTTATACAAATGTTCCATTCATGTTTACATTTAGATCTAGTTGGAAACAAATTTCATATTCAGTGGCACCAATCTTACCTCAGTCATTTAAAATTCTGTTGGATTCATTTTCTATTCAATTTTTTACCCCAGTTGAAGTCATGTATTGGCTTTAAATATCCCTCAATTTGATGTGTATGAAATAATGCCTGTACCTTGGTTTATAAAACTGGGTTATTGGATTCGTGGATATAATCTCTCATTGAAACAGATCATTTTTATCCCATGCTATTTCTGTCATGTGGATTTAAGGACCCAGAAACCTAATGTTTCAGTATCTTAATGCAAAGAAAATACATTGAATGAATGTAATGAACATTTCTTTTATTTCAAGTCTATTTATAAATGACCAATCACTGTATTGGGAAATATATGTTTGGGAATGAGACTTTAGTGAGTTTTACTTGTTTCAAGTGTTTCACATTTTGGACATAGTGCTTGTGTGTGTCAGATTTGTTTTACTGGCTATATCATTTTCATATTTGGACACAGTGCAAGACGGCAGTAGCCATTTTGTTTTTTTTTGACTGAAGGAATTGATTAAAATTTCTGTTTGCCCATCAACTAGAGAGTGTGTGTGTTTGTGCTCTTGATTTGTTTTAGTTTAATTTAAAATATGTTATATGGTTATAGGTTGTTCTTTTTTAGTGAAGGGTTTATGTAAAGGGAGAGAATGTGTTCTCAATAAGTTTGAACAAGAAGAGTTACATCTCTTCACTGATACTGTTATTTTAAACTGCCAAATGTCAAAGGGACACATTGTGTTAAATCTTATCAAAGGCCCACAGTATCTGGGAAACTTCATTTCTGTCTGATAGAGATCTTTAGTTGGTATTGTTTCTACAAGAGCTTCAATATTATGTGATCATTCCAATGAGTTGTATTGTGGTGGTTCTTTCTTGACAGCAGTCCAAATAAAACTGCTGGAAGATACAAACTTCTGGGCACTTACTTGACAAGCCATTGGACTTTGTTTTAAAAAGCAGTCCTAAATTCTTTAGGCCAGGACTTCAAATGTATATTAGGCATTCATTGGGGTCTATTTAGGCATACATTGGATGTCTATTTAGGCATACATTGGGGATCTATTTAGGCATACATTGGGGATCTATTTAGGCATACATTGGTCATAATTTGACTTGACTTTTAGTTGCTCTCTTTCTGGTTTGTAATCTTATTTTTTTTTTGTTCTTAATTCAGAATTTAAATGTTTTTTTTTTGTTAGTTTTTTTTGTTTATGTTTTTTACAATCTTGTTTTGATTTGTATTTGTCTTAAGTTATTTAAAAAGTGAAACACACACAACAAAACAAACAATGTACTGTGTCCATACACTGGGTGAGTGTATATGTGTCAGAGGATGCAAGGAATAAAGCAATGGAAACATTTTAGTTTGTCTTGTGTATGGGAGAAGACCAAACAAATTCTTGTTTTTACAGTTCTGACTCCAGAAATATGAACCAGAGAGTTGTCTAGTGCAGTGTCTCCCAAACTTATCTCCTTGAGGGAACACTTCAGCGGAGCACAGTTTGGGAAGCACTGGGCTAGCGCAATGAGTAAAAGCTGTAGAGAAAATGTCCATGTCTAACAATAATGGCAAATGTCTTCGATTCTAAAGATGAGTGCAGTGTTTCACATGAGTACACAACCCACACCAGTCAGACTTAAGTACTTAGTACACATGATACATAAACACTAAACCATAACCTACAAATAGAAAAAACAAAACCTAATGAAATACTCAGAAAGACTCAAAAGATAGAGGCACATTTCTTATTCCTTACGCTAGAACAAATTCGTACCAAAGCTCCTTCCTTTGTGCTATTAGAGAATGGAATGGGCTGCTAGAATCAGCCAGGAAAACCGACTTTGCAGAGTTTAAGTCATTGATTAACATGCATGACTAGATCGAAACATGTAATGCGTAGGACGTAATTATCTTCTTTTTTTTGAAGCAACGTCCAAAATGTATAAGATAACACCTAGATATTAGAATAAATGAAAAGTTATCTTGGCATCTCCATATTGACGAAATTAATACAAAAATCAAACATTAGGGTTTATTAAAAACATTTCTACAAATCAACTAAGAACATTAAACTAAAAAACTGTTTAACCTTGAACTATAGTGGAATACACTTCCTCTGTTTGGGGATTCCCCAAGAACTCAAAGAACTTAGAGCAGTCGTTAATCAGACTCAAGTAGCACCATTAATAATCCACTAAACTTGTCAACCCTCTAGGACTGAAGAACACAAAAGTAAATTAGCCTACATGAAACTTAGAACTGTAATTTAAAAGACAATTAAAATAATTTAAAAAAAAAAATAACCATTGCTTATAGTGGGTGACATTGTATCAATTATTTGAATCATTTCATTAATGTTAAATAGATCTGGACTAATACAATAGTGCAGTGATGCCCCAAATACGGCCCGCGGGCCAGAACCGGCCCGCGACATGGTTCCATCCGGCCCACCGAAGTGTTGGCACAAAGTGTAGAAAATCATCCCCCCCCCTCACAACCCAATTACTTTTTCTCTGATGGATAATAACCATAACTTTTAACAATTGTGCATGATCTACCAGGAAAATTGAAAGGATCTTTTTTGTAGAGCATGATAATAAGCCAATATATTTCGTTTTATAAGGAAAGTATGGCTTGTTTACAAAACAATTTATGAACTGCATTATAAAATATGACGGCATTCGTGGTTTGAGAGATTGTTAAACTACGCCTAGAAATTGGAGGATCGATGGGAATATATACCCAAAAGAGACAAGAAAATAAGTTGGGGTAAAGCTAGATACAATGTTGCTCACATTTTAAGTAGAGAAATGAAGCCATTTTCTGGCGCTTAAAAAAAGATGAACTTTAAATTTCCCATTAATTAATGTAAGTTCTAGTCAAACGGGTTTCTTATCAAGTTGTTTTAGGTTAAGTTCACTTAATTTATTTTTTGTACCTTTTTGTTGATGTGGCCCGCGACACGAGTGTCAGAAATTAAAATGGCCCGCAGGTCGATTTAGGTTGAGCATCACTGCAATAGTGTGATAGGAAATATTTTTTTTTATTAATTGTTTTTGTGTAACGCAACTTTCATGTCTATAAAAGGCCCATGAGGTCAAAGCAATTCACCAGATGGATTTTTCTAAGCGAAACTTGTTCATTACGTTGACTCGCAAACCAATCATAGTTTATTCTTCTTAATATTTCCTTTGTCACTACTTCTGGTGAAGTCTTCACCTTCACTGCCTTTTTTTTTTTAAACCTAGAAAACAGACAAAACCAAACCCTGTCGAATGAAATAGACGAGTAAGGCCTACGTCTGTTTTGGTGTAGCACAGGGGTTCTCAACCTGTGGGTCGTGACCCCTTTGGGGGGTCGATTGACGATTTGCCTGGGGTCGCCAAAGACCATCGAACAAGTCTGTTCTTCTATTGCTGTATGTCTGTGAGCGTGGGGGGGGGATTGTAAAAAGGGGTCGCCGAGCTTAAAAGGTTGAGAACCGCTGGTGTAGCAGGTCAACGCTCACGTCCGCTGTTTACAGACAGGAATGACATGTGCAGGACACACTAGGTACATTTGGTGACAAATGTATACCAAGGCATTACCAGCAAGAACGCAGCGCTGTAGAGCTGACAATTACCTGACATGAAAAGAACGAAGCCGTGACGTTATTCGTCAACGCCGTTGTGTGTAGGAGCACATACCACCATTTGATCGACACGGATACACTCTCCATTGTTACCTTTTCCCCTTGTTTTGTTTGGGCTCTCACTCATTCCTGTACCGGTTTTCACAGTGTTTGGACTAGTAAAAAAAAAAAAAGTATTTTACATTATACTGAAGCCCTGAATTTGACTCTTCTAATATAATCTCTGTGCCGAGTTTGACTTATTTGGAGTGAAGTTTATTTGAGACATTTTGTGGATGTCAATTTTGTTTCATTTATGCATTAAAAAAATGCGCATACTTTGATTTAAAATATAGACTTAGCTTGAGAAAAAAAAAATCGAAACAATGGTTTCCTCCTGTTCATTTAATGGTGAAATTACATTTGTAAACACCGACAGATAATCCGCGACTTTGAAACAATAACTAGAACCCTAGACTTAGCAGAGTTTAGGTTTCTAAGTAATATGCATATCTAGATTATCACGTAAGTCACTATTAGGCCAATTTTCTGTTTTCATCAAAAGAGTGGAGAAAGAGAGAGAGATTAGAGAAAGAGAAGACAGAGACGTAGGACGTAATCATCTTCTTTTTTGAAGTAACGTCTGTATTATATAAGATAAGAAACGTCTGTAATTTTATAATAAAGAAATCGGACAAAAACATGATCTATCAATATTTAATATTGCATGCCTAAGTATAACAATGGTGTTCAATACAAACTATGTCTAAACTACATTACCGTAAGTGTATGATTCTCGCCATAAGCGCTTCACTGTTATTATTGATTATTAATAACTTATTATTTTCGTTGCAACCCTATACGCCTTTGAGAGTTTCATCAAACATAAGGGTCTTGGTCTCAGAGTTCAATTTAAAAACGCAAACGAATGGAGAAAGAGGCCTTGAAGTCCAATCAAACAACAGTATTCCAGAACCGAAGTTTCTCAAGTCAGAGTTAGGGAAAGCTGGCTATGATGATGGAGCCAAACCATCCTTCTTAAACTTAAGTTTAGAATTGAAGCTTTCAAAGTCTGCGTCGAAGAAAATCTCAGAAGCCAGAGTTCAATCAACACTTCGGAGCGCGAATTCAGTGCCACACTCTAAGAAAGGGACATCAGTAATACCAGCCTGGAGCGTTACAATGAAGGACTTTGTCAATTGTTGGAATGTCTCCACTTATTTAGGTAAGTGATCTTTCTTAGAGTGAACGTCCACTGTGCTACAGCTTTTAAAACATACCTTTATATAAACTTTATATAAACTAGTATAAAAGTTGTAAATTAAAATTAAATTATGGCTTTTATAAAGCACCGCTTTCATGCTTATAGCATGCTCAGAGCGCTTTTGGTCCAATCTCAGTTGTGGGATGGGGGGGGGGGGGGAGGGGGTATCTAGGAGAAGGTTTTTCCATGCTGCCTTTAGGCGCTCAGTAAACACAACTCTGCCCGAGTCGGGTGTCGAACCTCGAGCCCCCTTCATAGGTAGACAAGCCAAGCTAAGTTCAAGCGCATTGGTCCAATCTCACCACGCTTGTTCACGATGTTCCCCGTAGGCTACTAAGATAACAGAGAGAGAGAGAGAGATAGAGAGAGAAAGAGTAGAAAGAGAGAGAGATTAGAGAGAGAGAGATGAGAGAAAAAGAGTGGAGAGAGAGAGAAGAGAGATTAGAGAAAGAGAAGACAGAGAGAGAGAGATGGAGAGAGAGAGAGAGAGAGATGCTGGAAGCAGGTAAACATTGAAAGAAAAATCTTCAGACTAAAAAAAAAAAGTAGCAATAATCGATTTTCACTGAAAGACATGACAAATATTCTTTTTTAATAAGCCACTTTGCTTTCGTATCGCCATCAGTGGGACGTTTCCAACCAAAGTTTACAGAGTTCACTCCAAAGGAACTGGCTTTCATGTTCCCCTCTCTCCAAGAAGGTGGGGTATTTACCCCGTCATCCTGCACCCAGGACCAGAAGGCGGCCATCCTCATACCTTACAGGGACCGTTGGAAACATCTGCACACGCTACTTCCGGTTCTCATACCGCTGTTGATGAGACAAAACGTGGCCTTCAGGATATTTATAATTGAACAGGTAAATTACAAGATAATAACAGTAATCAAATTATAACATTATATGAAAGAGTAATTAATAGAGCAGCCAAGGGTTGTTACTCATCAAGGTAATTATACACAAAATGAAGTGTCAACAATGTTAACAGGTCTAGCAGTGTTTTCCAAACTATTTTCTGTAACGGGACACCTCACACATTCGGAGAATTTGTCAGAACACTTTTGCTCATTTAAAAGCTTATATTATTTCACTTTGTCTGTCAGGTACAAATTTTGAACATGTTATTTCTCCACTTCCCATTCTCAGATCAAGTTGAAACGTAAAACAATCATTGATTGATCCTAACAAAACATGAATCAATCAAAAAAAAAAAACAACAACAGTTAGTTAGATAGTGGTAATTCATTAATTTTGTTTGATATTGAAAAAAGGAAATAAATATTACAGTATTGAGATACATGTGTCTGTTAATGTTGAATTCTTCCCGTTTGATAAGCTTTGTGTTTTTTAAAGTATTTTTTGGATTGTGATTTTTTTTTGTTTTGTTTTATAAGTTAGTATTTGTATAAGTTACTACTATAAGTAGTACAATGATTTTTCCATTCGTTATTACAAAGCTTATATAAATTCACTCTGTCAGTCTGGTAAGAAGTTTTTACACATCCAATCTCGGATCAAACTGAAATTTTCCGTTATTTCTTTTACCCGACAACACAAGAATCAATTAACCAAATAAGTCAATTAACTATTGGTAATTAAATATTTTGTTTGGTATCTCAAACAAGGGAAATAATTTGTACATGACTGACGTGGTGGTATAAGCTAAATTATTCCCCTTTATAGGCCGTCGTCTGAGTCTTAATGAAAATAACACGAAAACTAGGACGTGACTATAGAAACAATAGATAACTTTACAATCTTACATACTCATAAGCTCTCCACTAGCAAAGTGGTTACCGTGTTGGCTTGAGAAGTCTGAGACGGCTTGAGCCATGAGTTCGAATTCATGTCGTTTTTTTAAAAAATAAATGTCTCTTTGTTGTTAGTCTAGATCTATTACGAATTTAATTACATGACTGATCCAATACCCTAATCGATAAAAGTAAGCTTAATATAAGCCTTTTTTTTTAAAATAAATACTTAAAAAAATATTTTCTTGTTTTATTTGTTGACTCACAGGAGCTACCAGGGGAGTTCAACAAAGGTGCCCTTTTCAACGCTGGTTACCTGGAGGCTCTGAAGGTTGAGGACTTTGACTGCTTCATCTTTCACGACGTGGACATGGTCCCAGTGAACGACAGGAACCCCTACAGGTGTGACAGTCAGAACCCAGTTCACCTGGCGGCCTACGTAGACAAGTTTAAGTACGAGTAAGTTGTTATCTCTATATTGTTATTATTTGTAACGTTGAATGCCTTTGTAGCTCTTTTGCTTTGTGGTAAAAACAAATAAAATTGTTTAATTGTTATTGCTCCATTCAGCATTCAAATGTGGATTACACACCGTCCCAATCTTCCCTATCAGCAACCATTGGAGGCCTAATGCCGAAATCTTGGTTAAAATCATGTCTGTTGATGCCCGTGCAAGTTTTCTTGACATTATCTGCTACTTACCCCAAAGTAAATCTTTTCGATACACATTTATTTTTGGCTACACTTAGATCTAAGTAAGTCTTTTCGATAGAGATTTATTTTTGGCTACACTTAGATCTAAGTAAGTCCTTTCGATAGAGATTTATTTTTGGCTACACTTAGATCAAAGTAAGTCCTTTCGATAGACATTTATTTTTGGCTACACTAAGATCAAAGTAAGTCCTTTCGATAGAGATTTATTTTTGGCTACACTAAGATCAAAGTAAGTCCTTTCGATAGAGATTTATTTTTGGCTACACTAAGATCAAAGTAAGTCCTTTCGATAGAGATTTATTTTTGGCTACACTAAGATCAAAGTAAGTCCTTTCGATAGAGATTTATTTTTGGCTACACTTAGATCTAAGTAAGTCCTTTCGATAGAGATTTATTTTTGGCTACACTTAGATCAAAGTAAGTCCTTTTGATAGATATCTATTTTGGCTACACTAAGATCAAAGTAAGTCCTTTCGATAGAGATTTATTTTTGGCTACACTTAGATCTAAGTAAGTCCTTTCGATAGATATCTATTTTTGGCTACACTAAGATCAAAGTAAGTCCTTTCGATAGACATTTATTTTTGGCTACACTAAGATCAAAGTAAGTCCTTTCGATAGAGATTTATTTTTGGCTACACTAAGATCAAAGTAAGTCCTTTCGATAGAGATTTATTTTTGGCTACACTAAGATCAAAGTAAGTCCTTTCGATAGACATTTATTTTTGGCTACACTAAGATCAAAGTAAGTCCTTTCGATAGATACCTCCTATGACTGCAGTTAGATCATTGTATCTCTTTCAGCGAATCTCTTGTCTCTATCCAAGGCAAAAGACAGCGAGGAATGGAAAAATAAGGTCCAACAGACTAAGGTTTTCCCAAACTTTTTCCTTAACGGGACGCTTCACACATTTTGAGTATTTAGCGGAACACTTTGCTTATATTCTTTTTTAGAGAGGTTAATTCACGTGGTGGCCTACTAGTTAATTATTTCAGTAGCTCGTGCAACACATATTCACGAACTCGCGGAACACTAGGGTTCCGCGGAACACAATTTGGGAAACACTGGACTAAAGGATAAGTGAAGGTGGAGATCTTTGAAATTGTCGTAAGAATTCACTCGAAGGCTCTTGGAACTCTAGCTTCCTTTCATCGACCTATCTGAACCATTGTTCTGTCTGGAAGGGATCCAAGCAGATGCAAATTAGTTACATCCCTATTACCAATGGCTGGTATCCCAAGAATTTCGGCTTAGAAGCGAGGCCGAGCACACAGGAGAACATCTCCCATATTGCTTCCCTGCACCACATCAGCCGCGAGGGTATCCGCCATGAAAAAGGCCCCACGGTAAGAGGTTAGTGTCATGTTGGTGCTCTCTTCCATTCCAGCAAGTGCAATGGACTCGGTTCTTAAGCATCCCAAAGGTTTCTGTTTTTTCTTCCCTATTGGTCTAATTGTCTCCTCTAATGACAGTTTCCATGCTGGTGCCAAGTAGAGGCTGAGAAACATTGTCCTCACTTAGATCAAACATTTCTAAGTGATCCGTTTTTTGCTACTTTAGGCACGCGGTTGAGCAGATCGTTTAAACAGCCTGTCAGCTGTAGAATTCTCGTGCTCGAGACTTGGTGTCAGCTGCTGCACGAGAAGTTGCATCATTCACGTGATCATTATCTGTAGAAGTGTTAGTTGAATCATTAATAAAAATAGGCCTAAAAGTTATATTTATTGGACACAAATACATATTCATTTTATACTGTTAAGAAAAATCTTTAGCATTTAGGCACAATTAACTTGGTTGAATTTAGTCAAACTTCTTTTAAAATCGAGTCTATACTTTATGATATGGAGATCCATAAAATAACAAGGTTTCAAAGATAGTTTGTGTGGAAACACAAACTCAAAATCGGCCCCCAAAGTGGTCCACCCAGACATGTTAAAAGGCAGAAAGAATATCAGATTAAAATTCTATCAAAGACAAATGACAGAGAAGAATGGAGAAAGAAGGTTGACAGATATTGTGTAGTCCCCCAATGGTCCAGCAGACCTAGGGATAGGTGAAAGTGAAGGTGGAGTTAGATGTGAACCTGGCCTAACTGATGTCATATAATGATTATCTAATTGATCTAATTGTTTTGTAAAGGGTCAATCTCTTATTCAAGGCCTCAAGGTAAAAATACGTTTCCGTAAAAATAAATTTCCTTTAGTTCTAAGGCAGTGGCGCCGCGCAGCAGTTCAGTAAGACTGAGACTAAGACTAAGACTAAGACTAAGACTAAGACTATATATAAGACTATATATAAGACTACTAAGACTAAGACTAAGACTATATATAAGACTATATATAAGACTAAGACTGCTTTATTGATCCTTATGGAAATTTGTTGTGATTACAAGGACTCTTTTCTCATTTGAAGACAACACAACAGAAACATACACATAAATACAACAGACACAACATAAAGAGTTATTTCATCGACTACACACAGACATCTTGGTCCTTTTCATGTTTCCTGATCAACGAGTGGCGTTGATATAGTCTGACCGAGTGAGGTACGAGCGAGTTTTTGTACCGCTCGGTTCTTGTCTTGATTGACAGAAGTCGCCCACTCCGCGACGACTTTACGTAGTTAGCATTAGTATGGAACGGGTGGCTGTTGTCTTCCAAGATTTTTCCGATTTTTCTTCGACATTTTCGTTCAAAAAGTTCATTTAAATATGGTTGTGTTGTGAATGCAATTTTTGATGTCTTTTTTTTATAATGTTTTCTAGGCGGCGCAACAGGTTAGATTTTAGATGAAGCATTGCCTTGCCAACAAGTTATTCCGTATGTTAGAAGATTTTGCATAGTCGCGCCGTAATAAAAATTATCTAGGGTCTCCTCTCTTAGTTTAAAGCTATTGAGATAATATGAAAAACTACTTATTAATTGTTTTTTTTTTAAATTATGTTCCACTTATATGCATACTAAATAGATTTTTTTTCAAACGAGCCATTTTGCTACTTTCCTTTTTGTCCAGGCCATTCTACGACGGGCTGTTCGGAGGTGTGGTCGGATTCACCAAGTACCAGTACGAACAGGTTAACGGTGCTTCCAACATGTACTTCGGCTGGGGCGCGGAGGACGATGATTTGAGAGATCGGTAAGTGATTGATCAAGATCTTTACTTATCTTATAAATTACAGACGCCCCTTCAAAGGAGAAGATAATTACGTCCTACGCGCATCCACAAGTTAATCCAGTGGTGCATGGTCATTAGAGACTCTGCTAAGTCATTGCTTCCCTATGGAATGACGGAGCAAGTATTCGAACCTGTCCTAGTATTTGGAATAAGAAATGTGCTTATTAACAATATTTCGATATTTTTGAGTAATAAACCTAAGACGTCTGTCCTTGCGAAGAAATACAAAGAAACAGTGTGGTATATGGCTTCGGTTTTTGAACTCTTTTGAACAAAATCATTGAGCGACGAGAGCGAGGACCAGTCAACTGAAGTGCTACAGTCAATGAATCCTGAATGTTCGTCGGCAAGTCGACGACTGGGATTTTTAATTTTGGGCTCCATGTGTGCCACTGAGTTCACCCAGCTCTAATGAGTACTTGACATTAGTTGGGGAAAAGTAAAGTCGCTTGGTCGCTGTGCTGGCCACATGATACCCTCGTTAACCATGGGCATTAACCGAAGCGTTACCTTTTTATTTATTCTCACTTATTGAAGATCGAAGTATGGATAGGAACAGTCTCCTTTGTGAGGTTGCTGTAATAACCAAAGTTTCGTGTAGACCCTCTGTCACGGAAGAATGTGTGTATGTATGTATAATCTATTTTTACAATCTGCGCGAATGACCGGAAGTGTGTTTTGTTGTCAGACAGAGACCAGCGTGTGTGTGATATGCAGTAAAGCTGATTAAAGTTTATGTGTTTGATCTAGTGGTTTCATTGTTTTATTTCGTTAACTAAAACTGAACCAGGGACACCTAGACGTATCGAGACCTAAGGTAGATTCTATAGAGTTATTATTATAGATATAATAAGGAATCTGTGACACCATCTCTTCCCACTTTGAGACCCTTCTTCCGAATCTAGTAGTAAGTAGCGTAAATGGCGTGGATGTGCTTGTTATAATGTTTGAACCTTAAAAGAATTATATTACAAGACAGCTTCAAGTAGCTTACAGTTTCTTCTTTCCACAGGGTTTTCAAGAAAAATTTCACAATCGTTCGGAGACCAGAAGGTTTTTATAACATGATCAAACACAGTCACGGAAAGTCTCAGTGGACTCCCAGTCTCGAGAGGTACGTGTCTTGGTGAGGTACTGACGTTAGAACATACGTGTATGGTCTTTGGGGTCTTATAGGAATAGCGCAGCACGGTACTTTATGACGCATCACTCTCACGAGAAGTTGATAACTGTCTAGCTAAGGTAGGTAGCGCCTTCTAACGCCTGCAAGCAAGAATGTGAAATAAATCGCGCCAGCTGTCTACAAAATTCAGTGTCTACCAAGCAGTGTTTCCCACTGTTTTTGTATGGTTCTGAGACCTGGGTGCTCAATAAAAGGCATCTAAGGCTCCCCGAACGCTTTTATCAAACGTGCCTCCGCCCCATATTGGGCATACGCTGGCAGGAATACCTTACAAATAGCCATCTTCGGCTGGAGGCTGATTTGGACAGCACAGAAGCACTACTTACCATACGACAGCAGCTGCGCTGGGTCGGACACCTATCCCGCATGGAGGACCGTATACCGATTGTGATCTTTTTTTTGGCGAGCTTTAAGAAGGACGGCATAACAGAGATCCCCATCTTAAGCGTAATAAAGATCAACTCAGACGCTGTTTGGCCCTTACTGGCATGGAAGAAAGTAGCTGGCAGCAGATGGCCCCTGAAAGGGCAGTTGAAAAGGTCTCACGAAGGCCCGGGATCACACATTTGAGGCCCAGAGAAAAACCCTGGTAGAAGTCATGTGAAAATAAAACTTTAAAAGAACCCCGCAGGTTAACAGCTTTGCCTGCATCAGATGTGGAAACATAATGCAGGTCAGAACTGGGTTTGCATAGCAATGTGAAACACTACACTCAGCTTTAATCTTCAGAATCAAGGACATTGCCATTATCATAAAAATAGAGGCCAACTGGAGGCCCTTGCCCTAACTATTTAGTATGATATAAATTTTGTTTAAAGATTTTTAACAAAGGAAAGATAAACTCACACAAATTGGGACTCTCTTTGACGTAGGTAATCCCGCTGGAGCGAGCTCTCTCCAAAGAGATGGGTCTTGGGCGATGTCACGGATGAATGTCTATGTATATGTGTATATTCTATTTTTACAAGTGCTCGAATGACCGGAAGTGTGTTAGTTGTCTGAAAGAAAAGGGAGACCAGCGTGTGATGTGTGCCATGAAGTATAATACAGTTTCTGTGTTTTGATCGAGTTATTAAGTGTTTGATATAATTACAGTTGAACCCAGAAAATACCTAGACTTGGAGAGAAGCTATTGTAGTTTCTAGAGGGCTATTGAAATATAGATATAGTAAAAAGTTGTAACAGACGACTTCCAAATCCTCTTCCCAGCTGGTGTCCACAGATTTTATGTCTTCTAAGAAGGTGCCAGGTAACACGCGGACTGTTTTCTTTTCGCTCTACTCTTTTCGGCTTTCATTTTGGAACATTCAATAATGTCTTTGTATGTTTGTTCACAGTTTAAAAGTTTCCCTTTCAGACCATACGTCTATAGGGTAGATGATGTTAAGGTCATCAGTTTTTTTGCCAACGTTTGACGAATAGGGTGTCATGTGGCCAGCAAAACGACCAACCGCCTTTACTTTCCCCAACTTAAGTCCATTAGAGTTGGGTGGACTCAGGGGCGCCCTGAAAATACTGAAATTCAAAATCCCAGTCATCACCGAGATCCGAGCCCAGGACCCCATGGTTCTGAAGCCAAGCGCTTAACCATTCAGCACATGAAATATTCTTCTTTCTTTTATGTCTCACTTGTTTAGCTGGCTATTTGTGAATGTTCTTTTACGCTTAGTATTTTTTTGCCCCCAGGTTTAAAGTGTATTCTAAACGTTACGAGAGACAAGATGTTGATGGACTCAACTCCATCGTTTACCATCAGCGTGACTTGAACATCTTCCCATTGTATACCTGGATAAAAATTTGGATCAACACCACGGAATTATTAGAGGTGAGAGCCATCTTTTCTGTCATCTCAAGTGCGCTCAGAGTTTAAGCCCTCGAAGTTGTTTTCCTGTTTAAATATTGCACAGTTATTTTAAAGATTTGTAACTGTCCTGATTTTAAAAAAAAAGACATTATAGAAGTAATACCGTAATTGTTTCGCTGTTATGTGGCAGGCAAAGCAAAGTTGATGTTTTTAACAATTATTATTATTATAGCTTTTATATATTGCTACTTTCATGCTTATATAGCATGCTCAGAGCGCTTTTGGTCCAATCTCATTTGTGGACCAAGTGGGGGGAGGGGGTATTTAGGAGTTGGTTTTCCGTGCTGCCTTTAGGCGCTCAGTAAACACAACTCTACCCGAGTCGAGCCCCCTTCTAGGTAGCCAAGCCAAGTTCAAGCGCACTTGGCCTCTCGACCACGCTTCCCACTAGGAACAACACCTCATTTGACAATAAGTTCATGGAACCTGGAGAGTGGAAGGTGGAACATGGAAGGTGGAACATGGACGCTTATAAAGCAGACGAAGGGCCAGGTTTAAGGAACGGCAGTCTGGGCTACAGCCCCCAGGGCATTCCACAAGCCTAACCCACAATCCATTTTTCGACGTGTTAGCAACTACGGGGTTATTGTACACATTGTTGTTCACATGTTTACCAACATTACTATAAAACTTACAGTTGACTAAACTGTCTTGGTGAAGAAGTGTCCGCTTGTTATATATTCGTTATCGAAGCAGGACGTTTTGGCGCCGCCGTTTTGGCGCCGCCGTTTTGGCCCCGCCGTTTTGGCGCGAAGGTCGTTTTGGCGCGAGCCGTTTTGGCGACGGGACGTTTTGGCGCGAAATACATTATGTACATTTATTGTATTATTTCTTTTAAAAGAATTATTCATATCTATGTTTTGCATGAGTGTTTGTGTTAAGACATATTTTTCACGTACTTAATGTAAATGTGTGTTTGTGTTTCACATCATTTTCTTAAACATTTTGGCTTGTGTATGTGTGCTTATTAAGAGGCACACTTTTATTTTCAAAAAAGTTTTTAAAGATATTACTTTAAAATTAAAAACAAAAATCGCGTGAGAGAGAGGAGGGGTGGAGGAAAGAGTATATACAAGGAGTGAAATGTGAGCAGAAGAGAGGGGCCGGGATAGGTGTCACATGTAATGACCATTACCAAGGAGATGATCGCCAGTTGCATGACGCCAACGACCAGTGCTCAGTGCTGGTCTTGTCTTCATTTGTTTAACTCTACCTGCGTCAATGCGAGATGTGTCACCCAAATCACCCCTACCCAATTTCTCAAAATATATCTATTCACGTTAGAGTTTGTACTGACCACATTCCGTGTCTTGATCTTTACTATGTGTGGAGTTATCGTCGTCATTCAGCGTATTAGAGCTTTAGATGTTAATATGGTTTTTGTTATATTAAAGTGTGACACTTAGCTAGTTCGTATATTAAATGTCATCCAGTGCGATTAGCAGAACTCACATATAGCATGTCATTACCATTCAGGAATCTGCTTATTATAGGCCTATATTCATGAAATAGGCAAAACCTTTATAATTAAAAAAAAAAATTCGCTGATCGGTGTTAAAATTCATACTATACATACAATATTATGATAGAGTGAAATAAACAATGTTATAAAAGCTACGTGCTTATTAAATTATCGTCAAATGATATCTCGCGCCAAAACGTCCCGTCGCCAAAACGGCTCGCGCCAAAACGTCCCGTCGCCAAAACGGCGGGGCCAAAACGGCGGCGCCAAAACGGCGGCGCCAAAACGTCACGTACCGATTCGTTATATATTCCGAATTTACTAAATTGCGTAAACATAAAAAAAACAACAACAAATATATGAAATAATTGTAATTTTTTTTTAAACGAAGGAAAATTAAATTAAATTTTATAAATAGGCTACTCTCTTTCTTTTATAATATGGCAAGTTTTTAGATAGTAGTATTTTTTTTTTATTAATAAGTAGCTTTTTATTAAAGCTTTAGAAAAAGTGTAGGGACCTCCACAAAATTTCTGCTCCGGGTCCTCCAAAAACTTAAATCCGGTCCTGGCATATGATGTTAAGGTCATCTGTTTCTATGACCCACGACTAAGCACCTTTACTTTCCGAAACTAATATCAGGTACCCATAAAATTAGGGTGGATTCAGGGGCGTCCTAAATATCCCGAAATTTAAAAAAAAAAAAAAATTCACTGAGACTCGAACCCAAGGCCCCCTTGGTTCAGATGAATTAGCGCTTTACCACTCATTCACCACCTATTAAAATAATAGTTTCAGCTCCACAAAGTCACATAATCATTCAACACCTTACACTACAAACTTGAAAACACACACACATACACAAACACGCACGCACGCAGACACACACACACACACTCACACACACACACACACAAAGAACCGTGTATTGATGTGGGCTGATTTTTTTCCCATTGCAGACTGTGCCTAGCTATCTCAGGGCTGGCTCCATGGCTGACTTCAAATATCTGAGACTGTCAACGAAGACTAAAAGGAAGACATGAAGGACTTTGAGTGCGCTCCAAGCAAATAGCAGAAAATCATGACAATTGGCAGCGACAACAGCTGAAATGTAGCTGAAGAATAGTGCTTGTCAAACGTTCGCTAAGTTAAAAATTGCAAGTGTAAATTTTCTGGGACGAAAAGTTTAAAGCTGGTCGTCAGGAAAGGTTTTTGTCTTTGTCAGTCATCACAACATTAGTGAAAGTACTGTCAGTGACATCTGACAGAGAAAGTGATGTCAGTACAAAGGAAAGTGTTTGTTGCAGAAGGCAAAGAACTTTGAAGGCAGTATTCCATACTGTCCTAATCTTTGATTTGTAGTTTTTGGGTAATTGTCCATCAATGTGTATCAATGTCTTCCTTTCCTTATTGGTTCCTTTAGATTTTTACAAATTACTGTCAGTCTGTCATTCTGTCTGTCTGTCTCATAGGCCCATTCTCGGATCAAATTGAAATCTCGCAAGATTATTTTTTGTACCTGACAAAACCAGAATCGATAAAAAGATATAACGACTTAGTTAATCAACTATTGGTAATGAATTATTTTGTTTGGTATTGAACAAGGGAAAGAACTTGTACTTGACAGATGTGTTGGCATAAATTGAATTAGTCCCCTTTATACCTTGTGTAGAGAAGTTGCTAAAAGAATTGAACCTACCAAAAGATAACTATAACACCTTCTATTCTCATAAGCACTTCGCTGGCACAGTGGTTAGTGTATTGACTTGAAGAGGCTTGAGCCCTCGAGTTCCAATTTAAATCGTACAACTTTTTTTCTACTTAATAAAATACATTTAAAAAGCGATCACAGTTCCCTTCACCCAGACAATTCCATTCTTTCTCAGAGCGCCTCGATTTGTAGCAAAAAAAGTAACTTTTTTTTAGAAGTCCCGTAAAGAGAAAGCCTTTTTTGATTTTGTGTTGAAGAGTTATGTATATCTGATGTCACCGGTTACCCTACATTGTGATTGCTAAGTTTGGATGCAAGGCTACATTGTATTGTCTGAAAGTGAACCATTTTTTAAATTTAATTACGTAAGCCGTTTCTCCATGAAAATACACTCCCTTTTGTAACAATACGTACCTATATGTAAGGGAGATAATATGTAACAAAACTTATTGTATACGTTCTGGTAACATTTATGTAAAGTTACATTCAGTTTTGAAAGTGTCAATATAATGCTAACAAATATATATGTATTATTTATTCTTGCAAATGTTTACCAATGTTTTGTTTTTAATTTTTTTAAAACATTTTCCCATAGCATCTATTCTATCATTACATTTTTGTATCGCAACGCTTCGTCTTCGTGTTTCTTCCTTACTGTGAGTTGACGGTCGCTGTAACAGACTTATGTATGAGTTGTGATGCGGATGTGGAAAGAACAGACGACAGATTCACTTTTAATAAGAAACGTTTCCAGAAAGATGCGAAGGTAGTGATGAAGTAGCAATGTGGTAGTGGTGTGGTAGTTATATGACGATGATGTGGTAGTTATATGATGATGATGTGGTAGTTATATGACGATGGTGTGGTAGTTATATGATGATGATGTGGTAGTTATATGACGATGATGTGGTAGTTATATGATGATGATGGTGTGGTAGTTATATGACGATGATGTGGTAGTTATATGATAATAATGTGATAGTTATATGATGATGATAAGGTAGTTATATGATGATGATGCGGTAGTTATATGATGCGGTAGTTATATGACGATGATGCGGTAGTTTATGACGATGATGCGGTAGTTATATGTTGATGATGTGGTAGTTATATGACGATGATGTGGTAGTTATATGACGATGATGTGGTAGTTATATGACGATGATGTGGTTGTTATATGACGATGATGTGGTAGTTATATGATGATGATGTGGTAGTTATATGACGATGATGTGGTTGTTATATGACGATGATGTGGTAGTTATATGATGATGGTGTGGTAGCGATGTAACACCGTCTGGTTCACGATTTTTACATTTTACCATCACAAAGGAAATATAAGACACCGAACACAAAAAAAAACAGACGTTGTACAATCTAGTCATGCATGTGAATCAATGACTTAAATTCTGCCAAGTCATTGGCTTTCCTGGCTGGCATAGTGCATTGATATTAAAAAAAATTTTGCTACCAAAAGCGTGGTAAGATTCAATTTAAAGTCATCACAAGCTATTTATATATTCGCATAGCAAACAACAAATAAGACAGATGTGAACACTGAGAATGAATGAAAGTTAACAGCAAAGATTTGTCTGAATCTAACTGAAGTCAGCTTCTAGGTTGAAAAGAATAAGATTACATCTTTATTAGCAAACTGAAATTGTTTTTATTAGATATTTTCTATCGTTACATAAGTTACAATAAGCAAATAGAGTTACAACTAACATTTCTCTTTTCAGTGGACAAACAAAGATTAACTTTTGCAAATGAAGCGTCCATTTCAGAACTGCCCAAGTCTGCTGTTTTTGTTCTAAAATCATTTAATCTAATTTAATGAAAAGTCGTCTTTTCAGCATTCGGTATTCGACCTTTTGAGAGAAACTACTGTCAACTGTAGGCAACTGAACTGACCCAAGGTTTTTTTTATTAAAATAGATACGTCACAGCAAACTAATGTTGATGACGGTTGTTCTGTATGACGTATGTTGAGTGCCGTAGAATAGACGCACAGAGAAGTGTCGCCAGGAAATGGCTTTAGAACTTGGCATAATGCATCGACCTTTCAATAATTCTCTCTGTTTTTGTGAGTGGCTCTTCATTAAGATGTGTCTAATTTCGGGGTACACCATGACGTCATTGATAAACAAGACCGTTGTCAAGTAAAAATAAATTTCGACATTCGGCATGTCAATTCGAGTTTTATCAATAAACCTTTGACATTTTGATCCTGGGATGTTCTTGCACCAATAAGTTTTCCCAATCACCTGACTCTTCGTTCCGGCCATTGATTCTCGATCTATTGAATCCACATCTGTGTTTGGGCACAAGGACAAGGGAAGTGCCGTACTCTCCTCTTGAGTCTATATACTGCTCAGTACCGTGGAGTCCGCTAAAGCAGTGGTGCTAGTGGTGGTGAATGTATGTTCTGTATTTGTTGCTGTATTCTCTGAAACAAACAAACTTGAAGTAGTCAATTAGAAGAACACTTCTCACGAACCAATTACTGCCATATTACTCGATTCACTTATATCTGTATTTGTATACATATACATTAGTACAGTGATGCCCAAACTACGGCTAGCGAGCCAGATCTGGCCCGCAACGTTGTTCCATCCGGCCTGCCAAAACGTCGACACAAAGAGAAGAAAATCCTTCACCTCCCAAACCACACTTTTTGTTGAAAAATGTATGTTACCTACATTACGCATTGGCACCATGACCTTTGACATTTGTACGTTGATGCAATGGGAGAGTTGAAGAAACTGATAATAAGCCAACATATTTGATTAGTGAAGAAAGTGTGGCTGCTTTATTTTTTTACCTTTACGGTCATGTGGCCCGCGTCAAGAGTCTTGGAAATTAAATTGGCCCGCAGGTTAAATTAGGTTGGGCATCATGTGTTGAAGTAAAGTAAACCTTTCAGGCCTTGCGATGTTAAGGTCATCCGTTTTGTGGCCCACGGTTTACGAGGGTGTCAAATGACCAGCACAACGACCAACTGCCATTACTTTTAGCCAACTAATGTCAGGTACCCATTAGAGCAGGGTGGACCAAGATTAAAATCCTAGTCTTCACCAGGATTCAAACCCGTACCTTCGGTTCAGAATTCAAGCGCTTTACTACTTAGCCAACGCGCCTCCTGATCATGTGTTGGTTTGGGATAATTTAGTCCAATTTTGGGTATTTTTGTTAACAGGGCTTTCTTTCTGGTAATTGTGACCAACTAATTACTTCCGCTTGATAGACTAAATATAGAAAAGAAGTCATGACCCTGATAATTTTTTTTTTGCTAAAATTGTTGCAAGAACGAAGTAAAATGTGGAGGAACGTAGGTGGGCTAATTTTTGATAGCGACATTGCTAAACTGATTGCCAAACAGGAAGATAAAGGGACGATTCTTGGTCGGGAAGGGGAAAGAAAAAATGTTTGGAAGTTTTGAACTCAATGTCGTAAACTCTATTTCTAATTTATTTCAACTTACCTTCAGTCTTGACGTCTGCTGGGAAACAGAAGAAATGCAAATAAAATTGTATCAACTGGAATAAAAGATAAGGCATTTTTTAATGTGGTTTGCATGGTCTTGGGAAGCCCTGCAAGCTCCCCCAGCGAGGTCTGCTTGGCCGCGATACGGTTTAAAGAGGTCAGAGGTCAAAATGCATTTTCCAACAACACATTTTGATGATTTTAAAACTCTTTTATGATAAATTATTGTTTTAAAAAAAAGAGGATTACTTCAGATTCTAAGTTGACTAGCTCTGTGTACACGGACGGCACGCCACTGTTTCAAATGATTTCGCTAATAAAAACAAGTTTAGAAGATTTGAACTTAGAACATCTAAGGATTGATTTCATAACATAGGCATGAGCAGTTAGTGCAATTCCATCTATGGAAAAATTCAATAATTACTTCTTATTTGTTATCTGAGAAATCTACTTCTTAAAGAATCCTGGCTGTATTGTTTTGCGGATTCATTGAATGCGAACTGTTTTACGTTGGATTGTAGAGATAGTATCGCTATAGTCGCCTCCTACCTGTTTCCAGTTTTTGCTACACCTCTATTCAATTCGTACCTTCGTGAAACGAGTGTGGTGGGAGAGACATGAATACGGATCTTGAAAACGGCTCTAACGTTTTCCTATGAATTTGACAGTTAATGTATATCGTTGGGAGAAAAAAAATAATAATATGACTTGCTTATTGGCCAGACTGGGAAATTAGTGGGAAAACCAAAGTTTGAACGTTATGGTTTTTGAAAGTATAAAAAGAAAATAAATTTAAATTTGGCTGGAGAACCAGAAAATATTTCTCTTGAACGGACTCTACGTCTTCGGGTATCTCCGCATGTAGGCGTTATTATTCAAAAAAACTTTAATAAATTAATTTTAGGGAACATGTTGCGCATGGTCTTCTGAGTTGAGACCTAAAGACCTATCATTGGACTGTTCTTCTTCTTCTTCTTCTAGCCAGCTTTATTGCTGCTGAGCTGTGAGCTCTTTTGCAGACTGTGCCAAGGAAAAAAAGTGTGCTATTTTCTTCAGTTGTTCAGCACTGCCGTAAAGGGTGTTGGTTATGTTGGGCTGTAGTGGAAGTAGGGTCTGCCTAAGGTGGATTAGGGAGGGGCATTCAAAGAGGATATGGTTTACGGTTTCAAAGGGGTGGGCGCAATGTCTGCAAAGGGGTAGTTGTGTGGAGTTTATTTTGTTCAGGTGGTAATTTAATAGTGGTGTGTGTCCTGTTCTTAGTTGGAAGATTGTAGATTGTTCTTTGCGGGGGAGGAAGTTAATACTGTCCAGTTTGTTAGGCGTAGTCATTTCTCTGTACATTGGACTGTTATAAAATGTAGTAGATCTAACTGATCTAAGCATTCGCTTAACCAGGATTTTTTTTTCTCGCGGGATGGGAGTGAGGGGGGGGGGAGGGAATGGGGAGAGGTAAAAAATAGTCCATTAAAAAAAAGATCTAACATTTCATTAGGGATTAAGAGAAAAAAACAACCGCTCTGTAAGTTGTAATAACGAGATGTTGACTTTTTTTTTTTTTTTAAAGTAGTTTACACGTTTTTGTGATTTCAACCTTTGACGGTTTTAAATGTTTTAAAAAAAATGATTAATTTATATAGTCGTAACCTTTTTATGGTTCCTTCATGTCACAAAACGCTTGCCTTGGAATAGTGTATGATTGGAAACTTATACGATAACTAATTTAGGTAGATCTAACAGTGTTAATTTGAGATAAATTTTGTTTGATTAAAAGAAACATTCGACCTAATTAGAGTCCAGGAGAACTTTGTTAATACACAACATGTTCTGCATATTTTTTTGTTAACACGAATACTCTTAGGGTATAATCATCGATAGGTATAATCATATATTTTAAAATATTATTTAGCAAACAAATTGAGATAAGATTAAAATAAAAACTGCTTGGTTAGCTTACCATCACTGCAGACTATGATCTTAAAGTAATCTGAAGACAAAAAAAAAGTTTATTTTTCAATGTATTAAATGCTTTATAATGTACACGTACAACAGTTGTTGTTTTTTTTCTTTTTACAAACCTTAAAGTCTGTCTGTCTGTCTGGGTGGAATTTAGTACACGTTATTTCTCCCCATTATCTTCTCGGATCAAGTTGAAACTTTGCAAAATCATTCATGGTCGATGACAACTTACGAATCAAAGAACAAAAAAAATTGGATAATTACTTAGTCAAAAAAAAAACTATTTTGTATAGAGACCGTAGGGCCTGCCAAGCTAAGGGGAGATAAGCCTTGTGTAGAGAATTAGGTCATTCGCAATAAATAAATAAATAATAATGACAATAGACTATAAAACCTAATTTTCAAGTAGTTTCTTTTCAAAACTGATGTTGGATCAAGGTCTAAATCTAGATCTCTAGCCAAATTTACATTATTTATATTTTTACTTTGAAAAATTAAAACGGTCAAACTAGAGTTTTCCCCTTGTGGCCTACGTAGTAGTAAGTCTTTTCTCAGCAATATATCAACTGTTAAATTTTTAACTTCTTGGAGAATTCTCAACAAAGCTCTAGAGATGAGTGTCCAGGTTGTTCCGCCCACCCAGCCTCAAGTTTCCTGCTTCCATGAAATTCTGACTTTAATAGAGGAATTGTAAAGAAAAAAAATGGACGAGAACAAATGATTATGTATGATTGGTTGTGTGTGTGTGTGTGAGAGAGAGAGAGAGAGAGAGAGACAGAGAGAGAGAGAGAGAGAGAGAGAGAGAGAGAGAGAGAGAGAGAGAGAGAGAGAGAGAGCGAAATGGAGAATGAATGAAGAGGTTAATCTCTGGTTGACTTACACAGAATATATATTGTCGCTGGGACCGCTATCGTTGAGGTGACAGCAGGTAACAACCACGGTAAATATTTGGTAAACAGCCTTGATAATTTACTCACTACTGCAAATAGATTACAGAAAAAATTGCAGATCTATGTCCACTGGTGGAACTCTTCTGACATTGTCACCCATTCTTCCAAGACCTTTTTTTTTTCTTAAACATGATTCAACCTAACCCATGACAACGGATGGCTATCGAAGGCGATATATAATAATAATAAGGCTTGTCTTCGAGTCTGAAGCTTAATGAAAAAATGCAGTATTTACCGTGGCTACGCAGCGCCCGGCTGTGACCTACATAATTTGGCACATAAAATACCTATTGGATAGTTGCCTGGTGGCGCTCTGGACTGTCGTTGGGTGGTCTCGAATGTCTCTGCTGGAGGTTCCGGCTAGAATGTTATTACCTTAATAATCTCCAGGAACATTTGAAACACTCAAAGCATTTTACAAAACATAATAATATAATAATAATAATAGAGCGGCGTTAACAAACAAAATGTAGGCTCAAGGCGCTGTGATAACATTACAAACTTAAACACGGGAACTAAAATGACAAACTAATCCAAAAAATTTTTAAACATTCTTAATGTTCTTCTTGAAAGTAGTGTAGTGAGATCAATGGGGAGTGAGTTCCAAACCTTTGGTCCGTGCACTGAAAAAAGCCCGCAGACCGTAGCTTTTGAGGGAGAAACGTGGCACCACTAGAAGCGTTGAGTCCAATGAGCGCAGGGCTCTCTGGGTGACACGGTGGAGTGATCAGGTACAAGGGGCGTTCCTTTATGATAGATACACTGATGACAAAGTGTGGCCAGATTTCCCATTGAGATCGTTAAACTCAGTTTTAAACTTCTAGACTGAGTTCTAGTTACTACTTGATCATGTGTTATACGCTCCAGATTGGCCCTGGATGTTGCGAGTTCGAATCCTGCCGGCTGCTACTACCTGCCGTCCTGCGTGTTCATTCTAGAACGTAATTAATTTTTGTTCTTAACGAATATTTAAAACTTAGAAATATTTTTTTGGGCTTTAGTTATCAACGTGACAAACTTACTTTATTGGGGCCTAAATACAGAGGCGTAGTGAGCAAAATGTGCGCCCGGGGCAAAAAAACGTAATTGGCACCCCCCACATACATTTTCCATGAACATCTCATAGAAATATAGGCTTATAAATAAACAAGTTTTTAATAATAATATAATACTAATAACCTTAGCATGTATTACATAACTTAAATATCTTCAATATTTTTTTTGGTGCCTCTGCGTGTGGCGCCCCTCCTTGAGGGTGGCACCCGCGGCATCGTGCCCCTCTTGCCCCCCCCCTCACTACACCTCTGCCTAAATATGATAGTATATCCACTGCCTAAATATGATGGTATATCCACTGCCTAAATATAATGGTATATCCACGGCCTAAATATGATGGTATATCCACGCCTAAACATGATGTTTTTTCCACGGCCTAAATATGATGGTATATTCACGGCCTAAATATGATGGTATATCCACGGCCTAAATATGATGGTATATCCACTGCCTAAATATAATGGTATATCCACGGCCTAAATATGATGGTATATCCACGCCTAAACATGATGTTTTTTCCACGGCCTAAATATGATGGTATATTCACGGCCTAAATATGATGGTATATCCACTGCTTAAATATAATGGTATATCCACGTCCTAAATATGATGGTATATCCACGGACTAAATATGATGATATATCCACGGACTAAATATGATGGTATACCCACGGCCTAAATATGATGGTATATCCACGGCCTAAATATGATGGTATATCCACGGCCTAAATATGATGGTATATCCACGGCCTAAATATGATGGTATATCCACGGCATAAATATGATGGTATATCCACGGCCTAAATATGATGGTATATTCACGGCCTAAATATGATGGTATATCCACGGCCTAAATATGATGGTGTATCCACGGCCTAAATATGATGGTATATCCACGGCATAAATATGATGGCATATCCACGGCCTAAATATGATGGTATATCCACGGCCTAAATATAATGGTATATCCACGGCCTAAATATGATGGTATATCCACGGCATAAATATGATGGTATATCCACGGCCTAAATATGATGGTATATTCACGGCCTAAATATGATGGTATATCCACGGCCTAAATATGATGGTGTATCCACGGCCTAAATATGATGGTATATCCACGGCATAAATATGATGGCATATCCACGGCCTAAATATGATGGTATATCCACGGCCTAAATATAATGGTATATCCACGGCCTAAATATGATGGTATATCCACGGCATAAATATGATGGTATATCCACGGCCTAAATATGATGGTATATTCACGGCCTAAATATGATGGTATATCCACGACCTAAATATGATGGTATATCCACGACCTAACGAATGGTGTCACTTGGCGATGATTGAAAGAGAATTTAAAACGAGGCTTTGCAATAACTCACCAATAAGTTTACAGATATATAAATTTGACCTCTTGCACTTGTCCTGGTAGTGGAAGTCCAAAGCCGACATGTCAGATGTAAACGTCAATGTCATGGTCAAGCAAGGGTCGTTCCCAGGGACCACGTGATGACCATGTATTGATATATAGGTGGTGGGCTGGTTCAAGTTCACGTAGCAGGAGTGGACACTGTACTCCCGCGCTTCCTCGACCACCAGGGAGCAGTTTCCGTATGGCTTAATTGCGTTGCCATCAAAGGATGCCACCATGACAGGTTGGGCTGAAATTTGACGATATATATATATATATATATATATATATATATATATATATATATATATGTTATATGTTATATACATATATATATAATATACAGAGAGAGAGAGAGATGTATATTCCGAGATTTTGTATACGTATTATAGTTCACCAATGTTTAAAGTCATAAAAGAAAATAAAAGCGACCTACTTTACATCAGAAGATATGATACGAAAACACTTGTTGCATAAGAAGTAATCAATAAAACAAAAAACATGTTGATCTCTTTGTGATATATCTGTGAAGTTTCAGCAACTTATTCAAAATTATGACGGACGAAAATAATTATTACACAGATTGATCTGATATAATCTTAGGGAACATTGATAACATCATCACACAGATTGATCTGATATAATCTTAGGGAACATTGATACCATCATCACACAGATTGATCTGCCATAATCTTAGGGAACATCGATAACATCATCACACAGATTGATCTACCATAATCTTAGGGAACATTGATAACATCACCACACAGATTGATCTGCCATAATCTTAGGGAACATTGATAACATCACCACACAGATTGATCTGCCATAATCTTAGGGAACATCGATACCATCATCACACAGATTGGAACATCGATAACATCATCACACAGATTGATCTACCATAATCTTAGGGAACATTGATAACATCACCACACAGATTGATCAGCCATAATCTTAGGGAACATTGATACCATCATCACACAGATCTGCCATAATCTTAGGGAACATCGATAACATCATCACACAGATTGGAACATCGATAACATCATCACACAGATTGATCTGCCATAATCTTAGGGAACATTGATACCGTCATCACACAGATTGGAACATCGATAACATCACCACACAGATTGATCTGCCATAATCTTAGGGAACATTGATAACATCATCACACAGATTGATCAGCCATAATCTTAGGGAACATCGATACCATCATCACACAGATCTGCCATAATCTTAGGGAACATCGATAACATCATCACACAGATTGGCCCAACATCTTCTTAGGGAACATTGAGATGAAGATAGCAATGATGTTGTTAGTGGCCAACCAAGACCTATACATTTATATGAAAACTCCTTGAATTTCTGTGCAATAGAACACAAGGCGATTTGAATCTTCTGAAATTGTGGACTTAAAAAATATCTACGTTGGCACGTAAACGCTGCCAACTTCGCGATTAGCTCCTAGATCTTAATGTTCTACCACAAGGGCTTAGCTCCGCCTGTACCACACAGCCTCGTTTTAAACATGGCCATTTCCTTTTACACCTCATAGGAACTAGAACTTCGCTCGTTCATTCGTTCCTAGCAGTGGCGTAACTAAGGGGGGGGGATGGGGGGGGGGGAGAATTTTAAAATCCCCCCGGGCCCCCACCTAGGGGGGGCCCCCAAATGGGTGTCCGAAATTTATTTGTAAATACATAAATTAATATGTTTGATTGACAAATAGTGTCAACGGGTGTCTTTTTTTTCAACATTTATGGATTAAATTTATCACATAGACTAAACCTAGATCTAGGTCTATCAGTAAGTTGACTTTGTTGACATTTTAAAAATATTTTTTTCCCACAGAGATCAAATTAAAAAAAAAATTAGTCTTACATTTTAAACTTTGTTGCCACGAATAAAACTGCATGATATACAGCGAATTCCAGGTATCTTGTTACCTTTACTAATAATAGATCTAAATGGCGAGTATTATATGGCTACACTAATTAACCTTGAAGCAAAATTTACAGAATCCAGTATAACAGATCTAAAAGTTATTCTTAATAATGCTAGAATAGTCCATTATTTGTGTGTGGCGTCTATAATTTCAGAATTAAACTTCACACTCGAGTTACCCCTTTATTCATCTTTCCTCATTCCAATGGAAATTCTCTTTTTGTTTACATCTAATCCTTTTGATTTCGCACAAATTATAAACAAAAAATAACGACGTAATATCATATACTATTAGCACATCCTTCCTTTTGAAGTTATTATCACACCCTTCATTTTAAAGTTCTTAAGAGTAATATCTACTAGCAGGGCCGGCCCTAGCATTTTCGGGGCCCTATGCGAAACGGATCGAGCGAGGCCTAGTCTGGGTAGGGATAAGCATAATGTCAAAATAATTTTTTTTTTAAATTAGAAAATAGGCCTACTTTCGTCTTTGCAATAAATTTTTTATCAAATGAAAGCTCGCAATGCCACTTTTTATTTATTGGCACCCCAAAATGTCAATTTCGTCTATTCTTTAGGAGATTTGAATAAATTCAAAAAAAGTTGAGGACTTTATCGTATATTTTGCCTTTTCATGAGATTTCCCGGAGGCCCTGGAAAATCAGGAGGTCGCGAAAACCCTGTTATTTTTTATACGTTATAATGGTTTAATTTAATAATGTACACTTGGAATTAGCGCGGGGCCTATGAAAGCGCGGCGCCCACTGCGACCGCATAGGCTTCAGTGGCCTAAGGCCACTACTAGAACTTTAACAATTCGTCCATTTCTGGTTGTCTTGACTGACACAACAAGTTCTCTAGACGTTGGTCTATAACTGTCTGTTTCGTTTGTTCCAACAGTTTGCAGTTCATTGTCTCCATCGGTATCATAGTACCCAGAAATGTCTTCATCGAAACTCTTATTAAAAAAGCGTTGATTTCTTCTGTATGTTTTTCCACCGTTTGTCTTTACGATGTAAGATCTGGGTGCTGAATGTTTTTTTATGACAACTACTTTCTGCCATGTTTGACCTAGACGAACTCTCCTCCGACAGAATAATCTTTAGGTAGTCTTGCTTTTGCATCGTATTTCACTTTGCTTTTCATCTGTCATTCGTAGAGTAATGTCTCTGCATTTTCAGCTACCGATGGTTTCAATAGTTTGTGATCAGTTGAAATCATTCCCTGAGTCTTCTACTCGTCAGCAGTTGTGATGGTGAATACAGCAGTCTACTTATCGGAGTATTTCTATACTCGAGCATAACGAGATATGGATCTTTCCCACTTTTGTATGCTCTGAATCCTTTTGCTTTCGCATAAAACATAAACAACCAACAATGACGTAATACCATATAATATTAGCACAGAATCTTCTTCATGCAGTGGAAAATTAAGATTTTTTTTGCCTATCTTGAATTCTGGTCAAAGCTCCTGCGCCCAATTAATATATTCGGAAGAAGCTACAAAAGTCTGGACTGCATATACGGGAAGCTGCTAAAGAAATTAGTACCCTTTCATGCTTTCTGCAAAATGATGACAAACTGATAAAAACCCAATCCATCGAAAAAGCAAAAGAAGGTAGTGAATACTATGGATTCCCTGTAATCAAAACAACCAGAAGAAAGAAAAGACTTGATGGGAAGTTGAGTTCTAATGTAGGACTGTCAATAGAATTGCAATTCAAACGTAATACGACAGAAGTGCTAGACAGATTTCATATGGAGATGAAGGGCAGATTCCAAAGGCTGGAAAGAAAATGGATGCCTTTAGGTTTCTTCTTGAACCAAGACACCTGTTAGATGAAGACACGCTTATGACAAACTGTGCTACTTTTCCTGTTTGTATGATGAAATAAATGGAAAATCGCTTTTTCAATGATGTCATTGATGCACGAGCACTTTTCATTAACAAACCAGTAATACAATTACCAATAGACATATTGAGGAAACAGGCTTCATATGGGAATTGCGTGTGCTCAAACTTTGCAACCTCCTCCGAATACCGCTAACTAAGGCCACTTCCATTACGTCATGTGAGAGATCATTTCTCAAAGCTCAAGTTCATCAAAAACTATTTCAGGAGCACAATGATGCAAGAAAGGCTTATCATGGTTTTAATGTCAGTGAAGTCACAAATACTAGAAAGTATCGATGTAGTTGATGTTATAGATGTCTTTGCTGCACAGAATGCACGACGTGAAGCGATATCAATTTAGATTTGTCACTTGTGCATTATTTAACTAATAAACAACGGTATTATTCATTAAAAGAGTCTTGATGATTACTTTTTGTTAAGTTTAATGATATACTGAACCAATTTGATTTGGGGCTTATTTATTTTTGCGTACATTATCTCATGTCATATGTCGAATGTCAAAATGCAAGGGGCCCCCAAACAGGTCAATCCCCCCGGGCCCCCAAATCCCTAGTTACGCCCCTGGTTCCTAGGCTATATATTGTTTTTTTTTTCCCAGCCTACTCCCCCCCCCCCCCCCGCCAATTTTTTTTTTTTACATCGAATAAAACGTCACAAACTTACAAAAATAAATAAATAAATAAAACTGGGTCTACATGGAACCTGTTGTTTTCTATTTTGCATCTTGCTTTTCAACATAGACTTTTGGCCCGTGAAGGAGGGAAAAAACAAAAAAAAAATGTTTTCAAAGAAATTAAAAAGCTGATCGATTTGGTGTGTGAAGATGGAGGTATTTTATCCTAAGGACATGTTTCTTATGTCAAGCTTTTCCCTGCTCCCCCTACATTTCATTGAATATTTGTTTAACCCCCCCCCCCCCCACAACACACACCTTTCCCCACAGCTCTTTTGTTTCTAGAGACAAAGAATATCTAATATTTTCACTTAATAAGTCAATATTGTTGTCAAGGTTGTTTCCAATGTATAAATGCTGTCCAACAAGTTTATATTTCGAAAAATAAAAGTAATTTTCCTATATAGCTAAAAACAGGGGGTTAGGATTAAGTATAAAAATAATCTTTCCAATAGAACATATAAGCGAGATCAATCAATAAGTTTCAAGCTTCATGTTAAGTCTACTTATCGTTGAAATTAAGTTATATTATATGTTGATAGTGTGTGTTGAATCTACTTGAAGAATTAAATAGTTTTATTTCGATAATAATAATAATAATCTTTATTATCCGTAAGGAAATTTGTCTTACAATTTGTGCATTACACCAAACAAAAAACATTATAACTATAAGAAACCAAAATGTACATTCACACCAGACTCACTCATAATTTACATTTGACAAAGTTTATACCAGATTGTTCTTATTTAATGATTTGATTGCCAGGGGAACAAAAGAGTGTTTGTGTCTGTTTTGTCTTTGCTATCGGTGTCTTGTATCTCTTTTGTGATGGTAAAATCACAAAATCCTGACACAAAGGGTGATTCTTTATTTCGAGGATCTTGTTAGCTTTTTTTTTTATAGATGTTTGTCTCAAACAACTGCCCAAATGGGGTTTGTTTTTTGCCAATGATTCTGCCAGATAAGAGCAATTCTATTTTTTCTAGAGCTTCATTACATTCTCCGGCATACATAGGACTTTGATTCATAGTATGTGACAATATTTATGATCAAATTCTACTGCAACATGTACTTATGCATAACAAGCCAATTACAGTTCAAGAATTATTATATTTTATATTTTCTATTTTAAGAATCTGCGCCATACCATACGCACGAGGAATCTGCACAATAGCTGACGACACGTTCGTGGAGCCGTCAATGTTGTTCATGACAGCCCGCATGGCGTTGTAACTTTTGGCGGTGAGATTTACGTAGAAGTTGGCCAATGTTTCGTTGTAGGCTGTACAGTAACATCCCATCATGGCTTTCCTTATCTGGCCTTTCGTTGGCGGCTCCAGGGGGAAGGAGCAAAGCTGAAGAACATTGAAAGTAAAAAACCCGAAACAAGAAGAGTAACGCTTACGAATCGAAGGCGTTCCTCTCTCACACACATAAACACAGAGAGATAGAGGGAGAGAGAGAAAGAGAGGGAGACAGAACCAGAGAGAGTGAGAAAGAGACAGAGAGAAAGAAAGAGAAAGAGAGAGAAAGAGAGAGAAAGAGAAAGAAAGAGAAAGAAAGAGAGAGAACGAGAGAGAAAGAGAATGATAGAGTGTGTTAGAGACAGTGAGAAAGAGTGATAGAGAAAAAGAGAATAAACGAGTGGGAGAGTGGAAGAGACAGAGAATAAGAGAGACAGTGAAAAAGAGAGAGAGATAGAGAGAGAGTGAGAGAGAGAGAGAGAGAGTGAGAGAGAGAGAGAGAGTGAAAGAGAGTGAGAGAGAGAGAGAGTGAGAGAGAGAGAGAGAGAGAGTGAGAGAGAGTGAGAGAGAGAGAGAGAGAGAGAGAGAGAGAGACTTATGGCTGATAAGATCGCAGCTTGGCTAATGCTCCATACATTTTTTTTATAGATTTTATACTCAACATATCCCAGAACTTTTCAAAACACAACCTGGGACCAGGGGCGTAGGAGGGGGTAAGGAGGAAACGATGCCTCGGGGGGGGGGCACCCTCTGTGGGGCGCCACACGCAGAGAGGCGCAAAAAAAAATATTGTAGATAAGTTATTTAATATATTATAAGGTTTTGTATATTATATTATTATTAAATACTTTTTATCTATAAGCCTATATGATGTTAAAGAAGGCGCAGGCTGAGCGGTGAAGCGCTTGGCTTCCGAACCGGGTTCCCGGGATCGAATCCTGCTGAAGACTGGGATTTTTAATTTCGGGATCTTTGGGACCCCATCTCTAATTATCCTTATCACCACCCAGAATGGGCCCCGCGCAATCAGTTTCTCATAGGGCCCCGCAATTTGTAGGACCGGCCCTGCACATAAGTTTATCTCATGCATCAAATTTCCTTACAATATTTTCTGTGCCTTGCGGTTGCTGTGAATCATCTGTCCACATCTCCCACTTTTTCACACCGTGGCTGGTCTGCATGTGTTCTTACCTTCTGCCAAAACTTCCCTGTGTCATTCCTGAATTCAACAATGACCATCTTCTCCCACTGTGGACTGCTGAATCCACTGACCGACCCTATGAGGTGAATAAGTTCTCGGTCCATCAAGTAGCCACTGGACTCACAATGAGAGGACTGTCCAGTTATCTTCATCGTTATTTCAGGCTGGGGAGATGCTGGGGGGTAGAGAAATAGAAATTTGCTTAATTAAGGAATCTAATGAAAGTAAGTAAGTCAAGTTCCCCTTTCAGATCAGTTTTTTTGGCCCACTGTAAACGAGGGTGTTATGTGGCCAGCACAACGACCAACCGCCTTTACTTTTCCCTAACTTATGTCAGGTACCCATTTGAGCTGGGTGGTCTTAGGGGCGCCCAAAAAACCCGAAATTAAAAATCCTAGTCATCACCAGTATTCGAATTTGGACCGCTTAATTTGGAAGCCAAGCGCTTACCGCTCAGCCACCGCCCCTCCTAAGGAATATAAACAGAATCTTTAATAAAATCAAAATTTAAACTAAGAAACAGATTAATGGGTATAATTTTTATCGTGCATATCACCAAAAGTCTATAAAAAATATAGTGTAAGTCTATATATGGCTGCCTGGTCGTGTTGTATGCGCTTTGGACTGACGTTCGTTGGTCTCGAAGATGCCGGGTTCGAACTCCGCTGCCATCCCCCGTCGTCCTGGGGTAGTTTGAGCTAGGGTGTAATTATATTCAAAATCCGAAGGAACATCCGAAACAAGTAAAAACAAAAATATATCAAGTATGACTAAGCCGTGGTTGAATGTCGCAAATACCATTGAACATCTTACCTGCGTGCTCCTATATGTGAAACATAAAATAATTATTACCGATGGACCCAATTAGTTATCACTGGAAATACAAATCAGTAATCACTAGAAAATACTAGAAATACATTCTAAATCTAGTTGAAACATTATGACCTTTTCTTTCATGTAGTTAATCAAATATGGATGAGCCTCGGGTGAATGTTAGAAATTTATTCAGAGGTATATTGTCTAAAGTATTTTAAATTATGCGGTAACAATTTAACCACGTTTTAAACTTACAACTGCCAAATAAATTGCATCATCTGTAATTTGTCTGTTCAACATTATTCATAAATAGTAGAAAGATGTGCACAAATCATCTTATCATTGCGGATTTATAACTTAACTCATTTAACTCATTGGGGGTTGTAATGACGACATTCCAAAGGCCATCTTTGAACGTTCCTGATTTGGATTCTCTTTAGAGAGCTTAGATCAGTTTTGTCTTGGTGGAATCCTTGCACACATTATCTCTCCAACTTCTCAATCTCAGATAAAAAATTGCTCAATTATTCAATGTTGTCACAGTCTCAGTTGACATTGCCCGATTTAATGTCCACGTCATGTTAAGAGGTTTAAAAGACACGTGGAATTCCTGATGTAGAAAACAGGAAGTAGAAGGAATGAAGTTGACTTTGAGTTCAGTCAAGTCAGTTAAGTGGTATCCTCTGGACGAGGCAGTCAAATGTGATTTTAGTAGTAGCGTTTTAGTCGAGTTGTAACTCTGAGTTAAGAAGTATCTTTTGGGCAGTTGATGCCAGTGGTCTTTTTGAGACATGCATTTCTAGTAGTTATTCTGTATCATTCTGTACAGTGTTACCCGCTGAGATGCGGACGTGATTTGTAATCTACTCTGGAGAGTCTAACGTATTTGATATATTTGATACCGCTGTTATGTGGATAGGATTGTTTATTTCTTGACTTGTGTAACTGACAAGGAGTGCAGTATTATTATTATTCTTGTTGTCAAATAAACTTTATATTTGTCTGTTGAAACGGACTTAAGTCAATCTGTGGTATCTATGTTTGTCACGTGTCGAGAGTACCCCAGGAATCACGAACCCAGCATTTTACGCATTCGCGACACAGCAGTAGTGACCAGTCCCTCTATAGTCACACTATATCAACGACACGTCTCTAAACGTGAATATACAAATGTCGATGGCAACTCATGAATCAATGCAAAAATTAACCAATGAGATCATCAATTAGTCGTAATTAATTCCTTTGGTTTTATTTAGAAAAATGTACAAAGCTAAAGGGGGATAAGCCTTACATAAAGAATTAGGTCGTTCGATAAAAATGTTAAACAACAGATATCTTTAAAACCTTCTCTTCCGTTCTCGTATTGTTCTGTGGCTAACCGAGACTGTTCGCAGTAGAAGGCCTTAACACTTACTTGCAACGTCACTACTCTAGAGAAGGGGTTCTCAACCTGTGGGTTGCGAACCCCTTGGGGTTCGATTGACAATTGCCAGATGTCGCCAAAGACCATCGAAAAAGTCTATTCTTCTATTGCTGTGTGTGAGAGCGGGGGGGGGGGGGGGTCGCGGCAAAGTGGGGGATTTTAAAAAGGGGTCGCCGAGCTTAAAAGGTTGAGAACCGCTGCTCTAAAGCAAGGATCTATATTCTATCATCATATATAATATAGTATACTATAACTATCTACAAAATTTACAAATACCAAAAAGTCTACATTCGAGAGAGAGCATAAATGGTGGGACCCGGATCGCAGATGCCATACACAACAGTAGTAGAAAGAAGGGTGAAAATGCAACGGCGCCTGGTGATTATATATGCCCAACCTGTGAACGCAACTGTGCATCAAGGATTGGTCTCTTTAGTTCAGCGGTTCTCAACATTTTAAGCTCGGCGACCCCTTTTTTCAATCCCCCACTCTGCCGCGACCCCCCCCCATACACACACACATACAGCAATAGAAGAATAGACAATAACAATCCATATTTTCGATGGTATTAGGCGACCCCTGGCAAATCGTCAATCGACCCCCAAGGGGGTCGCGAGCCATAGGTTGACAACCTCTGCTTTAGTTAGTCAGCTTTAGTCACACGAGTAGTTGCAAAGGGAAAAATATCGTCTCTCAAGACGTAAAATACCACATACATTATATAATGGAATCTCGGGGAAGATTTGGGATTTTGAATTTCGGGATTTTTAAGGGCGCCCCTGAGTCCACGCAAAGGCGGCTAGTCGTTGTGCTGGCCACATGACTTCCTGCTCGTTAACTCTTGACCAAAGAAACAGTTGTCCATAACATCGTCTGCCCTATAGATCGCAAGATCTGAAAGGGGGAACTTTGCTACTACCATTGTTGGCCAAGTGTTTCGACGGTATTTCACGTCTTCTGAATATTTTCGCATCGATGTCTATGTCGAAGCAACAGTTTACCATTTATTTACTCGACCAAGTGGCGTTCCGACGGGACAGCTGGCCCTGGAAGTCGGAACGTAAGACGTCAAATAAGAAGATGATTTCGTCCTACGCGTCATTCATTTAGTCATGCATATTAACCAATGACTTAAATTCTGCCAAATCACAGGTTTTGCTGGCAAGCTCAGGCAACCCATTCCATGCTCTAATAGCACTAGGGAAGAAGGAGCCTTTGTACAAATTTGTCCTAGCATATGGGACGAGCAATGTGCCTTTATCTCTGTGTCTTTCAGATCTAAAATCTCTATCTAGCATCTCGATCTATAAACCATAAACTCACCCTTTCCTGAAACACAAATAACAATTATAAAAAGAAAGCAGAGATATCTTCTTCCCCTCCTCCTCATCAAAGATAAAATTAACTTGTTGAACATATTTGAATGAATGTCTTCTTTTTTAAAAAACGCCAATTCTATCAAATGGTTTCTTCGCTTTCAGGACAGCGCTGCTTGGTGCTTAAAAATTTACGCTATTGTTTTATATGTGCAACAAAACTTATGAGTAGCGAGCGTATTGGTGTTTCCGGTACAGAATAAAGATAGTGTGGATACTTTAAAAAAAAATAAATTTTGATCACTTTTGATCACTGGAAAATCACATTTTTCTAAGCTTGACCGTAGCTTAATTAATTTGTTAAAACATAGTTTGTAACAATGAAGTATATATCTGAAAAATCCCCTATTGTGACTATAATAATAACACTAGCATTGCACACCCGTTGATTTGTACCCAGGCTTAATGTTGTTCATTATGACCGGAACATGCCCTCCTTTTAATTTTTTTGAACGTCCAATAAACGGGACCCGATTGAATGACCCCTTCCGTTCAAAACACTACATTTTTTTTGGGGGGGGGGGGGGGCAAAAGTATAATTGAAAGTTTGCTGTTTTTGTTTCCCCCGCCCGACTTTCAGGCTGCAAATCCGTCCAAACCATGTTTTAGCGAGCACCTACCAGGTACAAAATTTCACGTCAATCCGTTCGGCAGTTGATGAGATTTTTTAATTACGTATATAAATCAGTCAGTATAGATTATTGAAGAGCTCTCAAGGGTGGACACAGGTGCGCATTAAATATCACGAAATTCAAAATCCCAGTCTTCACCGAGATTGGAGACAATGACCCAAGGTTTGGAAGCCAAGAGCTTAACCACTCAGCCACCGCGCCCCCCCCCCTACGGAGTAAGCTTAGAATGAGATTATTGCTGTCCTTTCTGCATCAACGCTGAGCTTCTTGGTTTGTCTTTTTGAGAGGCTTATGATATCAAGTTACTCCATTTGTCTTCTATCTGGTAAAAATCTTGCTATCATGTTGAAACTTTGCCGCAATAATTCAATTCGATGACAACACATGAATCAATCCAAAACAATTATTTAATCATCTAGTCGTAATTAACTAATGTATATATATATAGGCTATACTTATGAAAGAAAATAATTTATCTTGGGGGGTCGCCGAGTAAAAAAAGGTTGAGAACCGCTGTCATAAAGGATTGGACCACAGCGCACTGTGCATGCATGAAATTGGAATATTTTCTAACGCTCAAATATATTATTGTAAGTCAAGATCTACATGCAATTAATTACATTATTATTTCAAAATAATTGATGCAATCTTACTCAATATAAAATTCATATTTTAATTAAATTATTTTTAAAAAGTATTTAGTAAAAATTCATAAATACCGACCTATGCAAGAGAATTTCAGTAGGAGCAATTTTAAACTCTATACGAACGAGATGCTTGTTTTACACTGCTGTTAACTACATTTTTTTGTCTAGATCTGCTTAGCCTGATAAAGCCAGTACACAAGTTTAGATTGCCTTGCCTGATGACCAGTATGTGGACATACGCTGTTATAATGCTGTGTCGACTTGAACGTAAGTAGACCAATATATTTTGACAATTTCAAAAAATATAAAAAGGCAGTTTCTTAGACTATATAGTCTTAAGTACAACTTCAAAGTTTCACATAGCTACTGCTGGGACATCTTATCTTATCTTCTTATATAATACAGACGTTACTTCAAAAAAGAAGATGATTACGTCCTTCGCGTCATGCATTTAGTCATGCATATTAACCAATGACTTAAATTATGCCAAGTCACTGGTTTTCTTGGCTAGCTCAGGGAACCCATTCCATGGGGGCATAGGCCACCTACCATGTTTTTCCAGGGCGTCTTGGCTCTGGGCGAATCTATCCAATTGTCCCCACTTCTCGTCCATCTGCATGACATCTACTTCCAAATCGAGGCGCCATGTATTCCTGGGCCGCCATCTCTTCCTCTCTCCAATGGGGTTCCAGGCGAGAACGTGCCTTGTAAAAGAAATAATTAAACTTTAGATATTAATTATTTCTTCTAAGCTCTTTAGCCCCCCCTCCCCCAATTAAAAACATTGATTGTTTTCTCACGTGGTCATGTCAGAGTACAACTTCCCTTGCATCGACGCTAATACTGCATTCCTCACTAATAATCGAACTCCAAGACAAGCCTTATTATTAATCTAAATATTTGACCCAATGATACACCAAGCAATGATACGCCTTGCAATGATACGCCTTGCAATGATACGCCATGCAATATTGCAATGACAAACCTTGCAATGACACACCTTGCAATGATAATCATGACAACGATACGCCTTGCAACGATACGACTTGCAACGATACGACTTGCAATAATTACTCGTGAATATTATACGCCTGGTCTTCATACAGGTGACTTCAATATATGATATAATAAGATAATTCACGCTTAGTTTTCTTCTGACAAGTATAAGGAGGATCCTTTCAGAGTGGGGCTGGGTTTGACCAGTATAGAGCATATTCTTTCAGATTGGGGCTGGGTTTGACCAGTATGAAGCATATTCTTTCAGATTGGGGCTGGGTTTGACCAGTATGGAGTATATTCTTTCCGAGTGGGCTGGGTTTGACCAGTATGGAGTATATTCTTTCCGAGTGGGCTGGGTTTGACCAGTATGAAGCATATTCTTTCAGATTGGGGCTGGGTTTGACCAGTATGAAGCATATTCTTTCCGAGTGGGCTGGGTTTGACCAGTATGGAGTATATTCTTTCTGAGTGGGCTGGGTTTGACCAGCATGAAGCATATTCTTTCCGAGTGGGCTGGGTTTGACCAGTATGGAGTATTTTCTTTCCGAGTGGGCTGGGTTTGACCAGTATGAAGCATATTCTCTTAGATTGGGGCTGGTTTTGACCAGTATGAAGCATATTCTTTCCGAGTAGATTGGGTTTGACCAGTATGGAGTATATTCTTTCCGAGTGGGCTGGGTTTGACCAGTATGAAGCATATTCTTTCAGAGTGGGGCTGGGTTTGACCAGTATGAAGCATATTCTTTCAGATTGGGGCTGGGTTTGACCAGTATGAAGCATATTCTTTCCGAGTGGGCTGGGTTTGACCAGTATGGAGTATATTCTTTCAGAGTGGGGCTGGGTTTGACCAGGGGAGCATATTCTTTCAGATTGGGGCTGGGTTTGACCAGTATGAAGCATATTCTTTCCAAGTGGGGCTGGGTTTGACCAGTATGGAGTATATTCTTTCAGAGTGGGGCTGGGTTTGACCAGTATGAAGCATATTCTTTCAGATTGGGGCTGGATTTGACCAGTATGAAGCATATTCTTTCCGAGTGGGCTGGGTTTGACCAGTATGGAGTATATTCTTTCCGAGTGGGCTGGGTTTGACCAGTATGGAGTATATTCTTTCCGAGTGGGCTGGGTTTGACCAGTATGAAGCATATTCTTTCAGAGTGGGGCTGGGTTTGACCAGTATGAAGCATATTCTTTCAGATTGGGGCTGGGTTTGACCAGTATGAAGCATATTCTTTCCGAGTGGGCTGGCTTTGACCAGTATGGAGTATATTCTTTCAGAGTGGGGCTGGGTTTGACCAGGGGAGCATATTCTTTCAGATTGGGGCTGGGTTTGACCAGTATGAAGCATATTCTTTCCAAGTGGGGCTGGGTTTGACCAGTATGGAGTATATTCTTTCAGAGTGTGGCTGGGTTTGACCAGTATGAAGCATATTCTTTCAGATTGGGGCTGGGTTTGACCAGTATGAAGCATATTCTTTCCGAGTGGGCTGGGTTTGACCAGTATGGAGTATATTCTTTCAGAGTTGGGCTGGGTTTGACCAGGGGAGCATATTCTTTCAGATTGGGGCTGGGTTTGACCAGTATGAAGCATATTCTTTCCAAGTGGGGCTGGGTTTGACCAGTATGGAGTATATTCTTTCAGAGTGGGGCTGGGTTTGACCAGTATGAAGCATATTCTTTCAGATTGGGGCTGGGTTTGACCAGTATGAAGCATATTCTTTCCGAGTGGGCTGGGTTTGACCAGTATGGAGTATATTCTTTCCGAGTGGGCTGGGTTTGACCAGTATGAAGCATATTCTTTCCGAGTGGGGCTGGGTTTGACCAGTATGAAGCATATTCTTTCCGAGTGGGTTGGGTTTGACCAGTATGGAGTATATTCTTTCCGAGTGGGCTGGGTTTGACCAGTTTGGAGCATATTCTTCCTGAGTGGGTCTGGGTTTGACCAGCATATTCTTTCCGAAGGGGGCTGAGTTTCTGCCCCCTTCCCCCAACTTAAAAAACAAATTATAAAACGTTTAAGAATTAGTCTGTTCATATATACGTGAAACAGACTTTCTTTTTAATCTACCAGTTGTTTTGTTTTTTTAACAAAGCTTATATCAACTAATTCTGGTAAAAATATTGTACATGTTATTTCTCCCACACCCAGATCAAGTTGAAGCTTTAAACAATTATTTATTCTACCTAACAAAACATGAATCAACTAAAACAGACTAACCAAAATAATAGATTAATTATGGGTAATTAATTATTGTGTTTGCTATGGAATGATGGAAATAACGTCTACATTATTGAGAGATATAGTTGTAAGAGCGGAGTTATATCCTTTAGATATAAAAATATTTGCCATAAAAATATTCTGCCATCCCTACATATCTTTCAGGATAAAGACTGACTGAAGCTGAGAACAGAATGGATTTGATCACACTTCTTATAGTTTGGCATTGCCTCATCTTGTGCAGTTCCTCAGAAGGTAATCTATTTAAAAAATAATTTTATCCCAATTTTCATTTTAGAGTGCTTAAGTTACACCATAAACCTTTAATTTGAGATATGTAGGCACATGGTTCAGGATAGTTATACCGCCACAGTAATTTTCCACTGACATCATCTCACGTGACCAAAACAATCTTTTAGTAACCAGATCGAGTCTTTCCTCGTCAGATGTACCCAAGCTAGATTTCTCCCCAGTGGTCGCCTCCAGGTTCTGCACACGCGGACTGCTAGCCCACCATGACATGCTGAGTTTCAACGTGGAGTTTGAGAACATCTGGAGAGGCTGGATCGATGACGTCATCTTCGTCCACAAAGCTGGCTCCGATGACCACATGGAAAAGGTAGTTAATCGATCATACTGGCGTCCATAGGAACGGTTACCAGACGTCAGGCAAAAGAAGGTTATGTCCTTCTTAGCGGTTCCTTCCCTTAGATAAGCTTTGTATTTTAAAAAGTACTCTTTTTTTTCCTATTTGCTTTTTTTTTCCCCTGTTCTAATACGTTCGTCTTTAGAACAGTGACGTAGCTAGGAATTAGCCATCATTTGGGGGCACGGGGGTGGCTTGACCTCTTTAAGGGCCCCTGCATTTTGACATTATGACATTAGATAACGGCGAAATATTTAATGTAAACAAAATTCGAGCACTGATTTAGGGGCCCTCTTCAAGTGGGGGCCCGGAGGGATTTTCAACTTTCTCCCCATCCCCCCCACACACCATAGATACGCCACTGGTTTAGAAATACGCATATGTATTCCCCACTCCACAACTTATAAATAAAGTATAAAGTAATAACCACTGAATCTACTATATAAGGTTGCAGTTTCACCAAATTATGAATAAAAAACCTTAGAATAGCAAAATGGTTTCAGAAAAGCTTAAAAAGGTTACGAGAAAAGAAAGAGATGACAGTGGCCAATGTCAGGGTTATTAGTTGCCACAAATATGAATGTGCATTTCAATGCTGACTACCCGTAACTAAGTCATGAAGATAATCGTAACGACAAATATAAAGACAGAAGGAAGATTCAGGATGCCGATTCACCGACATATAACTTGTTTATTGAAAATTTAAATAAAATAATAGGCACAGTTGAGTAAATGAAATATCCAGTATCAATTAATATTCAGCAGAGCAATATTCCATAGTAGACTGAATAATAATTGCACGATACTAATTAGAGTCTATACTTCAACTCTGGAAAACTCAAATCTAATAATTCTAGACTACAAACAAAACCCACACTGTTTTACTATGAGTTATTGGGCTACATTCCATTAAAAAAAACTCAGACATCTGACAAAAATAAACCAAATCAAAAAACAGTCTTAAAGTCAAGAATTTAAATTGCCCCGTTCTTCTCTAAAGTTAACAGGAGACCCAGGCTGACCAGAACTCAGTCCTGACAGCCTTTACCTTTACCTATCCTTTAGTCTCATGGACCGTTGGGGCACCAAGCAAGATACGTCGACCGTCCTTCTCCATTCCTCTCTGTCTTTTGCCTTAGAACCCCTTTCAATGGCAGGCCCGTCCATTCTTTTATGTTGTCCTCCCATCGCCATTTCTATCTGCCTCTTCTTCTTTTTCTGGTACTGTTCCCTGAAGGAAGGTCTTTGCGAGCCCCCGAAGATCTTGTAATATGGCCATAGATTTTTAGCTTGCGTTTCTTCACGATAGTTAGCAGGTCATCATGGGAGTCCAATCGCTGCAGTAACCCTGTCTCTAATCTCTTGGTTTGTGATGCGGTCTTCGACAGCCTACATTCTGACCAGAACAAATGTATCACTCCTCAGTTGTGCAGCTTGCGTGGTCTACGCCTGGCCGTTTGCCAGTACCAAGCGATCATGGGCTGCTACTGTTCCGGCAAGTCTACCACCAAATCCATCGTCACTCTCAATGTGACGGCTGACAAATACGGCGACATCAAGATTCAACTTGTGCACACGCGTGGCTCGGTAGTCGAGTTTAGCCTCAATGATTACACAGTTTACGGTAAAAAAACTGCATTTTGTATTAGTGCACTATTTACTGTCATAAATTTATTTTGTAACGATGCACAATTTACGTTGAAAATTTTATTTTATAACAGTTAACCGTAAGAACTTAATTTTCCTATCAGTACACAGATTACCGTAAAAACCTAATTTCCTATCAGTACACAGATTACCGTAAGAACCTAATTTCCAATCAGTACACAGATTACCGTAAGAACTTAATTTTCATATCAGTACACAGATTACCGTAAAAACTTATCCTATCAGTACACAGATTACCTTAAGAACTTAATTTTCCTATCAGTACACAGATTACCGTAAAAACTTAATTTTCCTATCAGTACACAGATTACCTTAAGAACTTAATTTTCCTATCAGTACACAGATTACCGTAAGAACTTAATTTTCATATCAGTACACAGATTACCGTAAGAACTTAATTTTCCTATCAGTACACAGATTACCTTAAGAACTTAATTTTCCTATCAGTACACAGATTACCGTAAGAACTTAATTTTCCTATCAGTACACAGATTACCTTAAGAACTTAATTTTCCTATCAGTACACAGATTACCGTAAGAACTTAATTTTGTATTAAACTTCATTTTGTATTAGTACTCAGTTTACCGTGAGAACTTTATTTTGAAGAGAAATTGACCAAACGACACGTTTCAAAAACATAATTTCTTGATCTTGATTGCTCAGTACGCTGTGGTCCAAACTCTATTGAGGACATGTGGGATAGGCAGGAGCGAAGTGAGCAAAACGAACGCCTGGGGCAAGAGACTTTATTGGTGACCTCTCCTTTTTTCATGAACATCACATAGAAATAGAAGCTTATAACTAAAAAAGTATTTCATAATAACATAATACAAATAACCTTAGAATGTATTACGTAACTAAAATATCTACAATAATTTTTTTTTGGCGCCTCTCTTCGTGTGGCTTCTTCCTGTGGGTGACGCCCGGGGTATCGTGCCACCTTGCCCCCCCCCCCCTCACTACGCCTCTGGGGGTTGGGGCTATCTGAAACAAGGTTTCCGTGTTGCCTAAAGGCTTTCAGCAAACCCAACCCAGCTAGAGTGAAGATTTAATCTCGAGACCTCTAGATAAGCATTTTTAGCCACTCAGCCACTCATCTTATCCCACCACCATCGGCCTTCTACAGTCGAAGAAAGACGCCTATATGAAAAAATAATCTGCAGAATTATAAATAATACATACGCCTAAGCCTGGCATCCGCTGCCTTGAGCAAACTGTGGAAAATCTGGGAAGAGTAACATCAGCTTCCAAGTATAATTAAAGCTGTATTCTTCGTTGGTGGTTTATGTATTCCTATATGGTTGTGAAAGTTGGAACGCTGAGGCTGAAAGAAAACTAAACTTCAAGCCTTGGAGAGTAAATGCTACAGAAAAAAAAATGCTGGGTTTTAGAAACCAGGAAAAGAAGAGAAATGAGTTTGTACTGTTACAAGTCAACACTCTGGCTGGCAAAAAGAAGGAACTCCTCAGTACTGTGAATAGACGAATGCTGAGCTGGTTCTGCCATATTGTAAGGCATGACTCAACTGTTTAAAGTGATCCTTCAAGGTGTAGTGGCGGGAGCATGAAGAAAGGGTCGTCTGGCTGGACAACCTAAAAGAATGGACCGGCCTCTCTCTTGAAATCCTGCTTAGAATAGCTGCTGACCGGGAAAAGTGGCGGGATTTGGTGACGCGAACTGTCACAGCACCCTTACAACGAAAGTCAAGAGACAGATGAGAAAGCGATGGGAAAAGAACGTAAAAGAATGGACGGACCTGTCATTGAATATTCTATGCAAGGCAAAGGACAGAGGAAATGGAGAAAGACGATAAACAGATCTTGTGTGGTGCCCCAAGGGGAAGGTGAATATACCCGGGATTTATAAAAAAAAAATGATCGAAAATAGAAATTGAGACCTGTATCTGTTTTACATTATGCAAAGAAGCGTGGGAAGCGTGGTCGAGAGGCTAAGTGCGCTTGAACTTGGCTTGTCTTGGCTACCTAGAAGGGGGCTCGAGGTTCGACACCCGACTCGGGCAGAGTTGCACAGAAAAACAACTCCTAGATACCCCCCCCCCCAACTGGTCCACAAATGAAATTGGACCAAAGCGCTCTATAATCTATAATAATAAAAAAGTCTTTGAAATCAACTTCAAACATGAGGTATAGGACATATGATTTATCATCATGTACTATTCTTTCACAGGAGAACCAATGGTCCACGCTTACCTAGATCGCTATCCAATTTTCCCATATGTACCGTGTGCTAAAGCAGTCAAAGGTGAAGGCTACCACGAGCTCCGCTTCTGCGTGGACAACCTTCTCGAGCCTGTGTTGAAGATCGCTGTGAAAAATTACGGCGAGGCCTCCAATAGCTCTGGCCGCTGCGTGACGTATTCGCTGAATCTCTACGCTGGAGAGAGCCTCGCCACGTTTTCGTATTTAGACGCCTGCAAACGCTCCAAGACGTTATCTTGCTCTATCACAGGTTATCCTATTCTGTTTTATGCCTTCCCTATCTTGCTCTATCACAGGTTATCCTATTCTGTTTTATACCTTCCCTATCTTGCTCTATCACAGGTTATCCTATTCTGTTTTATGCCTTCCCTATTTGGCTAATTTATTGGGAATGTTCCACATTTAAAGAAAAGACTAATTTGATTAAAAGTTCAGAATTCCCAATTTATGACGTTGCTGCGTGTTGCACCAGACGATGTATCTGTATGCCAGGTATATGTGTATCTGTGATCCAGGTGTATGTATATCTATAGGTCAGGAATGTGTATGTATAGGTCAGGAGTGTTTATCTGTAGTTCAGGAATGTGTATCTGTATGTCAGGAATGTGTATCTGTAGGTCAGTAATATGTGTATCTGTAGGTTAAGAAGGTGTATCTGTAGGTCAGGAAGGTGTATCTGTAGGTCAGGAAGGTGTATCTGTGATCCAGGTGAATCTGTGGGTCAGGTATAGTGTATCTATGGGTAAGGTTTGACTGGAAAAATAAAAGTTCTGACTTATTGCAATAATTTTTTTACAAAATGGATCAATATTTGCTCACAGTGGATCACGAGTTATATTCAGTAACCAAGCTGCTTCCATGGACCCTGCCCTTGTTAGCGGCAGTCACACTCTTACCATCTACTGCGTATATATGTAAGTCTTAATGACATAGATCATAAATATATATGTAAATCCTACTGACTTAGATCATAAATATATATGTAAGTCCTACTGACATAGATCATAAATATATATGTAAGTGTTACTGACATAGATCATAAATATATATGTAAGTCCTACTGACTTAGATCATAAATATATATGTAAGTCCTACTGACATAGATCATAAATATATATGTAAGTCCTACTGACTTAGATCATAAATATATATGTAAGTCCTACTGACATAGATCATAAATATATATGTAAGTCCTACTGACATAGATCATAAATATATATGTAAGTGTTACTGACATAGATCATAAATATATATGTAAGTCCTACTGACATAGATCATAAATATATATGTAAGTGTTACTGACATAGATCATAAATATATGTGTAAGTGTTACTGACATAGATCATAAATATATATGTAAGTCCTACTGACTTAGATCATAAATATATATGTAAGTCCTACTGACATAGATCATAAATATATATGTAAGTGTTACTGACATAGATCATAAATATATATGTAAGTGTTACTGACATAGATCATAAATATATATGTAAGTCCTACTGACATAGATCATAAATATATATGTAAGTGTTACTGACATAGATCATAAATATATGTGTAAGTGTTACTGACATAGATCATAACTATATGTATATCTTAGAATTAAGTCTATCGTAATGACAGAAAAAGAAGTCAGGCTGGGGGGCAAAAAAAAAAGTCTCTGAGTACGAAAAGTAAAGAGAGTCCTAAGCTTCACATGGAGACACGGACCCAGCTGTGACCTTTATATTTTGCCACACTTAACACAGACAAAGCTATTGTATGACGTCGATTTAGGTTTTCTTTTTGGCGTGTCGGCTTGAAACGTTTCTTCTGTTGGTAGATTCATTCTACAAATATAAAATAGTATCAATGCTCGTCTAATGCTGGCTTTAACTACTTCGACGAGTATCAGGTACTGAGTGCATTCACCAGGGTGAATATTTACTTAGACTTACATCTTACCACGCCGTTCGGCGCATTGGGCGGCAAGCCATCACCACAAAGATCTGTCACTGGCTATGCCTGAAGCCTCTTCCTTGTAGAAAAGATAAATACAGAAACACAAAATACGAAGGGAATAGCTGCACGCTTTGAGCACACAATGTTCGATGCTTTGATGTGCACATTACTAGATACACCATTCACCTTCTTTTGAGAGACAAGGCTTACTTACAGGGCCGGCCTTAGATCATCGGAGGCCCTATGCGAAGTGAATTTGGTGGCCCCAAATGAAATAGACCAAGGTTACAAAGACAGTTGGTGTGGGAACACAAGCTAAAAAAAAATCGCCCCCCGAGGTGTCTATTTGTATGACATGCGATCATAATCCTGCAGTATGAAAACGGCCAATGAGTTCTCGTAAATGTTGTTACAATGTAACTTTTCGTTTCACCAGGTTACAAAGCCAGACAACAAAGCTTGCAGAAAGGTAAGTGTCACATAGAAACTGTGATTGTTTCCCTTGAATGTGTTGATGTTTCTAAAAAACAAACTAATCACAGCCAACAAAAAGAAATAAAATAATATATTGAGCATGAATTAAAATACAAAAAACAATCTCATTAGATACAATAAAATGCCCCCCCCCCAAAAAAAAAAAAAACAAAAAAAAAAAAAACGACTTATTTGAACCAAAAGATTATATTCTGATTAGAAGGACACAGCGTTCTACATCGTTCTACGCCTTTTCACACTGTGTTAGGCGCTTTCGCGCTGCGTCCTATGCAGATAAGTCAAATGGAGGTAACTTTCAAATAATGAAATCCAATATAGTTCGTCCATCGTGGTTCGATGATGACCACTTTGTCATCCAGGGGGCTGAGGGCTTTGCACTGGGGTTTTATGCCTCCTCATGTGGCTGGTGAGACCTATGTGAGCCCGGAATGTTCGGCCGCACACTGGGCAGGTTGCTTTTCTTCTCTGGCGTTTTTCTTCTGCCAGCATTGTTCTTTTTTTCCTGTGAGCCTGTTCTCGACGCCATGATGCTCTGTCATGTGCCTCTGTCTCCCAGGTGCCTGGGTCTATGCTGATCGCCTTCAGAAAAGCTTTGAGGGTGTCCCTGAAGCGCTTTCTTTGACCACCTTGCGAGCGCTTTCCTTCGCTTAGTTGGCCATACAAGAGTCTTTTAGGGATGCGGTGGTCTTCCATTCTGCAGACGTGACCTGCCCATCGCAGCTGGGACTGCATCAGGATTGTATGGATGCTTTGCAGACACGCTCTTCGAAGGACTTCAGTATCTGGTATTTTGTCTTGCCATTTGACATTTAGCATTTTTCTCAGACATGTCATGTGGAAGTGGTTCAGTTTCTTTGCATGTTTCCTGTACACTGTCCATGTTTCTGAGGCATAGAGCAATGTAGGGAGGATGACGGCTCTATAGACCCCTAGCTTTGTATTTGTGGTGATACCACGTCTGTTCCAGACATTTTTAGACAGTCTGCCATAGGATGCACTGGCCTTGGCGATACGCAAGTCGATTTCACCATCGATTTTTCCGTTTCTGGAGAGTGTGCTGCCAAGATATGTGAATTTGTCCACTGAGTTCATAAAAGGCCCCTCTCTCTAAAGCCGTCAAAAGCAGTCTTTATACGTCTGTTTATATGTCTCTACTCTTCTAAAAAAACCCAGTTTTGTTTTTACTAGTCGGGTCATTGTCTCCTAATAAGGCTTGTGTTCGAGCTCGAAGATTAATAAGGAATGCAGTATTTCCCGTGGCTACGCAGCTGTGACCTACATATTTTGTCACATCCAGAGCAAGCATAACCATTGTCTCCTAATTAGGAAACATTATCAGTAATGGTGCCACAACAAAAGCTAATAACAACTCTGTCTGTGTATTACTGTCTAATACAAACTTTGAACTCGACACTGTTATAATTCTCCATGCTGAGATACAGATGAAACTTTGCACGATTATTAAACAACTTATGAATGGTGAATAGTTCAACAAATTACACAAATTGTTAATTAAATAGTGGTGATTATTTAATTTTGTTTGATATAAAAAAGGAATTTAATTCTTACAGTATTGAGATATATGACTGTAAATGTGGAGTTACGCCCTCAGATACGCTTCTTTTAAATAAGTAATTTTTTAAAAATGTGCTTGTTAATCTCTAAACCGCCAACATCTCGCGTAGATATAGCAATCGACATGTCTGAATGCTTGAAAATTTTACAATAAAAGTTTGAGTTGCTGTCACATGCTTTTGGTATTTATTTTACTTTCAGATGAAGAGGCGTACGCTAAAAGTAAGTTCCTACAAAGCTTTTATCGACTCTGTCTGTCTGTTTGAAAGTCTGGTAAAAAGTTTGTATACGTGTTTTCTTCCACTTCCTTTCTCGGATCAAGTTGAAACTTTGCACAATTATACATTGCCATAGACAAGATAGGAGTCAACAAAACAAAACAAAAGGTTACAAAGACAGTTTGTGTGGAAACACAAACTCAAAATCGGCCTCCGAAGTGGTCTACCCAGGCAGGTAAAAGGGCAGGTTGCAATATTTTCAGAAAGAATATCAGAATGAAATTCTATCAAAGACAAATGACAGATAAGAATGGAGAAAGAACACTGACAGATCTTGTATGGTGCCCCAACGGTCCAGCAGACCAAAGGATAGGTGAAAGGGAATGTGAAGTTAGATGTAAACCTGGCTTAACTGATTTCATATAATAATTATCCTATTGATCTAATTGTTTTGTAAAGGGTCAATCTCTTATTCAAAGCCTCATTAAAAAAAAGATTTCGTAAAAAGAAAATCTTTAGTTGGGTGTCTTGTAGATTCTCGACAACTGTACAGTTCACGCGATAGTATGAAAAACTACTTATTAATTTTTGTTTTAAAATATGTTCCACTTATATGCATATTAAATATTTTTTTTTCTCTTTGAAAATAATAGTAACCATTTTTTGGAAATAAAGTAGTTAGTATGACAGAATTTACTTAACTTAGCAATACGGTACATTTGTAGAAAAAATATTTTAAAAAAATAATCTAAAAACCGTTTGCATAAATGTGTTCAAAATATGGTTAATAGTCATTTCCCTTACTAAATAGAATCATGTGTTTGTTACTTTTAATAGTCAATAGTTGTAAAAAATGGTGTATTTTTATGAAGAAAACTGCTTGCATAGTTGATTTTAAAAATTAAATTTTTTCGCCTTCAGAAAAGAAAAAAGTAGCCGTTGCGTCAGAACTTTGAAAGGTCTAAAATATCATGATGTCGGATTTTCAATATCTTCAAGGACAAGTGTGGCAACGGAGAGGACTCAGCATATCTACAAGAACTGAAAGTCGACAGTGCTGTAGTTCTCCCGTCACTCTAATGTGCACCAGAGTCCTGGACCTTATATTCCCGCCACACCAAAAAAGCTAAAGTCTTTCCACCTTCGCTGTCTAAGTAAAATTCATAAGGTGCATTGGTCTGACCACAGAGCAGATACTGAAATCCTCCTGTTGTCTAACATGAACAGTATCAATGCCACAGTGAAAAGGCTCCAATTTTGATGGGCGGGACATGAAGTACGCAAACCAGACAATCGCCTTCCCAAACGACTTCTGTACGGGGATTTGTGTGCAGGCAAGCACTCCGAGGGAGGTCAATACAAGCACTATAAAGACACTCTCAAGAGATCCTTCAAGGAATGCGATATCGACATTGACGGTTTGGAAGCACTAACTTTCGATCGCTCCTCATGACGTGAAGCTGTGAGTGTCGGAGTAACGAGATATGAAGCAGGAAGAGTGGCCAGCGTGAAAAAGCGCCGAACCAACAAAAAGCTGAGAGAAGAAGCAGGCCTATCTGCAACTGAAAAAACCCACCCATGCCACGTATGAGGCCCACTTTTTAAATGGATTGGACTTTACAGTCTTCTTCGAGGATATTAGAAATGTGCTCATCTTCGATCACGAAGGAGGAGTTTTAGGAGACATGTAGGGTTTCGTCCCTTTAGAAAATTGAACACGTTAAATCGACGTGTCTGAATTCTTCAAAATTTTACAACAAACGTTTGCCGTTCTTACACATACATTTGTTATTTAGTACAATACCTCTATTCAAGTCGCTCCTTCACGGAGGATGGGCGGGCGTTGATTTCGAAAACGGCTCTAACAATTTTCCATCAAATTTAACAGTGGATGGATGTGGCTGAGAAAAGAATTACTAACTCGTTGGCCACACGTGGATAAACTCTAGTTTATAATTTTCAAAGTAAAAATAAATAATAAATGCAAATTTGGCCACAGACTAAATCTAGGTCTAGATCATACATTGGTTTTTAAAAGACTATCGCGTTCTTTAAAGGACTATCGCATTCGGGAATTTCCGAATGTAATGTTTTATTGATTCAAGACTGAATGTTCAAGAAAATTTTGCGCATAGTGTTCTAAGTCTGTGAGGCGCAGTGGCTGAGCGTTAAAACGCTTGACGTCCGAAACGGGGGTACCGGGTTCGAATTCTGGTGAAGACTGGGATTTTTAATTTCGGGATCTTTGAGCGCCTCTGAGTCCACCCAGCTCTAATGGGTACCTGGGTAGTTGGCGAAAAGTAAAGGCGGTTGGTCGTTGTGCTGGCCACATGACACCCTCGTAAAACCATAGGCCACAGAAACAGATGACCTTTACATCATCTGCCCTATAGTTTGTGAAGTCTGAAAGTGGAACTCATTACATCTAACATTCATTAATTTATATGAGAAAAACAAATAATTTGCATAATGGTGATGTTGTCTTTGTAAAAAAAAAATAATTTTTTAAATGTTTTTTTTTTGTTTTACTTTCAGAACGAGAGGCTGTCGGTAGAAGTAAGTTTTTACAAGTCATTTATCAAGTCAGTCTGTCTGTCTGTCTGTCTGGTAAAAAAAGCTTGTATACGTTATTTCTCCCACACCCATTCTCGGATCAAGTTTATGCTTTAACCATTAATTTATTGTACCTAACAAAACATACGTCAATGCCAACAAATTTAACCATTTTGTCAATTAATAATTATTTTGTTTGGGATCGAATAAGGGAAACAACTTAACATTTTTTAGAGATATAGTTATAAGCGTGCATTTATTTCCCGTAGTTAAGCTTTTTTTTTGAAGGATCTTTTTCACCTAAAATAACTACAAACAGATGGTATAGTTGAATCAGGAGATATAATTGAATCAGAAGGTATAATTGAGTCAGGAGGTTAAATTGCTTTAGGATGTTTACCTATCTTAGGGTGTATAATTGTAGTATAATAACCTATGCTGCTTCCATCATATCGTGGCATTTTGGAATACACATTCCTCCAGTAGATTCACTCAGCACATTCTAGCAGAGCAGCATTGCATGTGGGGTGTAGGAAAGAAAGGCTTTACTAATCCGCCCCATCCGCCACGCCGGTCCCCACAGGGGCCACCTGCTGTGGTGGCTTCTCTCTCACGGACCGTATGAGCCAACAGGACAGTGGCCTGCCCTGCACTGTGCTATAATAGCTTGCTCAGGCCTGGACGGCCTCCACCACGGGGAAGTGCGGTCAGGGTGCCTCATGCGCTCCCAGACTACACGGACTTTTTGGGACTTGCCCCAGCACTTGAATTATAGCCAGAACACGATGAAGACCCGCAGCCTGTTTGGTGGGTGGTGTTTGCCCTCCTTGGTGGGCCAAGGAGTCTGCAACATTGTTGCAAGTTGATAGAGTTGGGTTTAAAGAAAAGGATAACGCTTAGTTTGTGTTGAGGGTTAGATGAAGTTTCTATTATTTAAAGTTGGATCCCATGTCATGCAGCGTTACTTGCCTATCGGCTTTTTTTTTTTTTTTCACTTATGTAACTGAACCTTTATGTTTTTTTTTATTCTTCTAATAATTTGAATATGATTCCAAAGCTAGGAAATATATTCTGCTGGTTATTTCAGAAAAACTCACCAATTTTCTACCCATTTTGTGAAGAGTTCAGCAAGTGCGCAAGTGTTCACTAACGTTTTGGACACATCCGGGTCACAGATGAGGTGAAAGCGTCTCAAACGGTGAAGTGAAAAAGTCAGAACTGTAGTTTTTTTTTTTTTTTTCGTGACATCTCTATAGTCTGTGTAATTAATTGATTTCTCTTTCAAATAAGATATTTACCAATCTTGTCAAACAGAGAACCTTGACCATGACTTCACATGATTTGTGAAGCTAGTGATTTAAATTAAGTAGTCTCAAAGTGACAAGTACATTTCTTAGAAGACAGCTGATCACATTTACTACATACTTTTATACAATCAGTAGATAGAAAAAATATTTATACTGTATATTTTTATATATGTATATAAGACTGAAATAAAGTGCTTTCTATTTATATATTTATTAATATTTAGATTAAATCGGCCACTTGCACGCAATGGCTTTGTCTGCATAATATTTGACAAAATATGTAGGTCACAGGTAGGTTTGTGCTGACATGCAGACTTCTTTAACAAATATGGACTCTGGGTGATATGACAATTCTATTACATATTTACAATATATACATTCAGACACCTTTTTTTTCTTCAGTTTATGGCTTTTAGGTTATTTGTGATATTTTTTTTTAAAGTGGTAAAAACATAGATATACACTTATTAAATATATGTTGATGAATGTTTGATAGAGGGATGTAGTATATATTTTTAAAATAAAAATAAATTTAAAGACTATTTCATTTCATTGTTGAGTTGAGCAAGAGTTGTGTTTATTTGTTTTTTTAAGTGCTGTTAGATCTACAATATTTGGATATTATGCATATTGTCTTAAACCCCTTTTAAAACTGACTAAATAGAGAATTCCTGAATAAAATAAAGTATACAAAGCCATGACCTACACCAAGACATTCCATATAATCACATGTTCGACAGGATATTAGCTAGAGATTCGACCTTTGGTCCATATTGTTTTTATAATTTATTAGATATTATAAAAGAGATTTCAGAAGTTATGCGTTTTTTTAAATAGAAATAAATAATTAATAAAAACGCATATTTTATAATCTTAACCATCAATATGTAGATGAAGATTAAGATAATATCGAACTAAGTAACTGTTTAATTAGCAATGCGTGGCCTGGCCAGTAGGCCTACATCTATATATAGACCTAGGCTGTATATGTAAGACAATGATATAGATCTCATGTAGGACAATGATATATATCCCATGTAGGACAATGACATAGATCCCATGTAGGAAAATGATACAGATCCCATGTAGGACAATGATATAAATCCTATGTAGGACAATGATATAGATCCCATGTAGGACAATGACATAGATCTCATGTAGGACAATGATATAGATCCCATGTAGGACAATGATATAGATCTCATGTAGGACAATGATATATATCCCATGTAGGACAATGATATAGATCCCATGTAGGACAATGACATAAATCCCATGTAAGACAATGACATAGATCCCATGTAGAACAATGATATAGATCCCATGTAGGACAATGACATAAATCCCATGTAAGACAATGATACGGATCCCATGTAGGACAATGATATAAATCCCATGTAGGACAATGATTTAGATCCCATGTAGGACAATGACATAGATCTCATGTAGGACATTGATATAGATCCCATGTAGGACAATGACATAAATCCCATGTAAGACAATGACATAGATCCCATGTAGAACAATGATATATATCCCATGTATATATATATATATATATATATATATATATATATATATATATATATATATATATATATAAATATATATATATATATATTTATATATATATATATATCATGTAGAACAATGATATATATCCCATGTGTATATATATATATATATATATATATATATATCATGTAGAACAATGATATATATCCCATGTAGGACAATGACATAGATCCCATGTAGGACAATGATACGGATCCCATGTAGGACAATGATATAAATCCCATGTAGGACAATGATTTAGATCCCATGTAGGACAATGACATAGATCTCATGTAGGACATTGATATAGATCCCATGTAGGACAATGATATAGATCTCATGTAGGACAATGATATAGATCCCATGTAAGACAATGATATAGATCCCATGTCGGACAATGATATATATCCCATGTAGGACAATGATATAGTTCCCATGTAGGACAATGATATATATCCCATGTAGGACAATGATATAGATCTCATGTAGGACAATGATATAGATCCCATGTAGATCAATGGAATAGATCCCATGTGAGACAATGACATAGATTCCATGTAAGACAATGATATAGATCCCATGTCGGACAATGATATATATCCCATGTAGGACAATGATATAGTTCCCATGTAGGACAATGATATATATCCCATGTAGGACAATGATATAGATCCCATCTAGAACAGCGGTGTAGATCCCATGTAGGACACCAATATAGATCCCATCTAGAACAGCGGTGTAGCTCCCATGTAAGATAACACTATAGATCCCATTGGTATGAAAACACTACTAATCTTTCGAAACACAAAAACACATTGATCGTATTTTGTAAGAATAACAAAGCACTTTTTGGTCATTATTCCCAACCTTTTATAGAATTTGTTATCTAGTACTTTTAATGACATAATCAGAGGGTCACGTGCCTACAGCCAGGTGTGTCTTTTGGTGTTTCGTTCTCCTGTCCACCAAGTTCGGCAGACGCCCGTGTGTCACTGTCATTTAAAAAGGAATTGTTCTTTCCTTTGAACAGCCTGGTTGCTTGTGGGTAGTCTGTCGTCTCCCTTGCTGTTCAGATGATCGATTAGATCTTCATCGGGATGTCAGTTTCCTTTGCTATCTTTAATCTTTGAATATAAACAAAGGGTAGTAACATGAGGTCATTACTATGACACTAGAATAATCGGGGAACAAAAAAACATGATATAGAGTAGCGTAGTATTCAAGGATAGTTATATCATGTGGCTGACCTTATCTTATCTTATATAATACACACGTTACTTTAAAAAAGAAGGTGGTTACGTCCTAATCGTCATGCATTTAGTCATGCATATTAACCAATGACTTAAATTCTGCCAAGTCACTGGTTTTCCTGGCTAGCTCAGGCAACCCATTCCATGCTCTAATAGCACTAGGGAAGAAGGAGTATTTGTACAAATTTGTCCTAGCATATGGGACGAGAAGTATGCCTTTATCTTTGTGTCTTTCAGAGTATTTTATTAAATTTTGCTTTTGTATTTGAAGATTATGGTTCAGTGTTTTATGTATAATTGCTACTTCACTTTTGAGTCTTCTGTCCTGAAGACTTTCTAAATTTAGTGATTTTACTAAGGGTATAACTCTAGTGAAATGTAAATATTCGTTTGTTATGAATCTCAATGCTCTATTTTGTGTCTGTTCCAGTTTCTTAATGTATTCTTGAGTTGAGGGGTCCCAAACGGAGGATGCACATTCTATTATTGGCCTAACCAAGGTTAAATAACCTTATTTTTATTTGAAGAAGTTTTTATTTGAGACTTAGGTCTTCTTTTAAAATAAGGTCTTTATTGCAAATTTAGTCTCAACACCACGTGGGTAATCCCCTCTTGAAAAACTTTTTTAAAAAATAAAATTGGACCGTCACTAATAAATTGGCCAGTATCGCAATTGGACCGTGACTGATAAATTGGCCAGTATCGGAATTATACCGTCACTGATAAATTGGCCAGTATAGGAATTGGACCGTCACTGATAAATTGGCCAGTATCGGAATTGGATCGTCACTGATTAATTGGCCAGTATCGGAATTGGACCGTCACTGATAAATTGGCCAGTATCGGAATCGAGCCCAATTTATTAGCGCGACGCTAATTCTGTCCTCCCACAGAATGAATTACGCAAACCAAGAGTTGCCATGACACGGGGGCCAATATGAGGAAAGCGCAAACAGGGACGACCTCGTATAATTTTCATCGAGGACGTCAGAGCAGTGGACACCAGTTGGGAAGACATTGTCAGTGACAGATCTTTACGGAGACAGCTTGCCGCCCAAATGCGCCGAACGGCGCGGGAGGATCTATGTCTCAGTTTAAGTAAGTCTATTAACTTCGCTGCCAGTGTCGGGAATTTCCAAATGTCCAACTTTTGACCAACTTTTTCAATCCATGGTCTAATAGGAAGTATCAGACAGTATAGAAAGAAACCTCCCCTATGTCCAACTAGTGTCAGTAGCCAGATACTCCAGGTCAGCCACGACAATCATAAAGAAAAACAAACTTGGTAATTACATATCCACTAGAGCAGTGTTTTCCAAACTGTGTTCCCCGGAACCCTACTGCTCCGCAAGGCCTGAAATGGTGTTCCGCGAATTACTGGAATAAGTTACTAGTAGGCCGCCACTTTAATTAATCTCTAAAAAAAAAATAAGCGAATTTTTCCACCTAATACTCAGAATGTGCGAAGTGCTCCGTTAAGGAAAAAAGGTTTGGGAACCACTGCACTAGAGTGTATCTGAAAACAGTCGATCCTTGTTTGTAGACTATTTGGTCTTAAGACGACTGAGCTGGAGAGATGGCGCAATGAGGAACACGTTTTAGAAAGAAGCAAGTAGACACTAAGATGTCCATTCTGTAGAGTGGGATGCCAGCAATCCACTTCAAGACCAACTAAAATTCCTTTATTTCGTTTTTTGGTTTAAAAAAAAGCAAAGTAAAGTTATTCCGAAGCCCCAAAGGTGCATATTTCTGGAATCCTCATTTAATGTAGTTTTTTATTGCATAATATTGTAGGCAGCGCCTAGCCCTCTTGAGATCTTTCTGTCTTTCTTTCTGTCTTACTATCTCTCTTTCTTTCAGTTTTTCATTCTGTCATTCTTTCTATCCTTCTTTCTATCTTTCTTTCTGTCTTACTATCTGTCTTTCTTTCATTTTTCATTCTGTCTTTCTTTCTATCCTTCTTTCTGTCTTTCTTTCTATCTTTCTTTCTGTCTATCTTTCTATATTTCGTTCAGTCTTTCTTTCAGTCTTTCTTTCAGTCTTTCTTTCAGTCTTTCTTTCAGTCTTTCGTTCTGTCTTTCTTTCAGTCTTTCTTTCAGTTTTTCTTTCAGTCTTTCTTTCTGTCTTTCTTTCAGTCTTTCTTTCAGTCTTTCGTTCTGTCTTTCTTTCTGTCTTTCTTTCATTCTTTCTTTCAGTCTTTCTTTCAGTTTTTCTTTCAGTCTTTCTTTTAGTCTTTCTTTCTGTCTTTCTTTCAGTCTTTCTTTCAGTCTTTCTTTCTGTCTTTCTTTCAGTCTTTCGTTCTGTCTTTCTTTCTTTCAGTCTTTCAGTCTTTCTTTCTGTCTTTCTTTCAGTCTTTCAGTCTTTCTTTCAGTCTTTCGTTCTGTCTTTCTTTCTGTCTTTCTTTCATTCTTTCTTTCAGTTTTTCTTTCAGTCTTTCTTTCAGTCTTTCTTTCTGTCTTTCTTTCAGTCTTTCTTTCTGTCTTTCTTTCAGTCTTTCTTTCTGTCTTTCTTTCATTCTTTCTTTCTGTCTTTCTTTCTGTCTTTCTTTCTGTCTTTCTTTCAGTCTTTCAGTCTTTCTTTCAGTCTTTCTTTCAGTCTTTCTTTCAGTCTTTCTTTCTGTCTTTCTTTCTGTCTTTCTTTCAGTCTTTCTTTCAGTCTTTCTTTCAGTCTTTCTTTCAGTCTTTCTTTCAGTCTTTCTTTCAGTCTTTCTTTTTGTCTTTCGTTCTGTCTTTCTTTCAGTCTTTCTTTCTGTCTTTCTTTCAGTCTTTCTTTCAGTCTTTCTTTCAGTTTTTCTTTTAGTCTTTCTTTCAGTTTTTCTTTCTGTATTTTTTTTACAGTTTTTCTTTCAGTTTTTCTTTCATTCTTTCTTTCATTCTTTCTTTCAGTCTTTCTTTTTGTCTTTCTTTCATTTTTTCTTTCAGTTTTTCTTTCTGTATTTTTTTTTCAGTTTTTCTTTCAGTTTTTCTTTCATTCTTTCTGTCATTCTTTCTGTCATTCTTTCTTTCTGTCTTTCTTTCAGTCTTTCTTTCATTCTTTCTTTCTGTCTTTCTTTCAGTCTTTCTTTCAGTCTTTCTTTCAGTCTTTCTTTCAGTCTTTCTTTCTGTCTTTCTTTCTTTTTTTCTTTCTGTCTTTCTTTCAGTCTTTCTTTCAGTCTTTCTTTCTGTCTTTCTTTCAGTCTTTCTTTTAGTCTTTCTTTCTGTCTTTCTTTCTTTTTTTCCCCATTCGAAATGTAACTGTGCGAGGGAGATGCAATGAGGAAAAAATTAAACACATCGACATTTCAATCTAAGTCTTGACAGGGACTCGAACTCAGGGCCTTTAGTCTGGAAGTCAAGCACTCTATTCCGAAGCCACCTCTTCCTTACAAAGATAGCCCATTAATCAAACTATTGCCCTTCAAAAACAGCGCTGCTAACAACACTTATTCATAATATATTTGTTACACAGAGTTGTCTTCTAGACGTGAAATAATTAAGGTTGTATGATTCAAATGGAGACGCGGTGGCTGAATGGTTAAACGCTGGGCTTACGAACCTGTAGATCATGGGTGCGAATCTCGGCGAAGACTGGAATTTTCAATTTTGGGGTATTTTAGGGGCACCCCTGAGTTCACACCCAATTCTAATGGGTACCTGACTTTAGTTGGGGTAAGTAAAGGCGGTTGGTCGTAGTGCTGGCCACATGACCACCCTGCTCGTTAACCGTTGGCCAAAGAAAGAGACCACCTCAACATTATCTACCCCATAGACCGCATGGTATGAAAGGGGAACTTTCCTTTTTATAAGATTCAATAAAGTGACATGGAAGTTTAAAGCATATGTTAATTACACGTCTATAGGTAAACTGGGTGGGGATTTAGAATTGCAACTAGACAAGTGATGGTAATGATATTGTTATGTACTCATAAACCCAGACATCTATGTTTTTTTTTTTTGGCATGTCGAAGAATTGCGCTGATGAAATGTGTAAAGGTTTGTTAGCTGACAGAAAGGGGGAGGTACTGAATCTTTGTAAGCCTTAGTATGTAGACAATTTAGAAGAATAAAGTTATTTACACATAAATATATTTTTTTGTTTAATGTTTACTAGCCAACACCATTGCTGACCACTTTCTCAAGGCCTAACCCTAGGAATTCTTGACCATCTTTTGACCCAGTAAGAAATGTTCTCACTTACATGAACTCGGGGACTTTGCACTTTCGCTGCCTGAAGAACAAAGACATACAGGATTGAAATTAGGGAACAAATGAAGTCAAATGAACTATACAATAAAAGAACTTCAAACAGAGTTTACTCAACTCCATTTCATTGATGTTCCTCACAGGTTTACTCAACTCCATTTCATTGATTTTCCTCACAGGTTTATTTAACTCCATTTCATTGATGTTCCTTACAGGTTTATTTAACTCCATTTCAATGATGTTTCTCACAGATTTATTTAACTCCATTTCATTGATGTTCCTCACAGGTTTACTTAACTCCATTTCATTGATGTTCCTCACAGGTTTATTTAACTCCATTTCAATGATGTTCCTCACAGGTTTATTTAACTCCATTTCATTGATGTTCCTCACAGGTTTATTTAACTCCATTTCATTGATGTTCCTTACAGGTTTATTTAACTCCATTTCAATGATGTTCCTCACAGATTTATTTAACTCCATTTAATTGATGTTCCTTACAGGTTTACTTAATACTTAACTCCATTTCATTGATGTTCCTCACAGGTTTATTCAACTCCATTTCATTGATGTTCCTCACGGGTTTACCTAACTCCATTTCATTGATGTTCCTCACAGGTTTATTTAACTCCATTTCATTGATGTTCCTTACAGGTTTACTTAATGCTTAACTCCATTTCATTGATGTTCCTTACAGGTTTACTTAATGCTTAACTCCTTTTCATTGATGTTCCTCACAGGTTTATTCAACTCCATTTCATTGATGTTCCTCACGGGTTTACCTAACTCCATTTCATTGATGTTCCTCACAGGTTTATTTAACTATATTTCAATGATGTTCCTCACAGGTTTATTTAACTCCATTTCATTGATGTTCCTCACAGGTTTATTTAACTCCATTTCATTGATGTTCCTTACAGGTTTACTTAGCTCCATTTCATTGATGTTCCTCACAGGTTTATTTAACTCCATTTCATTGATGTTCCTTACAGGTTTACTTAATTCTTAACTCCATTTCATTGATGTTCCTCACAGGTTTACTCAACTCTATTTCATTGATGTTCCTCACAGGTTTACTTAACTCCATTTCATGGATTTTCCTCACAGGTTTATTCTAGAGATGGGAATCGAACCCAACTTTTAAAGTTCGGGTTCGGTTCGGTCAGATTTAAGTTCGAGTTCGGTTCGGTTCGATGACGAGTATAGTTCGGGTTCGGTTCGGTTCGATCAGGTCTAAAGTTCGGGTTCGCTCGGTTCGATGTTATGAAATTATGTAATAGCAAAATTAAGTTATAAGGTTTTATACAATTTATCAGATAAAACACTTTAAGTTTAATTTTTACATAAAACAAATACTTTGCAACATATAATAGGCCTATGGGCAATACTTTTTCCAAAATAATGTTGCCTACATACATTTTAAGCATTGTAAAAATTTCTTAATGGAGATAGAATTGAAGATGCGGCAGGTTTTTGCTCAAGTCGGCAAGTGGTTTAATTCTGGGCATGACTCGGCGCTAAGCGTATTCTAACCTTTTTCTCTTAGTAAGAAGAGATTTTTTTTTAAAGGCTAATATCGATGTGCTTTCTTTCAGAACGCACTATTCATCATAATAAAAAAACAAATATTCTTCGTGTAAAGACGTCTCTATCGAGGATTTTTTTTCACACATAAGTCGTCACTATAATAAATTGCAATATACGGAAGAAATTCGACTATTCTGAGATAAAAATGCAGAAGAATCTCAATAGCGGAGATGTTGTAAAATGTTTTCTTCAAAACGTTTTGACCCATATTGTGCATACGTGCCTCGCAAAAAGCAGTCTACAGTTGACAAGGTCTTATTAGAAGATAAAATGACATCTACTACATAATATATTTTAATTTTTAAACATGTAATTATACTAATATTCAGATAAGTTAAACTGAAAATAAAACTTTTTTTTCGACGCTCCCTCTCCTTGTTAGTTGGTCGTTGGTTTGTCGCTTACAAACAGCTAGTACAATTGAACCAATAAAGGCGTTTTATATTTTTACCGGTAAGGATAGTATAGAGGGACTTCTTATGGTCCGGCAGTTACGCTGGGCAGGGCACGTATCCCGTATGGGAGACGAACGTATGCCAAAGACAGTCTTTTTTTTTTTGTGAGCTAAAAGGTGGCCGCCATAACAGAGGCGCCCCACGGAAACGCTTCAAAGACCAGCTTAGGCGTCAACTTTGCTTAGCTGACATAGAAGAGAGCACCTGGTCACATGCGGCCTCAGAACGAGTCAGTTGGAGTTCACTCCCGAAGGCCGCGGGATACACATTTGAGACCAAAAGAAAATCCGCTGCCGAGGACAAACGCAGACGCGAAAAGAAAAACTAAATGGACCACCTGCGGACAGTGGTTATGCTTGCCCTGGATGTTGCAAAAATATATAGGTCACATCTGGGACTGCGCAGCCATGGGAAAAACTGCATTCCTCACTAATCTTCGGACTCGAAGACAAGCCTTATAATAACATATAAACTTAATAAACTTTAAAATAAAGTTCTTATGTGAACAACTCAATATAGCCTAACTGTTATTACAATATTCACATATTTAACTTTTGATAGAGATGTAATATTAATGAAATATACTGGTATTTAAACGAAATCTAGGTCTCAAGATTGTCTGCCGTTTCACATTTGCATTACGCTAATTTCATCATACTCAATGCATAAACACAAATCAATTGATTAACCTCTTCTTATCGCCACCAGAAACCACACACACACTCTATGACACCCCTTTAAGTCAGGAAGTTGCGTCTCCCCATCCCCCAATTCAAGGTACTCGCCATCCCCACCCACGGGGGAGGACCTAAAGTTTGAGAAACGCTGCATTAAAAATACTGATGATCAATAATGCAAAACAAAATAATAGTAAAAATATTCAGGGGCGTTGCTAGGAATTTTTCATCATTTGGGAGCCCGGAAGGGGCTGGACCTCTTTGGGGGCCCCTGCATTTTGCGTAATATTGAATATTGTAAAAAAAACACTCATTTGAGGCCCCCCTCAAGTGGGGGCCCGGGGAGATTTTCCATTTCCTCCCCTCCTCCCTCACCCTTGCTACGCCACTGATAATATTCCAATATGGAAAACTTCACAATTTTGTAAAAATAAATCACTTAATAGAAGATAATTAAAATTTATTTTAAACTAGAACACAAATGAACTTATTGTAGATTCATATCTACACTCTCTAATCGGCAAAAAATATTCTACTCTCAACTAACAGCCATCTCAAATAAAAGTGACAATATTTTAATGTTGACTTGGTACTTACTAGGAACTAGAGTCTAGATCTAGATCTAATTAGAAGGCGCCTATTCAACTCAAAACCAATATTGCAAACAGCCCGCGAAAATTCAAGGCCAGGGGGGATTCGGCACATACGGAAAAACCCATGGGAACCCCAACGCGCCGCTTTTTTTTTTCTTTTTAAAGTTTTCAAAATACCCCCCCCCCCTCCCAAGTTTTCAAAGTATAATGGAATCATTAGAATTTAAATAAAATATTTAAGTAATTTTTTTTTATTTTTTTAAACCAAAAATTAAAAAAAAGGATGTACAAATTGTAAAATTAGTTCGGTTAAGATAAGGAGGGTTCGTTCGGTTCGGTTCGAACCAAGCAGTTTCAAAGTTCGGGTTCGGTTCGGTTCGGCCATAAGTGAGGTTCGAGTTCGGTTCGTTCGGTTCGGGTTCGGTTCGTTTCCCATCTCTAGTTTATTCAACTCCATTTCATGGATGTTCTTCAGAACAGAATCATTCATCTTTAAACTTGTACCAGAAGCGTTACCGTTGACATCGTCAGCTATTCGATAGCACCTCCTGGACATCAGCAGACAGACAAATGCAATACTTAGTTAGCATGGACGATCATGTTTCTACGATCTGTCAGAGCAGCAGTTTCTGGAGCTCTTAGAAATGAAGCCATTCCAATAGACCAGATTTCTGATGGGGCACTCTCTTTCCTAGAACTACTGACAGGGGTAGCCGACATTAAAAAAAAAAAAGGATTAACATCACAGATAGACGGCCACTTACTTGAGTGAGATGAAGATGGTCTCTCTTCATGGGCTCCTTGAGCGTTAGCTGAGATGGAATGAAACAAAAATGTAAACACATCATTTGTGAGAAACTCATAGGGAAACAATGGCAATAGCGACAAGTAACACCAGTGCCATAAAGACAATCAGTAATACACAACACACACATGCGCACACCCAATTAGCATTGTATGATCAATCATTAACAGGAACAATCATTAACAGGAACAATCATTAACAGGAACAATCATTAACAGGAACAATAATTAACAGAAAAAACATTTACTGGAACTATCATTAACTGGAATAATCATTAACTGGAACAATAATTAACAGGAATAATCATTAACTGGAACAATCATTTATTGGAACAATCATTAACTGGAACAATCATTAACTGGAACAATCATTAACTGGAACAATCATTAACTGGAACAATCATTAACTGGAACAATCATTTATTGGAATAATCATTAACTGGAACAGTCATTTATTGGAACAATCATTAACTGGAACAGTCATTAACTGGAACAATCATTAACTGGAACAATCATTAACTGGAACAATCATTAACTGGAACAGTCATTAACTGGAACAATCATTAACTGGAACAATCAGGAGAACAATAAGAATAAATAACAAAACAAAACAAACACCAATAACCCAATGACATCAGTAACCCAAGCAGTGGACTTAAATGTGAAGACCGAGTTAAGATGATGCTTTTGAATAGCAAACGAAAACCAATGGGAGGGGCGGGAATACTGCATACAATCATATAGGCCTTTCAATGACACTCTTTCTATGACACATTGGTCTTTCTATGACACATAGGCCTTTTTATGACACTCTTTCTATGACACATTGGCCTTACTATAACTCACAGGGGCCTTTTCTATGACACATTGGTCTTTTTTAAGATACATAGGCCTTTCTATGGCATATTGGTCTTTCTATAACATATTAGTCTTTCTATTGCTTATAGGCCTTTCTATGACACATAGGCCTTTCTATGGCATATTGGTCTTTCTATAACACATTGGCCTTTCTATGACACATAGGCCTTTCTATGATAGTCTTTCTATTGCTTATAGGCCTTTCTATGACACATAGGCCTTTCTATGACATATTAGTCTTTCTATTGCTTATAGGCCTTTCTATGACACATATGCCTTTCTATGACATATTAGTCTTTCTATTGCTTATAGGCCTTTCTATGACACATAGGCCTTTCTATGACATATTAGTCTTTCTATTGCTTATAGGCCTTTCTATGACACATAGGCCTTTCTATGACATATAGGCCTTCCTATTGCTTATAGGCCTTTCTATGACACATAGGCCTTTCTATGGCATATTGGTCTTTCTATTGCCTATAGGCCTTTCTATGACACATAGGCCTTTCGATGACATATTGGCCTTTCGATGACACATCGTCTTTCTATGACACGTATGCCTTTCAATGACACATTGGTCTTTCTATGACGACACTTATACTTATGTCCTCCGTCACAAGATGCTCTATAGACTCTGTTTTGTCAAGAGCTGGAGAGATTACTTTGAACTAACTCGTATTTAAAAAACTCTACGTGTAGATGCAGGTTTCTACAGTGATAAGTAGTGATAACAAATTCTATAAATTCAGTCTAGGTAGGAAGAGAGAGAGAGAGAGAGAGAGAGAGAAAGAGAGAGAGACATTTCTCACTGCATTTTTATTTCTTGTTATGCATTATTTCAAGAAATCTTTCCGCTGAGCTTTGCAGAGCTAAGTTGTATAAACAGTCCAGCTAATGATTTTAAAAGGGCACGAGGACAGAAGTTTCATGTCAATATATAGAATTGGGCGCGGTGGCAGAGTGGTTAAGCGCTTGGCTTCCACATTTGGGGTCCTGGTTTCGAAACTCAGTATGAAGACTGAGGTTTTGAATTTCATGATTTTTAAGGCGCCCCTGATTCCATCCAACTCTAATGGGTACCTCATTTCAGTTGTGTTAAGTGAAGGCGGTTGGTCGTTGTGGTGACCACATGACACCTTGCTCGTTAACCATTAGCTAAAGAAGCAGGTAACTTACCTGTAATTTCTTTCTATAGATTGCTAGGTCTGAAAGGGGGATTTTACTTTTTTTTCTTGTAACAAACAGATGGTGCGTGCAATGTGCACGTTTATATATAATTATATATATATTTCTTTATTCAACTCTTTTCTAATTTATACTGAATATAAAAAAACATTTGAGTGGAGTGCGGTAATTCCCGCTGAAACCGAGCTAAAAAAAAAACGTTAAACCAAATTTAATTTTCAGATAATTATATATTTTGAATAAGAAGTACAAAGGCCAAACCAGAGTTTTCACTTTTTGGCCCCACCCAAAAAAATATATAAATTATCTGGTCAAATTTCTAAAAAAAAAAAAAATTGAGCCGTTTGAGAAACAGCCATCAATCTTCCAGTTTCCAGCCCCCACTTTCTACCCATGAGGCGAATGCAAGTTAACTCTTTACTGAATACAAAGACACATTTGAGGGAAGTGCGGTAATTCAAGCAATTCCGACTTCCACCTTTTATCCAAGAAGAAAATGCAAGCCAATTGTAGGCATTGCATTAACATAAATTCTACATATGTTTATTTACACGGTATAATAGAAATGTAAACCAAAACTCTACTTACTTATCCTGTCATGGATGATTAAAGAGATGCCTGAAAAAGAAAATGTTAATACAGCTGTAATTAATTTTGTTGCGATGTCGTGATGACATTATTAAATTCCTTGCTCAAAGTTTCTTTCAGGGGCTCAGGATACTGAGGTTGTTCATTTCTACGTCACATGGTTACTATGGGATTGTACGGTTGGTACTATTAATAGTTGTTTTTCCACAACTTAATCCAGGTATGGCGAGTGGAACCGGCACCTTCAATCACGGAGGTCACGGTGGAGCACACGAAGCTTATAGATACCCAGTAGTCTATGGACCGACAGTAGCTTGTGGTCTACCAGTAGCTTATGATCCACCAGTAGTTCACCACTAGTCAAGAGACCACCAGCAGCTTATGGTCCACTAGAAGTCTATGTACTATCAGAAGCTTGTGGTCCACCAGTAGTCTATGGTCCACTAGTACTCTGTGTAGCTTATAATACACAAGTAGTCTATGGACCACCAGTAGCTTATGGTCCACTAGTAGTATAAGAACCTCAAGTAGTCTATGGTCCACCAGTAGTTTATGGTCCACTAGTAGTATAAGGACCACAAGTAGTCTTTGGCCCACCAGTAGCTTATGGTCCACTAGTAGTATAAGGACCACAAGTAGTCTATGGTCCACCAGTAGTTTATGGAATATATACTAAAAGGAGCTTTGTTAATGGTGGGATATCATATAGGCTGTTTTTTATCTTATCTTATATAATACAGACGTTACTTCAAAAAAAAAAAAAGATGATTACGTCCTACGCGTCATGCATTTAGTTATGCATATTAACCAATGACCTAAACTCCGCCAAGTCACTGGTTTTCCTGGCTAGCTCAGACAACCCATTCCATGCTCTAATAGAGATAGGGAAGAAGCAGCATTTGTACAAATTTGTCCTAGCATATGGTACTAGTACCGTGCTTTTATCTTTGTGTCTTTCTGAGTATTTTATTAAATTTTGTTTTTGTATTTGAAAATTATGGTTCAGTGTTTTATGTATAATTGTTATTTTACTTTTAAGTCTTCTATCCTGAAGGCTTTCTAAATTTTGTGATTTTACTAAAGGTTTTACTCTAGTCAATTGTAAATATTCGTTTGTTATGAATCTCACTGCTCTATTTTGTGTCTGTTCCAGTTTCTTAATGTTTTTTTTGAGTTGAGGGGTCCCAAACAGAGGATGCATATTCTATTATTGGCTTAACCAAGGTTAAATAACATTTTAGTTTTATGTTCTTATTTGATTTATAGAAATTTTTTCTAATAACCCCTAATGCTTTGTTTGATTTTTTTTTTATAGTTTCCTCAATATGGGGATTCCATGTTTCCATTTACACAGCTTACATCAACCCACTCTGTCTGTCTGGTAAAAAGTTTTTACATGTTTTTCCCCGACACCGAATCTCGGATCTAGCCGAAATCTTGCACAACTAATTATTTTACATGACAACACAAGAATCAATAAAAACAAATTAACCAAAATATTGGTAATTAATTATTTTTGTTCGGTATCTCGAACAAGGGAAAGAAATTGTACGTGACTGAAGTGGTGGTATAAGCTGAGTCAGTTCCTTTTATAAGTCGCAACTTTAAAGTAAGTCTAAAACAAAGAATACAGAACTATACAATCTTGTATAGCCATAAGCACCTCACTTGCAGAGTGGTTAGCATGTCGGCTTGAGTAGGCATGAGCCATGATCAAATTCTGGACGTCCCCCCATTAAAAAAAAACCGTTTACGGTAAAAATCTACCCAGATATCCATCCCATCCTCCCACTTTCCCAACTGATCTAGGTGAGTGATAGGATCGTAGCATATTTAGAACGCTAAAAGCTTGAAATAGCGATAAACAAAAACAATTGGTACAAATATTTCTAGTCACACAGATTTATTGTTGATCATCGAGATCTATTAGAATTTTAATGACACGACTGTTCCAAGGTAGTTAATACAATTACATTATCTACATTTGTGTGTGTGTGTGGATTATTGTACATATGTGTTGTATTTTTCGGTGTGCTGGCTATTTTTGAGATTTAAGATTTCGATGGGCACTGTGCAAACAATGGTTTGGATAACAGTATGTTTTACTGATAAACAATAATTTGATTCGTGACTTATAAAGTTCCATCCTTTTTTTATATTGTTCCATCTAAGAATATCTCGAATTTAGAGGTATAGTTTTTTATCATTTCAGTTCTTTTAACAAATGATGTCCCATGAGCTATTTTTAGCTTTCTACATCACTCGAGAAAAGATGTCATACCAGTCGCTTGCCTGTTTGTTTCCTTTCATTTACAATATGGGGTTTGGGAGGAGGGGGGGGGAGGGAGGAGGATAAATCTCTGTAATAACATAATGTCGATAAAACACCCCCCCCCAACCAATACTTACATAATGTCAATATCCACCCCACACACACACACACACCAATACTTACATAATGTCAATACCCCCCACACCAATACTTACATAATGTCAATACCCCCCCCCACACACACACCAATACTTACATAATGTCAATACCCCCCCACACACACACACCAATACTTACATAATGTCAATACCCCCCCACCAATACTTATATCATGTCAATACCCCTCCCCCCAATACTTACATAATGTCGATAAAACACCCCCCCCCCGACACCAATACTTACATGATGTGAATACCCCACCACCAATACTTACATATTGTCAATACCCCCCACACCAATACTTATATCATGTCAATACCCCTCCCCCCAATACTTACATAATGTCGATAAAACACCCCCCCCCCGACACCAATACTTACATGATGTGAATACCCCACCACCAATACTTACATATTGTCAATACCCCCCACACCAATACTTACATAATGTCAATACCCCCCATCAGTACTTACATAATGTCAATACCCCCCCCCCCACACCAATACTTACATAATGTCAATACTCCCCCCCACACCAATACTTACATAATGTCAATACCCACCATCAATACTTACATAATGTCAATACCCCCAGACACACCAATACTTACATAATGTCAATACCCCCCACAAATACTTACATAATGTCGATACCCCCCCACACACACACCAATACTTACATAATGTCCATACGCCCACCAATACTTACATAATGTCAATACCCCCCACACACCAATACTTACATAATGTCAATACCCCCCACACACCAATACTTACATAATGTCAATACCCCCCCACACACACACCAATACTTACATAATGTCAATTACCCCCCCCCCCCACCAATACTTACATAATGTCGATACCCCACACACACCAATACTTACATAATGTCAATACCCCCACCAATACTTACATAATGTCAATACCCCCCACACACACACCAATACTTACATAATGTCAATACCCCCACACACACCAATTTTTACATAATGTCAATACCCCCCCCCCCACACACACCAATACTTACATAATGTCAATACCCCCAACACCAATACTTACATAATGTCAATACCCCCACACACACACCAATACTTACATAATGTCAATACCCCCCACACCAATACTTACATAATGTCAATATCCCCCCACACCAATACTTACATAATGTCAATACCCCCCACACACACCAATACTTACATAATGTCGATAAAACACCCCTCACACCAATACTTACATAATGTCAATACCCCCCACACACACACCAATACTTACATAATGTCAATACCCCCCCCCCCACACACACACCAATACTTACATAATGTCAATACCCCCCCACACACCAATACTTACATAATGTCAATTACCCCCCCCCCGCCCAACACACACACACACACACCAATACATACATAATGTCAATACCCCCCCCCCCCCCCAATACTTACACGTCACAACTGGGAACGAGACGATCATGGCTGTAATAACCACAGGGAGAAACCAATCAAGATGTGAGTCAAAGGGGATCTCAATCGGCTCTTCAGGGGCTGTAACAAATATGCAATAGAACGTAAACTATAAATACGTCTTGATTAATATCTATATTACCCCCTTCCCCCCTCCCCCCCCCAAATATATGAAATATATAAGCATATATGTCTATTTATTTATTTAAAAAAGGTACGGTGGCTGAGCGGTAAAGCGGGTTCAAATAGTGATGACGACTGGCGATTTTTTATTTCGTGATCCTTGGGCGCCTCCGAGTCCACCCAGCTGTAATGGCTACCTGACATTAGTTGGGGAAATTAAAAGCGTTCGTTAACCGTAGGCCACAGAAACTGATGACTCTATATCATCTGCCATATAGACCGCAAGGTCTGAAAGGGGAACTTTACTTTTATATATATATATATATATATATATATATATGAGAAAATGCTTCAGAGGAGAGGACAATTAAAATTAATTATAATGATCTTAGAAACATTTTCCACAGATTATTTTAGATTTAAACCTTGCTGGTGACAATCTAAGGTTACAAACTAACGGTGGCGCAGCTTTCTTTATAAAGACGCTTCCTCTTTTTTTTTTCTCCGAATTTCTGGTAACGCTATTCAAGAAAGCTACTTACCGTGAACTAAACATGTAAGGACAGTCTTAGAGTCCGGGTAGACGCTGGTGGCGTTGCTCAGGGTAACGTTAAAGGTGGTGATAGTAGAGGTCAGTTGCCATTCCCTTGAGACGCAGGGCGCCAGACTCGGGTATACATTATCATTATTGATAGATAAGCTGAGGTGGGTGTAATTGGAGGTAACGATGCAGGTCTTGAACCGGTGGATGGTACCCAAGGGCAAGGTGGACTTCGAGCAATTACGACTGACCATATACAGGTCACCGACTCTGAAGTCAGCTACATCATCTGAAACATTTGGTCGAAAGATACATACATTTCGTCTGTGGACAAAGGAACTAAGAGTGATGTTCCCTTTAACACATTTTAACCAAGCAAATTATTGTACACAAAATATGGAGTTTCAACGATGTTTCAGGACTGTAAATCACCTCTCTTGCAATGCAACGTAGATTGAATTTGGTACAAGGCAGGGTCTTCACAACCTACGTATTATGTATGGCTCCTTCTGTGTCGAAAGACAATGGATGCGCCCAGTTGAGTCAATGGCTTTGGTTTCGTCTTGAGAAGGGGCAGAATCTGGAGTGACTGATCAAGCCTATTGTGGAGCGACTGACTTTATCTGTCTCACAATAGCAGAGCTTGCCACAGTTTGTGCATATATGATGTTGCCCTATTGTATTTTTTTTTTACTGATACATAATATGCATAATATTATGGTTAATAATATGGTTTTAATATGTTGCTGGAGAATGATGGGTAGTCTGTCTTGTTAATGCGCAGATAGCGCAATGTCTTCCAGGTCCCTAGTTAATATAGCACGATGTGTAGATTAACTTTCAACTATTTTAAAAGTAAAGTCAAGAAGGAATATTAATGTGATCTGAAATGAGTTATCTTACCTTGACCTTTCACTAACGTGACATACAGACAGACCAGATAGGCAGTGAAGTTGTCTCGACATGCATGGCTGAAACAGAGATACCAGGGATTTGAAACAGGAACACCAGGGATTATGACTCACATCAAAGACAAGGTAAACTAATGTTTTTATAAAAACGTACACTAACGTTTTGTTTTCTTTTGGTGTCCCGTAGATTACGGTAAAAAAAAAAAAAAGAAGAAATCTCTGATGGGAGAGTAAGAAGGAGTTAAGTGTTGGAAAGGGCCGTGTGTTATGCGCTCTGTACTGTCTTTCGGTGGTCTCAAAGTTCCCAGGTTCGAACAGTGCCCGCTGCCAAACCCTCGTCGTCCTGCAGAAGGTTTGGACCAGGAAGTAGATTCTCTTCAACTGTGAAGGAACATCTGGGTGAAGGTTTCAGTGCTGCCTTTAGCTGCCCAGCAAAACAAAACTCAGCTCGAGCCCTCAATGAAACATTTCTAATCCACAACGGGATTCAAACACGAGTCCCTTTTGTTAGATAGCCAAAACGGTATGTGTCACTCAGACACACATTCTGTTTCTGTATTTATTACATTTCGTCCTATATATTCTCACCTTTGGGGGCGCGGTCGCTGAGTGGTAAACCACTTTGCTTCCGAACCGAAAGCGTCCCGGGTTTGAATCCTCGGAATTTATTTTCGGGATCTTAATGGCACCTCTGAGTCCACACAGCTCTAATGGGTATCTGACAATAGTTGGGGAAAAAAGGAAAGGCTGATGGTCGTTGTGCTGGCCACATGACACCCTCGTTAACCGTTGGCTACAGAAACAGATGACCTTTACATCATCTGCTCCATAGATCGCAAGGTCTGAGAGGAGAATTGTACTCTACTTTGATTCTAACCTTGAAATACTTATACTAATATTTGATATTTTGGGCTTTTGGCACATCGGCGAAATTTAGGCCATGTCGTGCCCATAAACCTTCAAGGGTTACTTCCCCTTTATAGCGCCAGCTCTAAATGTTATACCGCTACGTTATAAAAAAAGGGTCCATTCTTAGCTCTAAAGAGTAAAAATAGTATAAATGTATATAATTTAATACAAACATGTTGTAAACATAGATGCGCAAATTACATTGGCCAATCTCAAATCAAATTTTTGTAGTCAACCCTACCTCCCGGATATAAGACCAGTAATATACAAGAGATCATAAATATATTGTCACGGATGAATGTGTGTATGTACGTATAATCTATTTTTACAATCTGCGCGAATGACCGGAAGTGTGTTTTGTTGATCAGACAGAGACCAGCTTGTGTGTGATATGCAGTAAAAGCTGATTAAAGTTTATGTGTTTGATCTAGTGGTTTCATTGTTTTATTTCGTTAACTAGAACTGAACCAGGGACACCTAGACACCTAAGGTAGATTCTAGCGAGTTATAAATAGAATAGGAGAGCTGTGACATATATATTATATATACTGTTATACTGTTCAGTCTGGGGGGGGGGGAGAGAATTTATCAGGTCCGGCCTTAGAATAATTGGAGGCTGTAGGCGAAGCGAATTTGATGGCCACAAAAATAAAAACAATAATCATCCTAGTGTACTCCAACAATAACATTAAGTGTCACGGCCTGGTTCTTGTTATAGGCCTGGTAACGCGAATGTCGTGTGTTGTAGATACCTCTTCTGGTACTACTATAATGTTCTTTGTGTTCTTAATTAATTACTTTCTCACACGCACTAGATTTGTTGGTGCGTAAGAACACTGACGTACTGGACTCTCCGACCTCAACATTTAGAATCATTAATATACACTATGGTAGCAGACAATGGATTTTATTGACATTAAATAAATCACAAAAGATATAGGCGACTTCAGCCATCACAAATTATATGTCCAAGGAAATATGTCCTGAATACAAATCAATTATAATAACTTCAATACTTATACATCACTCTACTGTCAAAGATATCCATAACACTCCTCTCTCTACAAGAGTCCAAGATCAACTGAGGTGTCCACCTCGTGGTCAGTCTCCGACCAAGAAAAATCTCGTGCTAACTGCACGGAATAGTTCAGTGACTACTAGTCACCAAATCGATAGGTTAATAATAGATCTATATTGTTTCCTGTCTAAGGCCCCCACTAATCGGAGGCCCTAGGCGGCTGCCGAGTTTGACTATGGCTAAGGCAGGCCCTGGATTCTAGCAGTTGTAATTTGATACATCCCTATTCCCAATAACTCGTATCCCAAGACGTTAGGAGAAGAGATGAAATACTTTTTTAATAGATAGACAGACCCCATATAGATGTGAATGAAAAACAACAACTTTCGACGACTGTTTTCCCTCGTTTCGAGTAACTTAGGCTCCGCCCCTGTTTACTTACAAAGTCAACGTCTTGTCTTTCTTCATTTCCGGTCAAAGAACGTCAAACCTGGTGTGACTTTAGGCTCCATAGTACAATGAAGTCTTTCTTCTGTTTCGAAACACAATCATACACTTTCTGCATGATTGTAATTGTACATTTTCTTTTTTAAATTTGAAAAGAACAAAGTAATCATTTCCTTTTTCTGTCAATTTAAAAGCAGAACTTATATTTCGCGAAACAAATAAAAATTTACACAAAGTTTCTTGTGTTCTTATTGGAGATATTCTTGATAAACTAAACAATGTGAAGGACAATAAATTGATTCTCACTGTTGCCAACTAAATATACCAAAATTGAGCTAAAATTCGAAGTGTCATTTTGTTTTTGAATGCACAAGGATATGATTTTTAATGCACAATTATATCACCAGGAATGGCTATGCTTGCCCTGGATGTAGCAAAATATGTATGTCACAGCTGGGGCTGTGGAGCCACGGGAAATACTGCAATCCTCATTAATCTTCGGACTCGAAGACAAGCTTAATTAATATCACCAGGACAGAAGAATAAAACGTAAAGTAACTATAATACATAAAACTCTAAACCATAATTTACACACAGAAAAACAAAATATAATGAAATACTCAGAAAGAGACAAAGATAGCATCGCAGATGTTATCCCATACGCTAGAACAATTACGTACAAATGCTCCTTCCCTAGTGCCATTAGAGATTGACATGGGTTGACTGAATCAGCCACGAAAACCAACAACTTAGCACAGTTTAAGTCATTGATTAACATGCATGACTAGATTGACACATGAAATGCGTAGGACGTAATTATCTTCTTTTTTTTTGAGGTAACGTCTGTAATATATAACAGCAGACGATAAGGTGTTGTCATTTTGTCGTTAGTGCCACAACTTTCATAGTGAATGTCTAATGAATCATTCTGCTTATCGATTGATGGTGAAACTATTTGGTGCTATAGACAGAAAAGCTTAGCCAATTTGATTCTGCTGTGCTGAACACTGCATCCTTTTAAAAAAAAATCACAACTCACCAACACTTCCTGTATTTTGTACACCTCTTAATCCTGTGCACTCCCAGGGGAGCATAGGGCCGCAACCACACCTCTCCCCCGAACTCGGTTCTGGGCAGCTTTCTTCATCTGACTCCCGTGTCATTCCAGTACCCTCAGCTTCACTGATGACTGACCTCTTCCAGGTTTGCTTGGGTCTGTCCACTTTCCTTGTGGGTTCCGGTCAAGTGCCTGCCTTTTATAGACCGTATACACCAAAACGAGCTAGCTATTTACAGTTCTTCCCCCCTGTAGGAACATCTCCAACAAACGCTTAATGTTTGAAATAAATTGCGTCCCTTTAGCGGTAATAAAGCTTTTAATTATTAATAATAAGGCTCCGTCTTCGAGTCTGAAAATTAATGAAGACTACAGTACTTTAAGAGGCCACGCAGTGCCAGCTGCGACCTGCCTGGTCGTGCGGTTTGCGCGCTGGACTGTCGTTCGGATTTATCGACGGTCGAGGGTTCAAACCCTGCCCGCTACCATCCCCCGTCGACCTGCGGGAGGTTTGGACTATGAAGTAAACTATCTTCAACTCTGAAGGAATATCCGAAATATGTAAAACATTTTACAAACAAACATATTTTGCCACAACCGGCGCAGATAACTTGTTATGACGTAATAATCTTTATTTCCGCAGGGACGTCTCGAAACGTTCACAACACTTAATGAATTGATTCCGTCTTGGCGTTGACCATTGCCATCAAGTCCAGCCTCAATTTTTAGGAACTCATTCGTTTCAGGACTTAATATGTAATTATGACATTGTTCCATCAATCAACCACAAAACATGTAACCAACTTTTATTTCAAGGAATGCACAGTTGACAGCAAAATGACCAACATGGTCAGCACTTAACAGACCATTTATGATCAACAGGGTCAGCAAACATTGACCAATGTGGTCAACTGCTAGGCCACTCATGGTCAACGTCTAGACCACTCTTGACCAACATGGTCAACATTTAGACCACTCATGACCAACATGGTCAGCAATTACACCACAGATGACCAACATGGTCAACAGCTAGATCACTCTTAATCAACATGGTCAAGTTAAAAAAAAAGCCACACGCAAAAAGAATATTTATTCCTTTGACATTTATTATTTTTTATTTCAATTTTTTTTTGTTATAGTTTATATTTAATCATTGTGACAAAAAAATTACACTGTAAAAAAAATAAAAAATCATTAATCTATTTTAGAACATAGCATCCACCGTCTTCGTATGTGACAAATTTGTCAGGTCTCAAGTGAGTCCACGAAAGCGAATTTTGAACTTTATTACTGTCCACCATTCAGTGTTGGTCGATCTCAAAGAATCACAACTCTGGTATTTTCAGAGAATAGTTCATTGTTACATGATGTTATCCTTTTCAAAATGTAGTTACTCCTCCTTTTGGGTGCTTGCTATAAATAGTCAAGAGGTTGCTGTTGGGTAAACAATAATAAAAGTTATAAAATTTATAACATAAAAATATATTTACTATTTTTTTCTCTCTCCCAATTCGCAAAGATTATTTAGACTGACTGGTCGTGTGATATGCGCTTTGGACTGTCGTAACGACGATCCTGTGGGCCATGCAGGAGGTTTTAGCTAGGACTTAATTTTCAAAATTTCTTAGGGTACTATTAAAACTTTAAAAACGAAATGAAAATGGTGCACAAATCTAAAACCACATGAGTGTATGTTTGATATATATTTTCTTTTCTTTTTTATTTCAGTTTTTAGATCCAGATCCGTCTTTTTCTTCAAACGCTTACTGCAGAAATGAAGACAAAGGCTTAAGATATCACCACAAATTAAATGCAAAAGCTGACATTCTCAATTCAGTGATCCTATACATTATACAATATAAGCTATAACGCTAGGCAAAGTGAATTATTTAAACGAGTTAATTCAATAGTCTGTCACACCTGGTATACTTTACTTATGAGAGGCTTTATACCTGATAAACTTGAGTGTAAGATAGGCTCTATACCTGGTATATTTTAGTCTTGAGAGGCTTATATATCTGGTATACTAAAGGTACTTGTAATACCTCGGAGCTATTGTCTCAGTTGAAAGAACCAAACCGGAACTACTGGTGAAAACTGCGAAGTCCACAACAGCACTTGCAAAACTCAAAAGTCAGGAAAGACAAAGACCCTCTACACTAAAACCAGATTGATGCTCTCCCTTGTCACGGCCACATTCTTACATACATACATATATTAAACATAATGTTATTCATTTATGTTTAATATATGTATGTATCACTTGTTTCAGCACCTAGCTTCAACTCTATGTTCACATTCTTACATGCTTGCGAATCATGGACTCTGACTATGAATACAAAGATGAGGATCCTAGCAATTGATTGCATATGCTACAGAAAGATCTCGGGTATTCATTACATTCTTATATGCTGACGAATTAGGGACGCTAACTGTAGATCTCGAGAGGAGTATCCTAGCAATGGAATGGAGATAATAATAATAATAATAATCTTTATTATCCGTATGGAAATTTGTCTTACAATTTGTGCATTACACCAAACAAAAGACATTATAACTATAACAGACCAGAGTGTAGGCCTACATTCACACCAGACTCACTCATAGTTTACATGTGACAAAGTAGGTATTAGTTTACGAGACTAGAAACGCTAAATCAGGTTTCTCTGATATTTTAAGAATATGCAGAAAAAAATGCAGATTACAAATATAAGTAATTTGATTTCCTCGGAGATAAATAGTTTTTAAAATATAAATTTTTAAGTTTTATTTCTTATTACCATATATTGTCATTGGAAATAGCCATTTTGGTTTTAAGGCTTAATACTAGACTATCTCCCTTGAATTACTTGCCAACATTTTTCTGTTGCTGTTTTGTCTTTCTTTCTAGCAGCTATTAGATCTAATATTAAAATTCATTTAAAATGATAGCATAAGAACAAAATACTCTTTTAGAAAAAGTTATTGAAAAAAAAAAGAAGAAACAACTTCATCAATTTATTATTAACATTTTTATAGACCTTCATTTCAGTAAATACACTTAAAAATGCATAAGTTGACAGCATAAGAACAAAAATCTCTTTAAAAAAAGTTTAATATAGATAAGGGATATAAATATGCTTAAAAACAACATGGTGGTCAGTAAATGTCTCTATACCTGATTGTTCTTATTTAATGATTTGATTGCCAGGGGAACAAAAGAGTGTTTGTGTCTGTTTGTCTTTGCTATCGGTGTCTTGTATCTCTTTAGTGATGGTATCACTTAAAAAGATCACATCACAAATGAAGAGATTAGAAACATGATTAATACATCGATTGAACCCCAAGATGACCTGCTAACCACTGTGAAAAAAAAACGTAAACTTAAACTCTATAGCCACTTCACAAGGTCCTCAAGGCTCGCAAAGACCTTCCTTCAGGGAACAGTACCAGGAAAAAAGAAAAAGAGGCAGACGGGAATATAACACAAAAAATGGACAGGCCTGTCATTGAACGAAATTCTACCCAAGATATAAGACAGAGAGGAAGGGAGAAAGACGGTCATTAGACTATGGGGTTAATGAAAGGTGAAACATTACTCAAGAGAGGCTTTTATAACTTAGTCACTTTAGTGAAGACAGGTTTACACCTGGTTGACTTAAGTAAACTGATGGATTATACACATGGTTGACTTAAATCAGGAGGCTCTTCACTCCTGGTTCCCTTAATTAGAGGCTTTTAAATATGATCCACTTACTCGAGTCGTAACTTTCGGAATCTACACTGGAGCTATCACCAGTACCTGAAAAAAATAATTTTTAAGTAAACATTTAAATACCCACAAAAAAACATATTTAAGTAGTTACTAATACTAAGACTGCTTTATTGATCCTTATGGAAGTTTGTTTGATTACATGGACCCATTTCTCATATAAAGACAACACAACAGAAAAATACACATAAATAGAACAGACACAACATTAAGAGTTCATTCAGCGGCTACACACAGGCATCTTGGTGCATTTCATGTTCCCTGATCAATGAGTGGCGGTGATATAGTCTGACCGAGTGAGGTACGAACGAGTATTTGTACCGCTCTGTTTCTAGTCTTGATTGACAGCAGTCCCCCACTTTCGACAACTAGACGTAGTTATGATAGAGCGTGTGGCTGTTGTCTTCCAAGATTTTTCCGATTTTTCTTAGACATTTCTGTTCAAAAAGTTCCTTTAAATATGGTAATGTGGTGCGTGTGATTTTTGATGCCCTTTTTATAATGTTTTCTAAGCGGCGCAACAGTTTAGATGAAGCGTTGCCTTGCCAACAAGTTATTCCGTATGTTAGCAGATTTCGCATAGGGCACAGACAGTTTAAAGCTATTGAGTTTATATAAGAAAAATAGTCACTGGGCTGTTTTGTTCGTCAGAGTTCCAAGGTGGTCTTCCCATGAGAGCTTGTTATCAATGATAACAATGTCATCAATCACAGCAGATTGATAAAATTACTAAAAAATAAGGGCATCAATTAAAGTGATAGAAATAGAAATGGCTTTGCTACATATTAGAAAACCATAGTATCACTACTGTAATAGAATCCACAATTTATTTAAGGAATAAAATAAAGAAAGCTTGATCCTAATAATGAATGGTTTGTTATAAATTATGGCACGTTATGTAAGCTTAGAGATTATCATTTGTAAAAGAAATTCTCCTCCGCTTCATACGTTTGCAAAAGTGAACATCAATGCTTACCTGTTGATATACCTGTCCAAAAGAAAAAAAAATATTTAAATAAAAAAATAATTTGAACGAAAGATTTATTATTGTAAGAAGAAAACAAGTGGAGACCCAGGGTCAAAAGGTCAAGGGAATTCTCACAGTTCAGTCGAAAGGTCAAGGGAGTTTGCACAGTTTGGTCAAAGGTCGACTTCAGACCAGTGGCAGGTAGTTCACAATGGTCGGTGTTTAAACTCATATGTTTAGCTCGAGTTACATCGAAGATTAAGACTCCATAGGGATTCATACTTTAGCTCTCCCCCCTCTCTCTGTTAGGTAAACAATGAATTTACGTAATTTTTCTCTCCCCCCCCCCACTATAATTCATTCACACAGAACCTTTGGCAAACTTTAATAATTGAAATAAAGGAGGAAACTCCCCCTCCTCCAGTACAAAAAGATATAATGTTAATTTCTGATTGAATATGTTAGTGCAAACACATACAAGAAATTTATATCTAAAATAAAATGACTCATCAACACGTTTAGGCAAGGTAAAAAAAAGCAAAGGTACCTCATTCATAGCTTGCGATCTATAGGTCAGGTGATGTAAAAGTCATTCATTCATTCATAGCTTGCGATCTATAGGTCAGATGATGTAAAAGTCATTCACTCATTCATAGCTTGTGATCTATAGGTCAGATGATGTAAAAGTCATTCATTCATTCATAGCTTGCGATCTATAGGTCAGATGATGTAAAAGTCGTTCATTCATTCATAGCTTGTGATCTATAGGTCAGATGATGTAAAAGTCATTCATTCATTCATAGCTTGCGATCTATAGGTCAGATGATGTAAAAGTCATTCACTCATTCATAGCTTGTGATATATAGGTCAGATGATGTAAAAGTCATTCATTCATTCATAGCTTGTGATCAATAGGTCAGATGATGTAAAAGTCATTCATTCATTCATAGCTTGTGATCTATAGGTAAGATGATGTAAAAGTCATTCATTCATTCATAGCTTGCGATCTATAGGTCAGATGATGTAAAAGTCATTCATTCATTCATAGCTTCCGATCTATAGGTCAGATGATGTAAAAGTCATTCATTCATTCATAGCTTGTGATCTATAGGTCAGATGATGTAAAAGTCATTCATTCATTCATAGCTTGTGATCTATAGGTCAGATGATGTAAAAGTCATTCATTCATTCATAGCTTGTGATCTATAGGTCAGATGATGTAAAATTCATTCATTCATTCATAGCTTCCGATCTATAGGTCAGATGATGTAAAAGTCATTCATTCATTCATAGCTTGCGATCTATAGGTCAGATGATGTAAAAGTCATTCACTCATTCATAGCTTGTGATCTATAGGTCAGATGATGTAAAAGTCATTCATTCATTCATAGCTTGTGATCAATAGGTCAGATGATGTAAAAGTCATTCATTCATTCATAGCTTGTGATCTATAGGTAAGATGATGTAAAAGTCATTCATTCATTCATAGCTTGCGATCTATAGGTCAGATGATGTAAAAGTCATTCATTCATTCATAGCTTCCGATCTATAGGTCAGATGATGTAAAAGTCATTCATTCATTCATAGCTTGTGATCTGTAGGTCAGATGATGTAAAAGTCATTCATTCATTCATAGCTTGTGATCTATAGGTCAGATGATGTAAAAGTCATTCATTCATTCATAGCTTGTGATCTATAGGTCAGATGATGTAAAAGTCATTCATTCATTCATAGCTTCCGATCTATAGGTCAGATGATGTAAAAGTCATTCATTCATTCATAGCTTCCGATCTATAGGTCAGATGATGTAAAAGTCATTCATTCATTCATAGCTTGCGATCTATAGGTCAGATGATGTAAAAGTCATTCATTCATTCATAGCTTGCAATCTATAGGTCAGATGATGTAAAAGTCATTCATTCATTCATAGCTTGTGATCCATAGGTCAGATGATGTAAAAGTCATTCATTCATTCATAGCTTGCGATCTATAGGTCAGATGATGTAAAAGTCATTCATTCATTCATAGCTTCCGATCTATAGGTCAGATGATGTAAAAGTCATTCATTCATTCATAGCTTCCGATCTATAGGTCAGATGATGTAAAAGTCATTCATTCATTCATAGCTTCCGATCTATAGGTCAGATGATGTAAAAGTCATTCACTCATTCATAGCTTGTGATATATAGGTCAGATGATGTAAAAGTCATTCATTCATTCATAGCTTGTGATCAATAGGTCAGATGATGTAAAAGTCATTCATTCATTCATAGCTTGTGATCTATAGGTAAGATGATGTAAAAGTCATTCATTCATTCATAGCTTGCGATCTATAGGTCAGATGATGTAAAAGTCATTCATTCATTCATAGCTTCCGATCTATAGGTCAGATGATGTAAAAGTCATTCATTCATTCATAGCTTGTGATCTATAGGTCAGATGATGTAAAAGTCATTCATTCATTCATAGCTTGTGATCTATAGGTCAGATGATGTAAAAGTCATTCATTCATTCATAGCTTGTGATCTATAGGTCAGATGATGTAAAATTCATTCATTCATTCATAGCTTCCGATCTATAGGTCAGATGATGTAAAAGTCATTCATTCATTCATAGCTTGCGATCTATAGGTCAGATGATGTAAAAGTCATTCACTCATTCATAGCTTGTGATCTATAGGTCAGATGATGTAAAAGTCATTCATTCATTCATAGCTTGTGATCAATAGGTCAGATGATGTAAAAGTCATTCATTCATTCATAGCTTGTGATCTATAGGTAAGATGATGTAAAAGTCATTCATTCATTCATAGCTTGCGATCTATAGGTCAGATGATGTAAAAGTCATTCATTCATTCATAGCTTCCGATCTATAGGTCAGATGATGTAAAAGTCATTCATTCATTCATAGCTTGTGATCTGTAGGTCAGATGATGTAAAAGTCATTCATTCATTCATAGCTTGTGATCTATAGGTCAGATGATGTAAAAGTCATTCATTCATTCATAGCTTGTGATCTATAGGTCAGATGATGTAAAAGTCATTCATTCATTCATAGCTTCCGATCTATAGGTCAGATGATGTAAAAGTCATTCATTCATTCATAGCTTCCGATCTATAGGTCAGATGATGTAAAAGTCATTCATTCATTCATAGCTTGCGATCTATAGGTCAGATGATGTAAAAGTCATTCATTCATTCATAGCTTGCAATCTATAGGTCAGATGATGTAAAAGTCATTCATTCATTCATAGCTTGTGATCCATAGGTCAGATGATGTAAAAGTCATTCATTCATTCATAGCTTGCGATCTATAGGTCAGATGATGTAAAAGTCATTCATTCATTCATAGCTTCCGATCTATAGGTCAGATGATGTAAAAGTCATTCATTCATTCATAGCTTCCGATCTATAGGTCAGATGATGTAAAAGTCATTCATTCATTCATAGCTTCCGATCTATAGGTCAGATGATGTAAAAGTCATTCATTCATAGCTTGTGATCTATAGGTCAGATGATGTAAAAGTCATTCATTCATTCATAGCTTGTGATCTATAGGTCAGATGATGTAAAAGTCATTCATTCATTCATAGCTTGTGATCAATAGGTCAGATGATGTAAAAGTCATTCATTCATTCATAGCTTGTGATCTATAGGTCAGATGATGTAAAAGTCATTCATTCATTCATAGCTTCCGATCTATAGGTCAGATGATGTAAAAGTCATTCATTCATTCATTGCTTGTGATCTATAGGTCAGATGATGTAAAAGTCATTCATTCATTCATAGCTTGTGATCTATAGGTCAGATGATGTAAAAGTCATTCATTCATTCATAGCTTGTGATCTATAGGTCAGATGATGTAAAAGTCATTCATTCATTCATAGCTTGTGATCTATAGGTCAGATGATGTAAAAGTCATTCATTCATTCATAGCTTGCGATCTATAGGTCAGATGATGTAAAAGTCATTCATTCATTCATAGCTTCCGATCTATAGGTCAGATGATGTAAAAGTCATTCATTCATTCATAGCTTCCGATCTATAGGTCAGATGATGTAAAAGTCATTCATTCATTTACAGCTTGTGATCTATAGGTCAGATGATGTAAAAGTCATTCATTCATTCATAGCTTGTGATCTATAGGTCAGATGATGTAAAAGTCATTCATTCATTCATAGCTTGCGATCTATAGGTCAGATGATGTAAAAGTCATTCATTCATTCATAGTTTGTGATCTATAGGTCAGATGATGTAAAAGTCATTCATTCATTCATAGCTTCCGATCTATAGGTCAGATGATGTAAAAGTCATTCATTCATTCATAGCTTGCGATCTATAGGTCAGATGATGTAAAAGTCATCCATTCATTCATAGCTTGCGATCTACAGGTCAGATGATGTAAAATCATTCATTCATTCATAGCTTGCGATCTATAGCTCAGATGTTGTAAAAGTCATTCATTCATTCATAGCTTGCGATCTATAGGTCAGATGATGTAAAAGTCATTCATTCATTCATAGCTTGCAATCTATAGGTCAGATGATGTAAAAGTCATTCATTCATTCATAGCTTGCGATCTATAGGTCAGATGATGTAAAAGTCATCCATTCATTCATAGCTTGCGATCTACAGGTCAGATGATGTAAAAGTCATTCATTCATTCATAGCTTGCGATCTATAGGTCAGATGTTGTAAAAGTCATTCATTCATTCATAGCTTGCGATCTATAGGTCAGATGATGTAAAAGTCATTCATTCATTCATAGCTTGCAATCTATAGGTCAGATGATGTAAAAGTCATTCATTCATTCATAGCTTGCGATCTACAGGTCAGATGATGTAAAAGTCATTCATTCATTCATAGCTTGCGATATATAGGTCAGATGATGTAAAAGTCATTCATTCATTCATAGCTTGCGATCTATAGGTCAGATGATGTAAAAGTCATTCATTCATAGCTTGCAATCTATAGGTCAGATGATGTAAAAGTCATTCATTCATTCATAGCTTGCGATCTACAGGTCAGATGATGTAAAAGTCATTCATTCATTCATAGCTTGCGATATATAGGTCAGATGATGTAAAAGTCATTCATTCATTCATAGCTTGCGATCTATAGGTCAGATGATGTAAAAGTCATTCATTCATAGCTTGCAATCTATAGGTCAGATGATGTAAAAGTCATTCATTCATTCATAGCTTGCGATCTACAGGTCAGATGATGTAAAAGTCATTCATTCATTCATAGCTTGCGATCTATAGGTCAGATGATGTAAAAGTCATCAGGATCTATGGCCGACAGTTTACGGGAGTATCATGTGACCAGCACAGCGTTTTTACTTTCCCCAACGTAGGTCATATACCCTTTAGAATTGAGTGACTCAATTGGGGGTGGGGGGAGGCTAATAATAAAGGAATTCAAAATCCCACTCTTCAACGAGATTCGAAACGCAGACGCCTCGTTTTGGTAAGCCAAGCACTTTAACCATCCGCCACCAGGCCCCCTATACGCTAGGTGCATACCAAAATTATTATTTTATTTTTTTTTTAGAATTTCTTTAAATATAATTTATTTTAGAAGAAGAAGCGTCGCCACTCAAAAGGAGAGATCACTCTCGTCTCGGAGAGGCAGAAAGAAGACAACTGAAACTGACCAACCCGAGACTATAAACGAGAAGGCTGTGGCGCTTATATCATTGCTTCATAGTTCCACCCATTGGCGTAGCATGATACCCGTGGGCCCGGGTTCAAGAATATATTGGTGGCCCCCCCCCTCCCCCAATAAGACGAACACAATGTATGACAAAACAATTGAGTAATCTGAATGTATCGGCACATTGACCAAAAGACATTCCATTGCAAGTAGAGTAGCTTTTTAATCATCTAATTGTGATTGACTCAATGTCAATGTTTGTCCAATTTCTGAACAGAATGAAACGAGGTAACGGACTTTCAAATATATAAAAGAAATGTTTTATGAGTCCAAGTTCCCATTCTACACATTTACATTCTTTAAACACTTCTAGGTGTCACGCTTTGAAACATTGATACAAACTAGTATCTAGTTCTAGGTCCATTATTTAACAGTAAATAGATCGAACATTTATTTAGTGAACATTTCTCTGGCCTTCTAAGTAGCAAAGTAAGAAACCAGTGCAGCTATTTCTTAATGCGCGTGCGGCTTCTTCTGATGAAACAATGCCCAAAAGCCATTCTAGTATCCAATCATATTGGAAGCACATTCATAGCTTTAGTCTAGTGGTTTATTTAAGGATAAATGTTGTTTTTTTAATTACTTGGAGCATTTGTTCAGCAAATTCTGCTGACGTTTGATACTCACATATATGAAAACCAAGAAATGACTCTTATTTCTATTTCTTTAGATGTTCCGTCAACGGAGATCGCTAAACAGTATCAAAAAAAACAAACGAATTTGATATCAACTTTTTATTTGCCTTGAGCACTGCCACCAATGAAATAGACAAATGATACCGAATTGATATCCTATAGTACCGGTATTTTTTCCAGAACTACCCAACAGGTCTATTATCTCGTTTTGAATCTGTTGGGCTTTGATTTCTTGTCAAATTTGAATATTCATAGCAATTTTCTGAGGTTTTTGTATAAATACATAGCGTTAAATTTCTTTAAGAACAATGAACCAAGTTTCAACCAAATACTAAGCATTGGTCAGAGAGAGTGACACTATTCCATGATCCATTTAGTTACTTGTCTATCTTCTAGATCGTGTTCTAATCCTGCTCCCCAAGTCGGTTTCCTCATTCATCGCAATAGCGCAAGGAAGTTCAACTTAAACAATTCCTATGTTAACACTCGGATGTTTCTTTGACTTGCTAAATATTTAATGTTATTTTTATTTTGTTTAGATTTTATCTCCTTTTTATTCTGATATAATGATTACCTTAACATTTTGTATACAATACAGAAGACAACAAAACAATGCGATGAAGACTTTCGAGGACGCATCGTCTTGATTGAATGTCTTACACTATTTCACAATGTAAACTTCTTTGGATTCAATAGTTTTTTTTTTAAATGTCAGACTAATTTTCTAAATGTCAGACTAATTTTTTTTTTAATGTCAGACTAATTTGTTTTGGTCAGACTACCCAGATTATACTTTCACTTACAATAACACACAAGACAAACAGGTTAACGCATCCACGTTGAGCAGTCAAGGTTATTGAGAAGTTGTAGGCCTATATAGTTCATGATAAAATACACTGTACAAACTAATATATTCGCTGCAGTTCATTAATTATAAATTCATAGTTGCAGATATATGAGCATAAGATACTATTAAGCAGTCAAGGTTATTGAGAAGTTGTATATAGTTCCTGATCAAATACACTGTACAAACTAATATATCCGCTGCAGTTCATTAATTATAAATTCATAGTTGCAGATATACGAGCATAAGATACTATTAAGTAGTCAAGGTTATTGAGAAGTTGTATATAGTTCATGATCAAAGATACTGTTCATTGTAATATACCCGATGGAGTTCATCAATTATAAAGTCATAGTCACAGATATAGGAGCATTAGCGAGTGGTCAAACAAAATCAGATTTTCATGTTCATTACAAAGAGCGAAGATCCAAAATTGTTCATAGATAATGATATTGTTGGTGCGTTGACCAGCTGACAGCTCAGCCTGAACGCAGATTGGAAAAATAGACTCTAAGAGTATAGCAAGATAAAGTAATGATTTTACATATTTTAAATACAAAGCAAAATAAAAACATATTGAGCTTTGAGAAAATTGAATAATTTGCAGCTGTATCGAAATTTTAATTAGTGACAATCAGGACTGTTTCTTAACCAAACTCTCCCCATCCCCCTTTCCTGTCATACTACCAATGGTTTTATGAACAGACAAGGAAAAAAAAAAGAATGGGACGATATGGAAACGATTGTCACCTTGAACGAACGATTAGGGCTAGCCACCATTATAATATACAAAACTTAATAAAAAGCCAATCCGTACATTAAAGCTTCAAACACTGGCTTCGAAGTGGATATAAATTTTGATACAACGTTTAGGATATTTTGAGGTAGCTTTTTAAAATTCTATTTTTAATCGGTTTTTACAAAAGGGAAATTATTTTTTCACTTTGGTGTCACCCCCAAGTTCTCAACAATTCAAGAGTCATAGGCCCAAGCGAAATGGGCCCCCTAATGGTAGTTGTCCCGGGTTCATTGAGCCCCTTCTCGCCATTGATGCTACGCCAGTGGTTCCACCGTTATAAAAGCTTTTTTTTTTTTTGTTTTCTTAATTAAATGCCTTAAAAATTCTTTTAATTATTAACATAACAAATGGAGGCGTCACAAGGGTTGGTGTCACCCGGTGCCACCTTCACCACGCCCCCCCCCCTAGTGACGCCACTGATAGCAGATCATCTTACTTACTTTTAATTCGGCTTGGTCCTGTGTAGACATCACCTGGAAAAGTTAAACACCTTGATTGATAAGTACCGGGGAGTTTAAAATTGTCTTAGTCAATGTAAGTACTCACACACACGCAGGCACACACACACAGACAAATACATACTGTGTCCTAGTCATAAATTTATAAATACTTTTCCCTTTTTTTTTCTCAAAGGGCAAGGCCACTATGTTAAGATTTATTCTCATCACGATTATACAATAACTTACACTGACCTACAGAAATGAAAACATCATACATCATGAATACTTTGCATACTATAACTTCATAAGCATTACTTTCAAGGACTACTTTGGTGTTTCAACCACTACAAAGGGGATACCATCACAAACATTAATTTAAAAACAAGCAAATATGAAAAAAAAAAATAAAAAAAAAAAAAAGAAAAGCTTATGTAAGGGGAAAAACTCCACATTTAAGGCCAATATCTGTAAAAAATATTTCCTTTTTTTCGATATCCAATCAAATGTATTAATTACCACTATTTAATTATTTATTAGTATTATTATTATTTTTTCGTGTTTTGTCTTTGACAATTGAGCAAAGTTTCAGCTTGATCCAAGAATGGTAAGTGGGAGATATAACGTGTTTAAATTTTGTAACAGACAGACAGACAGAGTTGATATAAGCTTAAAAAAAAATAAATAATTTACTAGCATTGGAAATAACCGAAAAATTAAAAATTTGCTATCACGCCAAACAAGGTGATTTCCCTTTGATAACTAACGTTGAAACAAGTGTGAACAGGGTTATAGCTCTTTTGTTTGATCAGCAGCTAAGTGATCGACCTAGATTGTCACTGCTAGTTGACTGACCTACTTTGTCACTGCTAAATGACTGACCTACTTCGTTACTGCTAGTTAACTGACCTACGTTGTTACTGCTAGTTGATCTACTTTGATACTGCTAGTTGACTGACCTACTTTGTCACTGCTAGTTGACTGACCTACTTTGTGTACGTCTATCGGTTCAGATGGTCTTATATTCCTTTATTTGAATAGAATAGCTTCCTGGTCTTGTGGTATGCGATGCCGACTGTCGTCACGAGGGTAGAGAGTTGAAGCCTTTCCCGTTACGATCCTTCTGGCCGTCACGCTGGAAAGGCAAAGAATGCCAGCAGCAGAGCTAGACAGGCATTGGATTGGAACCCTAACCCTCTGGGCACAAGACGCAGAGGAAGACCACAAAGAACACGGAGACTTAGTTTACTATGTAAAGCTGAGGGCAGGAAAGATCTGGGAGGCAAAGCAGTAATCGTCCGCATAAGACTCGTCCGCATAAGACTCGTCCGCATAAGACTCGTCCGCATAAGACTCGTCCGCCTCCCCCGTATTCACGAGGGTTATTATTATCTCAAGACTCTTCTTTTACATCCCAAATGTCATGGAGTGTGTTTCTATGGTGACGGTGGGAAGAGGTTAGCTTTGCAGTGTGAATGATGCAAGATAAGTGACATTGTCGTCAGTGGTTTTTTGTTAGGTCAGACGACTCCAGAACGCCAGAGTGAAAAGACGTGTTTTTGTAGTGAGTTCGATTTTGTTCAGAATATCATTTTATATTATCACTAAAGTCTACCACATTTTCTTTTTCATTTTATCATTAAGTTGAATCAGTCTATAATGTAGTAAAAGCTCTATTTAGTATTGTTCACAAAGAAGTCATTCAAGTTATTTAAGTTTTACAAGGGTGGCTGCCTGGTCGTGCGGTTTGCGCGCTGGACTGTCGTTCGGATTTATCGACGGTCGAGGGTTCAAACCCTGCCCGCTCCCATCCCCCGTCGTCCTGCGGAGGTTTGGACTAGGAAGTAAACTATCTTCAACTCTGAAGGAACATCCGAAACATGTAAAACAAAACATTTTACTAACAAGTTTATTTATAATACGCATAGAGTTGTCTACCAGCAGTTTGGTGCTATAAATCAAAGGCAGTCTGCAACTTCAATCAACAATCGTGCACACATAGACATAAATAAATATAGACTGGCCGATAAAAGAGTTTTATGAAACGAAAGTTTGTGACTTGCAATTTTGTGTACTATATTATACAGCAGTGTAGTTTTGTTTCTCTAAGACTGACGATCATGCAACATTTCGGAAATCCGACAACAATAGATATACATGTTTTCAAGTTACATGAAGTTATTTCCTTTTTCCAGTCTATATTTAATGATGTCTATGCATGCACATTAATTATATTATGAAACTTGAGACTAATACAAAAAAAAGGAACTGACCTAGAATGTCTTTGGAAGAGATTTTGTATGGCGCTGGTGCGTGATGTTTAGGACTTTTACTTTTCCGCCTATCTGAAACAGAAACTAGACACCAGTGCATAAGGATAACATCTTGCCTCGCACGTGTGACAATAATTCTAAATTAAAGCAAAGCAGTATATGAGGTTGACAAGGATGGAGTCACATCAACTCATTTGATTAAAACATGGTGTCGTCTTATCTTAAACATGCACGGAAATAAACCTAATAAATGTATGTTAATGAATACTTTTTCTCTATATAACTACAGAATGTTATCAAGGCATGGATAAGCCGATATGGCAGATTTGTGAAATTGCGATGCACAATTTAATGGATGCTTGCGAGGCCCCTCTTCAAACTTTAAAAAAAAAAATCGCAACTATAACTATTACTTTTATCATCGACATTCATTATACAACATGCGTAGGAAGCAATTCAAACGTAACAGCAGCCAGTAACTTAATGAAAGTTACGCCAATCGTACGATACACAAGATAGAAAACTCAAGAAAACATTAAGAAACTGAAACAGACACAATATAGAGCGGTGAGAATCATAACAAACGAATATTCACATTTGACTAGTGTAACACCTTTAGTAAAATCACTAAATTTAGAAAGCCTTCAGGACAGAAGACTCAAAAGTAAAGTAGCAGTTATACATAAAACACTGAACCATAAACCTTCAAATACAAAAACAAAATTTAATAAAATACTCAGAAAGACACAAAGATAAAGGCACATTTCTCATCCCATATGCTAGGACAAATTTGTACAAAAGCTCCTTCTTCCCTAGTGCTATTAGAGCATGGAATGGGTTACCTGAGCTAGCCAGGAAAACCAGTGACTTGGCAGAATTTAAATCATTGGTTAATATGCATGACTAAATGCATGACGCGTAGGATGTAATTATCTTCTTTTTTGAAGTAATGTCTGTATTATATAAGATAAGAAGATGAGATATGTTATCCATGTAAGTCCCCCATTGTTAAAAGCCTGTGACAAAAACCCTGCCTGATAGTGATAGGCTAAATTTAACTAGGCCGGCCCCTGATGCTGTGTATGTGTGTAGACTAATGTAAGATATGTACCGGATATAAAAGAGCATGATGGGTATTGAAAGTAGAAAGACACGTGATAATACAAAATGGCAACAAGTAGATTACTGAGTTGAGCGAGGTGATGAATGGAAGTCTTTTAGCATCATTTTAATTTGAAGTCTATTTTGTATATTGTAACAATATTGTAGCTCTGTAAGTATTTGTGTCAAATCATTGTTTGTGACATGAACAAGTCGGGAATCACGGAGTACAACTTTTTATTGTGTTTATAATGTTTCACGTGAGGTGAAACCTAATTGGGAATTATGGGTAAAAAGTCTCGTTCTGAGAGTTGACCACATGGTCAGAAATCAGTAAGTACCTTGAGCATACACGTGATTAGATGCATAATATGAATAGTGATAAGCATTACCAGTTGTGTAATTTATATATTCTATTGTATTTCTGAAATATTGAGACACAATATGTGATTATTGATGGCTGGACTGGCCAGTGAACTGTTATTTTGTTATTTCGTGTGTTATACATTGTACGTCTGCTACTCATCGTATTAAGTTTTGAGTCTATATGTTTCTTGTGCTACTATAGTTCGTAGTACTCAATAGATCTAGTAGACCTACGCGACATCAAGTAGTTCATCAGTTCAAGCGAAGGAAGGCATCATTAACTCTTTCTCTCCGAACTGACGATACCAGCGTTGATTCCACCAGAATGTGGTAAATAATTACGGACAGAAAGAGTTAATTACTGTACAGTAGGCACTTAAACATGCGTAATCAAATGTCACATAATGAGCAGTGACAATTTGTTACAAAAGAATACGTTTATTTCTAAGATTTGTGATTAATAATTGTTAATTGCCGCAATCGGCGAGTCGAGTTAATAATTACGTCTAAAACTTAGGTTGGATTATCTTTCTTGAGCTACTATACACTACAGACCAAACCATCAACAAAACTCCAACTGCTTTAACTCTTTCTCTCCGTAATTATTTACCACATTCTGGTGGAATCAACGCCGATATCGTCAGTTAGGAGAGAAGGAGTTAAAATGTGTTTTCGCACGTTGTTGTTTATGGCGATATCTAATTAAATAACTATGTATGCTTCAATACTACTGGGTTTGCGCGTCACGTGATCACTGTCACGGATCAAGTTGAAAATTTGCATAATTTTTCACAGTCGATAATAATACACGAATCAATTATTTTTGTTTTATGTAAAGCAGAAAAGGAGCCAAAACCTGTAACTCTCAGATAAATGGTAATAATTAACGGTTACTTCCCCTTATATAAGCTTAGGTTTAATTTTTTTCTATTGCTTGTTACTATGTCTAGTTTCCATGTTCCTGAAAAGGACATTTTCATTTATATGCTTAATTTAATGTTATAGATTAGACTAATTGTTTGTAAATAAAAAATTTCACTGACCATAATATTCGTACACAAAGATGGAAGAAACTGAAACAGAGCAGAAAAGAATGTATTAGTTTCTTAGTTATATTTATATATATATTCATGCTTTATATCAACCATTAATGTCTGGAGTTGCAATACCATTTACCAATCGGCAGCACAACCCTACATTTAGAGGGCCATGTTCCGATCCCGCGGATAATCATTGTCACGCATCAATTTAATTAAACATAGTCTTGGGTAAAAATAAACTTAGCGGAAAAAACGCACGTGCAAGTGTCAAGAATTACCCATGACTTCATCACATCCGCTGACATCCTGACATCTGGTGCGGAATGTGCCTTTCCGATTGAGTATTAAATTAAGTTGTGACTTCATATTTCTCATATAAGATTTAGCGCATTTCTCTCTTCAATACCTCGTTGCTTTTAAGTCTCTGTCCTAAAGCGTCTCGAAATTAAGTGATTTTACTTAAGGCGTTACTCTAGTCAAATGTGGATAGTCATTTGTTTTAAATCTAGCGTCTTGAGATTTATACTAAAAAAAAAAGTGAATTTAAGGTACTTTTTATCATAGTCTTATTAGAAACATATATCGCCGAATAAAAATCTTTTGGCTTTTACGAGTAATATAATACGTTACTTCCCTTTGTGAGGGCGTAACTATGTTTCATGTCAGTTCTCGTTCAAGCCCTACCTGCCCCAAAAATGAGGAAAATGGTCATCACTAGGGCAATCAGGAATGTGTCGATTCGGAATCCGGAGCGTGGTTTCATTTCATTAGAGTCTGACCAGTCGTAGGGCATCGTCTCCAAAAAGTCACCTTGACCTTTGACTCCTGGAAGAACATAGGTGGAGAGAGGGATGTATTATTAAGTTAATGAAACGGAGCTTTTATGATTGTAAAGAAAAAAAAGTGTTGCAAGTTCTAGAGTACAACGAAAGGTTGGGCTTTAAGGAGTTTTTCAACGGAGAGAAAAAGAAAGAGAATAAAGTGTTCTTCTTATCAAAGCTTAGAGCAATTTTTTGTTGGTCTGTCAGTCTGGTAAAAAAGTTTAAAACACGCTTTTTTTCCCTCCCACTTTCATTCTGGAATTGAAGTGAAGCTTTAAACCAGTGATTCCCAAAGTGGTCTATATAGACCCCCAGGGGTCTACGAGGACTTCCCAGTTTCTACGAGGCAACAAAGTTTGGGAACCACTGCTCTAAAAACAATTATTTATTGTACTTGACAAAACATGAATCAATCAAAAAAAAATTAACCAATTATTACTCTAATAGTAGTAATTTATTCATTTCGTTTTAGTAATAAGAAAGAGAGTTTAACCCCGCCATCTTGAGATAAATGACAGTAATAAGCGGTTCTTTCCCTTAGATCAGTTTTTTTGTTTTCTTTTGCTTGTTTACATTTTGCTTGTTTTTACTTTTGGTTTTATTCTGCTCCCCTTCCCCCGCAACATACAAGCTACCTCAAAGAATAACTACCAACCAGTTTTAATACATTATCATCTTATTAAACTTTTGAAGGGCTTTGTTTTTAATTACAGGAACAAATGGAAACATAGGCTTTGGGCTTTTTGACCGGATGTACAAAAGACATACAAGTCTGTTTAACTTCGCTAACTTGGCCATTTTACAAGGGAAAAAAAAGGACGCGCCTGCCATTGAAAGAGGCTCTATCTAAGGTGAAAGACAGAGAGAGATGGAGAAAGACGGTCGACAGATCCTGCATGGTGCCCCAACGGTCCAACAGACTATGGTATAGGTAAAAGGTAAAAAAAAAAATAAATCTCGGCATTACTTTTTTTTAAAATCATAGGCCTTAGTGCTTTTAAAGTTCCATATGCCTTTTGTAGATCTTATCCTATACATTATCATTATCTTTGTGTCTTTCTGAGTAATTATTAAGTTGCGCTTTTGTGTTTGTAAATTATGGTTCAGTGTTTTATATATTACTAGTCGACCGGCGGCATAGCATACGCCGCTATTTTGCAGGGCCGGTCTTAGGCCACTGCAACCTATGTGACCGATTTCCCGCGCACTCCTGTCGATTTACCAGGAGCTCCTGGAAATCTGCCAAAATTGCAAAATATACGAAAAAGTCCTTAAAATATACGGAAAAACATAGAAAAAAATTGTAATTTTGGGGTGTCATTCAATATGGAAAACCTCAATTCTACGCGCTATTAATAAAAACGGCATTATGCATTAGCCGTAATTGTGTAATCAGGTGAAAGAAGCTTCTCGCGCCTCAAACTAATGAAGAATTACTGGAGGTCAACAATTCTCAAAGATAGATTGAAACATTTGGTAATTCTTGCTATTGAGCGGGATCTATATGGGAAACAGAATTATTATGATATAATGTATGACTTCTCTACACGCAAGGCTAGTAAAGTAATTCTGTACGTAGTAAAGAATGAATAAAATGCATAGACGAACTTATTTTTTAATACAAACTCTTAAATTTCTATTATTGTCCTCTTCCCTACCCAAACTTGGCCCCGCGAAATCCGTTTCGAATAGGGCCCCACAATGCTTAATTCCGACCCTGCTATTTAGTGTTTGTAAAATGTTTTACATGTTTCGGATGTTCCTTTAGAGTTGTCCAAACCTCCCGCATGGGATGGGAGCGGGCACGGTTTGACAGTCCAGCGCACAGACATCCGTAACGTGTTCTCTCCCCCCCCCCCCCCCATCCTCTTGTTTTTTTTTCGTGGGGTGACTATCCGCAGAAATAAGAGAGTGATCTTTCATTTACTTCTTGTTTGACCTGTTTAGGGAAGAAGAGAATTATATATATAGATTGCTTCTTTACTTTTTTTTAGTCTTGAAGCGTCTCTTAATATAGTGATGGGGTTACTCGAATCAAAAGTTCATATTCCTTTGTTATAAATATCACGCTCTATCTCGCATCTGTTCTAGCTTTTTAATGTTTTCCTGAGTTGCGGGGTCCCAAATAGAGGACACACCTTCTAAAATTGGCATAACCAATGTTAAAAAACATTTTAGTTTTATGTTCTTGCTGATTTGTAAATTCTTTTATAAAACCCTTTTTTTTTTTTAATTTTTAAAATAATTATGTCCACATGGAGATTCCATGATAATTATACATTTATTTTAAGACCTAGATATTTTTAGTTTTTTTAGCCAGACAAACAGACAGATCGACAGATAGCTAGAGTCAATTGCTAAGCTACGACTGCTACGACCCCTGGCTTGTAAATCCTGCCCATAAGTATATGGTGGAGCCCTAGGATATCAATTCTATTTGGACGGGACTATTTCTAGAATGGTGATGTGGCCGTTGTTCCGCGACTTAAAAATGTATATTACTTATCAGGCTGAAAAGGTAACTCATGTCGGGTTTAAATAAATCATTTTAAATACAAAAGATTAATGTTCGCTGTTGGTACTAAACGACGTCTTGACACACGCCTCATGCCCAGCTTTGAGAAACCTACCCGAGATGTAACAGTCGTAAGATCCAGCGTTCTGAGAACTGTCGCTATAGTCTATGTTTAAAGTGTTACTAAATGAAGACACGTGTACTGTCACATTGGCACATTCAGTTTGAAACGACCCAAGTGTGTCGCCGTTGAAGGTCACAACCACCTTAGGTTGCCTAATTCGTGACGCACAGAATGTGATGAGTAGGATCTGGCCTTGGGGCCAACTGGCAGAGCAGTTAAAGATGTCCACCATTGTGTTGTTTAGTTGAAGGTAGATCAGGACGTCAGCTGACATAAGGAAATAGTAGTTCAGATTCCAAGTGCAAAGCAGATTTCAACATGCCAGTATCTATCTATTGTCTGTCCGTCTGCCCATCAGTCTGTTTGTCTCTGTCTGTCTGTCTGTCAGTCTGTCTGTCTGTCTGTCTATCTGTCTATCTATCTATCTAACTATTTATCTATCTATCTATCTATCTAGATATTGGTTGCGACGTCGCAAGTCAGAGTTGAAGCGTTCTTTAGCGATTGTTACTTACAGTACAAGTAACAGACGAAAGAGTTACTGCGACCACATTCGTCAAGGTAAGAAAAGGTCAAGGTGACCAGTGAATTCATCAGTTCCAAGGTTCCGTGCAGGCAGGAACTGCCGTCATCATGCGCGACCTCCTGTCGTCTGTATCTGTAGGTCAACCGAGGCTTAATTGCGTACATCACACAGAAGGTGAAGGCCGTCACGGTCTTCCTGGACACATCCACCATGCAACTCCGGACATTGACTGTTTTGTTGTCGAACGTTATACTTGACCAGACATCCGCTGCATACATTAATGTATATAAAAATATTTTTGGTAATAACTCTGTGACTAAAGTTAATTCTAGGCAAAGTAAAATATACTCTTGCCTGATCGTGTGGTATACTCGTCAGTCTGTCGTCTCGATGGAGCACCGAAAATTTCTAAAACAAACACAATTTTTTATACAAATTTCAAAAAATGAATGCTACTTTGATGCCATTATTTCTGAAAAACGCTAACACAGAATAAACCCAGAAACCTTCAGCTAGATTGTTTCGATAGTTACAAAGCTTATATCAACTCTGTCTGGTAAAAAGTTTGTACACGTTATTTCTCCGACACCCAATCTCGGATCAAGCTGAAAGTTTTGGACCGTTATTTCTTTTACTTGACAATGCAATAATAAATTTTAAAAAATACCAATTAGTTAATTTATATTGGTAATTGATTATTTTGTTTGGTATCTCGAACAAGGGAAAGAAATTGTACTTGACTGAAGTGGTGGTATAACCTATGTGAGTCCGGAATGTTCGGTTTCGCACTTCTGGGCAGGTTATTCCAGTTGAAGCGTGTGTCAGTTGCCTTAATTGTTTTTTCTTTTGCGCTTTTCTTCTGTGAAATCTGTTCTCTTGTCCTCTGCCGTTTTCACGCTAGTTTCCACAGCGCCGCGCCATGATGCTCTATCGCGTGCTTTCGTCTCCCAAGTGTCAGGGTCAATGTTGAAGGCTTTCAAAGACGCTTTCATAATACTGTACTGTTTTCTTTGTACGAAATATTAAAGTATGTCTTCAAACGACAGAAATTTCTGGTAACCATTGTAATGGCGATGGTCTTCGATTCCGAAGATTAAGAATGAGTGCAGTTTTTAAAATGACCACGCCAACCCAGAATGAATGTCCCGCAGCCTCTGTGAGAGCTCTCGAAGTATCATTTGCAGAGGCCATCTGCTGCCAGCTACCTTTCTCTATGCCAGCGAGGGCGAAATGGCGCCTGAGTTGATCTTTATAGCGCGTTGTATAAGTGCATTTAAAGTTATGCAAATAGACAGGGCTGTCACATTTTAAGTGAAAGTAATAAAATCCACGAAGATTTGAACCCAAGCTTTGCAGCTAGACACTTTGAGAGTAACTACCTATTAGTTAAACCCCTCTAGAGTTAAACCCGCCCCGAGGAGCCCGGGTCATTAACGAAGTTTCACCAAATGTTGTTCGACTTACGCTCTAATATGATGGTGGCGGCCTCAGACGTGAAGTTGACCTCGTCGGAGGTGAAGGCCACGACCCTGCTGTTGTTCATCTCTGAGGTCAGCCTGATGGTCACTGAGAAATACATGTTCAATGACGTCACTGATGTGCACCGACAAGCGTTGGCCTGGCTGCTAGAGCACGCTGTAAAGCTCACGCCACAGACCTACAACGATGAAGTAAAAGCATGGGTTACTGTCCCTGACTTAGACCTAGAGTTCTAGATCTATATAAGATGTAATTATTTTGTACTGAATGGACCTCATTCATCAATCGTAAACAAACAACATTTAGCCACGTGATTCCTTTATCTCTTCTATACAAATTACGATCTAATTTTTAATACACAATCGCTATCGCGTGACAGGTTTTTTTTTTCGCTGTTTTATCAATATTATCACGTGACTAAATATTGTTTGTTTACGATTGGTGAATGAGGTCCATTCTCCCTTTTTCTTTTCGTAAGTTAATAAACGCTTCGCAGGTAAAAAAAAAAAAAAAAAAAAAGAAAGATCTTTCTACAATTATTTGTAAGCATATGGTGAGATCATCACTATGGTGTAACGGCGAATGGCCAAATATCCAATGTGAAAATTATCGAACCAGAGATTTATAAGTAAATATCCGCTGATGCTATCTGGCTATTACGATAATTAAATACATGCTTATCAACTAGTAGCAGACGCGGAGGCTTAATGGCAAGGAGCCTGGCTTCCGAACCGAAGGTTACGGGTTCGAATCCTAATGAAGACTTTTTTTTTCCCTCGGGATATTTAGGGTATGTGACATTAGTTTGTGAAAAAACCAAAGACGGTTGGTCGTTGTGTTGGCCACATGACACCCTCGTTCACCGTGGGTCAGTGAAGCGGATGTCCTTTACATTGTCTTCACTATGGATCGTAAAGCCTGAAGGGGAACACTTTATACAATAGCTAGTGATAAGCAAAATTCTAGCGTATTTAGTAGCAGTGAATATTACAAATTTTAAATACTCAGTACAAATATGATGTTTAATTATTAATTCACAGTGAAAGTATTTGACTATTGCACAAATACAACGGATCGACAACTCCTCCAAATTTTTTTGTTTTGCTCCTTTTTATATTTTTCTGAATTTTTATCTAAATTCTCGGGCATAGTATGAAAAATATGTTTATTGTTAGCTCCCTTTAAACATGTATGAGATATTTTTAGCTTTCCAGATAGAATAATCGGGGGAAAATACTCGCCACTTGCCAGATTGGCGTGTGACGGCGTACAAAGTGTCTACCGATGTTAAAAACAGATAATCGAAGTTCCTTCATACTTACCTTATGGCTTCTTCCTGCAACAGGTTCAATGTAGAAGTCAAGGACACCTGACCAGAGGTCACTAAGAAGACCATCTCGGCTGAGAAACCCGACGATGTTAACGTAATCTTTTTGACTCACGACCTTGTTGGGGTAACAGTTGTGAGAAAACCTCACGCCTCCAGTGGGTATGTTAATCCCTTGAAAACAATTATGTCATACACTTATGCAAATCATGTAAATCAATCCTAACCACAACTTGTTATGTGTAAAACCTGCCTATTATGTTTATTTTAGTTATACCAGCAAAGAAAGTAGATACTTAATCTTTTAACTGCTAATATGAAGTTCTGGTGCATGCATGAAAGCAGATAATCCCAATCAAGGCACGACCCAGCTCAGTAATGGTGGATGTGAACACTTCAGACAAGACTAGGGAAGAGCTCCCGGCCCAGTAATGGTGGATGTGGACACTTCAGACATGACTAGGGAAGAGCTCCCGGCCCAGTAATGGTGGATGTGGACACTTCAGACATGACTAGGGAAGAGCTCAAGGCCCAGTAATGATGGATGTGGAAACTTCAAACATGACTAGGGAAGAGCTCCCGGCCCAGTAATGATGGATTTGGACACTTCAGACATGACTAGGGAAGAGCTCAAGGCCCAGTAATGATGGATGTGGACATTTCAGACATGACTAGGGAAGAGCGCCCGGCCCAGTAATGATGGATGTGGACACTTCAGACATGACTAGGGAAGAGCTCAAGGCCTAGTAATGAGGGATGTGGAAACTTCAAACATGACTAGGAAAGAACTCCAGGCCCAGTAATGGTGAATGTGGACATTTCAGACAAGACTAGGGAAGAGCTACCAGCCCACGCCTGTCTACCGAGAGAACTCCCAGTGGTGAAAAGGATTATGGTGCGCCTTGACGCTCTGATTGCCCGAAACGAGCCTTTTTGGAGTTGACGGCAAAGACACAGATTATTTCACATTTGGATACATGGCCTCATTTTTGGTTAGTCGTTGTGCTGGACACATGGAACCTTAGTTAAGCTTTGGCCTTATTAAAAATCCTAACTTCATTTGCATTAGAGCCATAAGATCTATCGCAACCGCAATTCGGATCTCACATTTTAAGAATTAAGGGTTACAGATGTAAAGCCTCCCCCCTCCCCCATGCGTCTCTTTCGTTTCCCAAGAACATTAGGTGGAAAGATTATGATATATTTGTCACAGGATCTGGATGGTGTCAAATATGTCACAAGATGTTCCTGTGATACCGGGGGGCTCTTATGTAGATGTTGATTTTAGATCGTTAGATATTCAAATAATGAAGATCCTTTACTTCAAAATGCAAAACTTTCATTCAAGAACTAGGAATCACTTGCACTATACAAAATGTACAAATGAAACTGCATCAATTGAATATCTTCTTCAGAGCTCGTTCACAAATAAATTCAAACAAATATATATTAATTCTACAACTGAAAATATATGCGACATGTCTCTTTAAGTTCCATCTGACAACCGACGTGTTTTTAACCCACTTAAACAAATTCCACAATTCTTAGCCAAACCACGCTCAAAACACGTGATCAGATGACGTCAGAGCTCTTCAGTCTTTAGAATTTTTTAGAAGAAAAAAAAGCGGAGCTAATTTGTAAGGCTACTTCCGGGAAAAGTTACATTTAGATGCAGTTAGACTGCTAAGTGACAATATTGTTTTCGTCTTTTCCCCTCGATGTTCAGATACGCCCCTGCACAACTGCTGGTGTGATCACAAGTTTCACTATTAGAGATAGAATCTTCTAAATCTACACGTAAAATAAAACTTAAAACTTGATAAAAAAATAAACAAACTTAGGTTTAAAAAACCATTAACAACGTTTTCGCAAGCTTTGTCCTTTGTTCAAAGTAATGTCCATAAAAACATAGAATAAACACATATCAGCCAAACAAGGAAACCCCATATTCGTGTGTGTTTGATTTCTGAATGGAAGAATACTGTCCACCTGGAAAAAAAAGAAAATCGCGTCATTATTTTACTTTGAAACAACTGCATAAGGCAAAATACCAACTAAATTATAATAATATCTAAAATAAAAAACAACAACTTCACAATGATGTTGAACTAATAATATTGATAAAAAAGTTCAAATATCTGTCATATGAATAACACAAAACTAAAGAGAGAATGGCGCTGATGCATATTGTTTTTCACTTAATATTTATTGTTTAAAGCAGTGATGTCCAACCTAATGAAACCTGCGGGCCAATTTAATTTCCGACACTCGTGAAGCGGGCAACGTGACCGTAAAGGTACCGAACCCCCCCCCCCCCCCGCCCCTCCCCCCAAAAAACAACACTTTCTTTAGAAAAAAAGAATCGATCACTTTTCCTGGTAGATTCTAAATTCCACTTGTGGTTTCTTCAACTCTCCAATTTCATAAACGTACAAATGTCAAAGATCATGGTGCCAATGCATAAGGGCCCTAACGTAGGTAAGATACATTTTTCAAAATGTGTTTTTGAAAAAAAAAGGGGGGGTGGAACTTCTACTCTTTGTGCCGACGATTAGGCGGGCCGATCGGAGGAGCGTTGTAGGCTATATGCCGCCCACGGGCCGTTGTTTGGGCATCACTGGTTTAGAGCCATTCGATTTGTTTTTGAAAAGGTTTTTAAAAGTTGCATAATTTGTGTGCACTTTTCAACACTGTGGACTCAAGTTTTGAAGCTGTTCTGTTTATAACAGAAAATAATGTTCAGATTGAGGAAATATTTGATTTTGACTTTTATGTGTGCGAGGTCTGGTACGTTGATGTTGCGCTGGTCAATGTTGTCTGGTGATGTATGCTAAGTAATGTAAACTACATAAACCATGAAGCCTTCAGTGGCAGCATCAACTGACCACCCCATAGAGTTCACCTCTAACTAGCTACAATAGCGTCCTCATCTGTCCTTCCAACCTGGCGAGACTTTTTTTTCTCTGCAGTTTGCAATTCAGATAGAAAACGCATAAAATCATCTGCCAAACTTTGGCCATACATTACATTAATACAAATCTAAATCTTGATATTTATCGTTTGGTAATGCTTAGATTACAATGCAGTTAAAGTGCGAATTTCTGATGTCCGCTGTCCCTTTCATATGCTCTTTTTAGATCTTATCTTATAAATTACAGACGTTACTTCAAAAAGAGAAGGAATAACACCCGCGGCGTATCCAAGTCTAGTCAATCATGTTAGGATGGCTGCCTGGTCCAGGCGCTGGACTGTTTTTCGAACTTATCAATTGTTTCGGGTTCAAACCCTGCCCGCTCCGTTCCCCCGTCGTCCTGCGGGAAGTTTGGACTAGGAAGTAAATTATCTTCAACTCTTAAGGAACATCCGAAACATATACAACTTTTTACAAACAAGATCCAATGATAGTTTAATACTAATCAGTGAATACAATTTGCTGAGTCGTTGGTTTTTCTTTTTAAAATTTGACTTATCCTTAAATTATATAGTTTATTGTAAATGATTATATTCATTTAAAATGGTTAATATAAAATTAAAACGTAAATCCGAATAAATTAAATCAAACACTTACCACAATTTATATCTACAATAAGCTAGTCTTACATAACAAGTAGATAGGACGCCATGTTTATTTGTATGCTGCTGTGCTTCCGTTCATCTTTATATTCGAACGTTTCGCATTTTAAAAAAAGAAATTATAATAATTTGCATTGTTGATTGATTTCTAGGCCGCAAAGCCAAAGAGCTTGGTGTAGAAGGAGATCCTATGCCTATCTTACGCCTAGATCGGCTACCGACCTAAGAGATGGCTAACTCTGAATCCTAACTTGAGGTCAAACAAAACAAAGCAATGCCTTCGGTAGTCAACCCTAGGGAAAACAAAATTAAGATGCCGGTGACCGTTGGGCAGTTTCCTGCCCACTGTACTACACGTCTACATGGCTTTCTGTAAGATGGATGCGGCCCTAGTTTGGTTCCATATTATAACACTAAAAGACTAAGTTTGCAAATTTTTAGTAACAATCAATACAAAGAATTTATAGATATAAACACATAAATGGCTGCCTGGTTGTGCGGTTTGCGCGCTGGACTGTCGTTCGGATTTATCGACGGTCGAGGGTTCAAACACTGCCCGCTCCCATCCCCCGTCGTCCTGCGGGAGGTTTGGACTAGGAAGTAAACTATCTTCAACTCTGAAGGAACATCCGAAACATGTACAACTTTTTACAAACAAACAAACATGCAGTCGATTCGAAGGAAATTAGTTTCTTTTTCTATGTCTTTTTTTGTCTGGTCAGTCTTTTGAGCGAAACCCTTCGTATTCGACAGGAAAAGGGAACTTAATTCTCCTCCTAGGTCAACGACCTTATCCGCGTCAGAAGCGACAAAATATGAAGGTCGCAATTGGGTCTGCGTCGTTACTGGAAATACTGTACTTGGCCTAAATGACGCATAATTATTAGTGTCTGTATTAAGGACTGAAGATGACAAGAAACGCAGTATAAGTTCGTCCATTGTTACAGAAAGTGTGTGAAGTCTTTCAACAATATTTCATGCATATATATATATATATATTGTAATAACCATGTTCTGTAGTGGCTCTGTGGCTGCGCCACAATGCACTATAAAGAGACTGAAAGTGAATGGAAGAGAGGAGGAGGAATGGAAATATTTTGGATGGTTGTCGATATCCGCCTTGCTTTGTGATTTATGTCATTAAAATTATTTTGTCATTATTTCCTTGCCATTGAGTTGTTTCCTGCAAAAGTTATTACAATATATATATATATATTGTTACGTTCTTCTCTTCTCCGTCTGCAAACAATGCTAAACACAACAGCACATCTAACACAAGAACTTGACAACAAGAGCTTCAATAAACAAGGTGGGCGGTTTATTTACAATTACATGAAAAGCCAATACAACACAATTGGACACATCTAATTCAAATGCTTTCTTGTACAATAGAACTGCCTACTAAACACTACAAGTCTTTCTCTGTCTACTTCTAGACTCGTACAGCTACAATTTCAAGGACTCACTTTGTAGCACACAGTCCTTACTGCTTGCTGTCCTGGACTATACTGTCTATTGTTACACACTGTCGCTAGTCCGTGAAGGCTCTCGATCACATGACCACAACATGGGTCATATTTGAATGAACTAGCAGTAATGTCTCTTGTTCACCAACCCTTGACCTGTGTGATTGGCCTGAATCATGTGTGTCAGTAGGCCGCACACACATTAACCCTTTCAGTCCGCCACTAGGGTTATACCAATATATATATATATATTGACGGACTAGAAGCAGAAGAGGCTGAAATGAAATAAAAAAAATAACAAGGTCAATTAAATAGAAAAATATAGTTTATAAATGCATAACAGAATACTATATGTCAACTTACAGATAGGACATGAAGCTGTTAATTATTGATTCACAAAAAAACTAAACTCATTTAGTAATCATAAGTGGAGTTGTATCAGGTTTTACATGAATTCTTCATCATACAGTATCCACATATCACATTGTAAACACACACATACACATAATAATTTTATTGTACTTACAAGAAGAAGAATCTGATAATCCGGCCAGCCAATTAAAAAAAAAAAAATTTATTAATTGGATATTCAATAACTTAAGGAGTCATTATTTTTTACCTAATAAATAAACAGACACACACATATATATATATATGCTTGCGCTCCATCATGGACATATGGTGGCAAGACCGCACTACAAACAGCAATGTCCTTGCGAAAGCCCGTATGGACAGTATAGAGGGACTTCTTATAGTCCAACGGTTACGCTGGGTAGGGCACGTATCTCGTATGGGAGACGAACGTTTATATGATTATATACTTGTGAGTCTAGGACGCTGACTGCAGAGCTAGAGAGCAGGATCCTAGCAATGGAATTGAGCTGCTACAGAAGGATCCTAGGTATCACATTTAAGGAAAGCATCACAAACCAAGAGATTAGAGACAGGGTTACTACAGCGATAGGACCCCAAGATGCTATCGTAACAAAAAAAAAAGCAAGCTAAAAATCTATAGCCATATTACAAGGTCTTCGGGGATCGCAAAGACCTTCCTTTAGGGAACAGTACCAGGAAAAAGTAGAGGCAGACAGAGAAAGCGACTGGAAGACAATATAAAAGAATGGACGGACCTGTCATTGAAAAAGGTGCTATCTAAGGCAAAAGACAGACAGGAACGGAAATAGATGGTTGACAGATCTTGTGTGATGCCCCAACGATCCAACAGACTAAGGAATAGGTGAAGGTGAATAAAGTACTATACTACTTTACCCTCTCATTGCACAGCCTCTTTTTATTTTTTTTTTTTTTGTTTTCTTGTTTAACGTTTTGTTTCAAAGAATGTGCAAATAACTCCTTTATCAGGGAGAAGAAAAAAAAATACAGCTCAAGATGGATCCTCTCTGTCACGTACACTGTATCTATATTTAGCAACAGTCTATATTTAGCCTGTCGGCAGAGCTTCAGCTACCTCGGGATTTTCCATCACGCGGCAGAGCTATATGTTCAGAATAAATGCGATTGGTTTTGAAATATTAATTATTGTACATTGAGCTGCATTTATTGGTTGGCATTGCAACAAGGGGACGTTAGACACGTGACAACGCTATACCCGGGGAAAAGTTCTAGATTTTTTGTCAGTCTTGTATGGAACGTGTTAGAGAGAACATGTACTAGAGTTTAGTATTAGAACTCAATTATATTATTGTGTAGATCAGTTATATTATTCAAGTACATTTAACCATTGTAATTTTTTGTGAATAGCTTTTTCAAGTTCTGAATTAAAGTAATTGTTTTAGACGAAGAGAAGTTTCTTCATTGAATATAGTAACATACTTAGATCGACTTAGCGATTGGCATTTCTAGATGATCCTCTTATCAACTGACAACATTCTGAATGATCGTATTATCAACTAGATCTATAGCTACTTCTATACGATCATCTTATTAAAAGACGATTTCAAGATCCTCGGCGACCACGATCATTGATGGTGTGATATAGCTCAAATATAATCGTAACATCTGGCACCATCTTAGATTGCGACACTAGCACTATTGATTAATTTGTGACACTCTCAAAGCGCTGAGCGCAATGTTTAAATTTGCATTGTCTTCGATCTTTTGTCTTGTTTGTTTCACAGCCAGCGACTCCAGCACTCCAGATAGCAGGCAATACCAAGACCGAGAGCCCTTTTTACAGAGCTTATATCAACTAAATCCCTTCTGTCTGTTCAAAATCTTGTACACGTTATTTTCCCCACTTCCCATTTTCGGATCAAGTTGAAACTTTGAGCAACTATTATTTGTCAATGACAGCATATGAATCAATAAGAATTTACCAATTAATCAATAAATTAGAGGCTTTTTCGATGTTTGAGGACCATTGGATATTATATTATTATAGCTCACCACGGTAAGATTTTTATTTAATAAAAATAAATCTAAGGAAAACTCCTTTACTGTCAAACCCGAATAGAAAAATTTCCTCCATTTTTTTTCTCTTGTCATCGATTGCTAGAGACTATATAGGAGGGCAGAGAGCCCAGAACCACAATGTATTAAGTTGTTTTATTTTTAGATCTTTATCTCCAGACTTGTCAGCGTTTAGCTGCAAAACGCAGCGTACGAATTGTAGGCTCGACGAGTGTGTTCGTCAACACACACCTCATTTAACACACGCATGCGATAAGCGTTTTACGAGCTAAGTATTTGGTAAGTCTTTATTAGTTCTTATGTTAATAAATGTATTAACCAAGGACAAATAGTCTCGAAGATATGTCTCTCAATCCAAAAGGTAGAAAAAAATAGTATCTAGGAGTTGGTTTTCCGTGCTGCCTTTAGGCGCTCAGTAAACACAACTCTGCCCGAGTCGGGTGTCGAACCTCGAGCCCCCTTCTAGGTAGCCAAGCCAAGCCAGGCCTCTTGACCACGCTTCCCACTATGAACTGACAGCGACAAACGATTCTCTTTATTGCGGGCCCTCTAGAGCGCGGGGCACGGGGCGGTTGCCCCACTCGTCAATCCCTAAGACCGCCTCTGCTCGGAATGATATAATATTATCAAATGTAAGCCTACAGCAGTATTACTTTTCTAAATAGTTATTACTGGCTTAGACTTGGAACTGAATAAATAGGTTCATATACTTATCAGCGTGTTTTCCTATGCAATAGCTCCCCACAGTTAACAGAAAACGCTTCTAAGCCTATACTTATCCTTTTTTTTAAAAGCTTATATCAATTTAATGTATCTGTCTGTCTGTCTGTCTCTCTCTGGTAAAAAGTTTGAACATGCTTTTTCTCCCATTTCCCATTCTCGGATCAAGTCGAAACTTTGCACAGAATCAATAAAAATAATTAACCAACTAGTTAATTATTTTGTTTGATATCGAAAAAAGGGAACAAATGCTACTTAGTGAGAGATGTGAATGTATATATGGATTTAATCCCCTTGTCAAGGATCAAGTTGATGTGGATCATAGTCAATAAAAATACACGAATGAATAAAAAAACACAAATTAACCAATTAGTACTCATTAATTAATGTTGCTTTATATAGCAGAAAGGGAGCTAAACCCTGTCATTCTCAGATAAATTGCAGTAATTAGCGGTTCGTTTCCCTTAAATAAGCTGTTAAAATATAATGTGGTCAACAAGAGTGTAACTCTTTTCTCAGCGATATTCAGCAACTGTTACATTTCTAGGAAAATCGTTAGAACCGTTTTTCAGATTATCAATTTGTAGGAAAATCATCCATTTTTTTTAAATGCAGTATTTAATAGCTGTCAAGAGAAAACAATCGCCCCATAAGTTGTAGAATGGAGTTATTGTCTTTTTCTTGTTTTCAAAGATATATGAAGACATTAGAGCTTATTTCTTTAATAATTTTCTGTAAACTTTCCAAATGCTTTCGCCAGTAATCTATTTTATCTATATCTTTTTTTTTTAATTTTAACCAGACACTGATTTCGTTTATCATGGACTCCATGTTGCTATCTAGCGAGATATTTGGTAAGCATGCTTAATTAACATAGGGTTGTGGTGACCTAGTGGTACAAAATTCACATTTCGTTAGAATAACACATTTATTAAAAGCATTACATTTAGAGACGCTTCAGGAGAATAAAAATGTAAAGTAGCAATAATACATAAAACACTGAACCATATTTTAACAAGGTTACAAAGACAGTTTGTGTGGAAACACAAACTCGAAATAGGCCCCCGAAGTGGTCCGCCCAGGCAGATAAAAAGGCAGGTTTCAATATTTTCAGAAAGAATGTCAGAAACTAAAACTTACCTACAACTACAACCTTATCTCTGTCGATACATAATGAAGAGACGTACTCGTGTCAAAAGTGTTGCCGATACTGTTGTATTGTCAGTTCGACTAACGACTTGATACCCCAGGATACGGACATTTATTAATGTTATTATTATTACATTGTTAATATTCATATCTATTCGATGAGCCGATAGCTATGAAGACATTTAAGTCCTAGGTGTCACTTACAAAGACCGCATCACGAATGAAGAGATAAGAAACAGAAGTAACACAGCTATTGGACCCCACGATGACCTACTAACCACTGTAAAAAATAAACGTAAACTCAAACTCTATGACCACATCACAAGCTCCTCGGGAATCGCAAAGACCTTTCTTACATGAACAGTTCCGGGAAGAAGATGAAAAGGAAGACAGAGAAAGCTGTGGCAAGACAACATGAAAGAATGGACAGGTCTGTCAGTGAATGATATTCATTCCAAGGCAAAAGACAAAACAATGGAGAAAGATGGTTGTCAGATCTTGTGTGGTGTCCCAACGGTCCAACAGATTAAGGGATAGGTAAAGGTGAAGTTAAATGTGAACCTGGCCTAACTGATCACTAATAACTGAATGTTATTGAATGATTATCTAACTGATCTAATTGTTTTGTTAAATGACCAATCTCTTATTTAAAGTCTCAACAAATAAAACTTTCCTCTTAAAAAATGTTTCCCATTAGTTACATGTGGTGTGTTTATATTGCATATTGTAGCAAATAATGTGAAACACTATTAATAATTGTTGTTTTAAATTAAATTCCACTTATATGCATACTAAAAATATTTTTTTCTCTTTAATAAAAAAGTAAACATTTTTTGTTTGTAAATGTGAGTAGTTAATATGACATAACGTAGTTAATTTAGCAATAAAAACAATACAAAAATTTATTTTGACAAAAATCTAATACCGTTTACATAAATGTGTTTAAAAAAAATCCTACTCCGTAAACAACTTGATGAATTTATAATTTAAAGTTTTATGTTTATTTGTTGCACAACTAATTGTGACTGTTGCCATACAATCAATTTTTAAAAAATATTTATTTATCTATTCTAAAGGTTCTATTGAAACACAAGTAGCCGAAGGCGGAGAAGCTGATCTGCACGAACTTTTAAAGAAATGTCAAAAAAATCCGGAACATAAAGAGTTTATTCCGTACACACATTTTAATATCAATCATCTACCTGAAGGCCTTAAAGATGCAGACTTGTATGAGTATATAAGAGCTGAAGGCCATTTAACTGTGAGGGTGGATGTCAAAATGACCAGTCCACACCGTCCAAAGTTTTTGCCCAATTCAAATGTGCCCTATCCCTACTACGAGCCGAAGAAAAAAGAATCCCTGAGATTTGGCAGTGGGGAAGTCTACAACGTTATCAAATTTTTAGACGGCATTGGCCAAGACGTTCGTGGGCATTCGTTTTTTAGGCAATACTCAAGTTGCATTTGCCCGAAATGTTCTTTAGTACACAGCCATGGGCAAAGTGGGGCACCCAGCAGTGTCTGGTGGGAGATAATCATAAGAACAGCTACGCATGTTGTCTTTGACGACATTGAGGCTGAACATACTAAATGCAAATTGTATTACGATGAGCAGAATCACCCTGGTACCATCCTGGAAATTTCAGCGTTTATGATAGGACGATAGAAACCGACTCGTTTCTGCTGAAGCTTGTGGTTTGTGAAGGAGATTTAGGGGACGAGCTCTTTGCGAAAAGGAAGCATTGCCGGGAGTTGTGGAGCAAAGTCTGCACCAAGTACCGTAACTCTGAAACCAAGCTGTGCTTCATCGTCTCCCACCCTCACGGATGCCCTAAACAGGTCAGCATTGGGGAGTGGCTCACAAGTGTCAAAAAAAGAGAATACAGCAAGGACTATGACCTGACCAAGCTGACCTACACCACGTGCACCTGCCCAGGCAGCAGCGGAGCTTACGTCCACAGCATCGGTCTGGGTGGAAGTCATGTCCACAGAGGATGTAACAGCTTTGGCATAAACTTCAGCGGCCATGGAATACAGATAAAGAAATAAGCTGCAACGCTGTTTCACTGAGTCTTTCTAAGCTATATAATTACTAGCTATGTTTTACCTGGCTTTGCTCGGGTTTGTTTGTTTTTTTTTTTTTTCGTTTTTTTTAATGCTGTATTTACCGTGGCTACGCAGTCCCAGCTGTGACCTACATATTTTCCACATCCAGGGCGAGCATGACCATTGTCCGTCTTATATGAGGCATATGGACTGTTTAAATAGTTAAAATCTATGTCAATACACCTAATTTAGTACAAGGCAATGTACATATCCTAAGATCACGGCTGTAATTAAGAATCGTTAATACAAAGTTTCATTATCATTGGACATACGGTTTTGATTTTTATAAAGGTCATAAATGCATACATGCATTTATACATACATACTCCTTACATTATACTTTATATATTAGATAATTAGCTATACAAAAGCCATAGGCTACTGTAAAACTAATAAGGAAACGGTATATAAAAGGGCATATTGATATTCATAACTATTTTCTTTCTCTTAGTTCATATAGTAAAAAAAATCTTTTTCGTAATAAAAAAGCTAATAAGATATGCAAATCTATCAATCAGTTTGGATCAGTCATGTATTTAAATTTGTAATAGATCTAGGCCAAAAAAGATAAATCTGTGCTATTAGAAATATTTTTACCAATTGTTTTTGTTTAGCGCAATTTCATGCTTTTACAACATAATTAATTACCAATAGTTAATTAACTAATAGTGTTATCACACAAACTCAGAGGTGGATCCACCATTCGTAAGTCTACATGCACTAAAGCTACGTGCGGAGATTGATACGTTACAGCACGGTCCAGGTACCTCACAGTGTTCTGTAGGGTTTACCTGTCTCCGTACAGGGCGAGACCCGGCATGCACCAGTTCTATGGTTTACAAGACTACAATCTTCGAAATCGCTTCTAAGCATGCGGCAGTCGTTGAGGATGTGTTCTACAGTCTAGTCTGCCGTGTGACAGTGTCGACATCTAGGGTCGTGGTTCATTCAGATCCTAGTGAAGTAGATTTCTATCGGACAGTGTCCCGTGCGAAAACGTGCCCAAATTGCCTGATCCTTTCTGTCTAGTTGCCACAACTCGTACTTTCCTGTTTGGGAGTTTGAGAACCTTCAAGAATTCCCGTCCCGTGGTACAAAAGTCTCAGCCGTTGTACCACTTGGACTTAATCCATTCACAAATCCTTGCTTTTGCACTCACGTATGTTAGCGGCTCCTCTGGTGGGATTAGATGTGTTCCTAGCATCGCTAAAACATTGGCCGGTACCGCCATTCCTTCTTTATTAAGCTAGTCAATGTGTTAAAGAGCGTTCCGCCTGCACATGGAACTTCCAATTGGTGGCTTTCAGTTGCACCGGGGAATCTGACTATCAAACCATACCCCCAAGTCAGTGTTTTCTGGTCCAAAGTATTTATTGAAGAGGGATATCTCGAAGAAGGTTTCCGTGTCGCCTTTAGCGCGCTCAGCGAACACAGCTCTACTGTATTACAATTTAAAAGACCCTGCTCTTCTTAGGGATTCGAACCCTCTAAGACAGCCAAGCGGTTTTTGTCACTCTACCAGATATCCCACTAATTGTAAAAAAATTTTGATCAATGAACAAACCTAGTAATACAAATGAACAAAATACATTAAAACGTATGTAATATTTACTTACATAATAAACAGTAATAATTCTTACAACGTTTGACACACATACACATGGAAAATTATGTTGTTTTGAACGCATTTCTAATGCAACTTGTTATTTACAATAGCATAAAATGGAAAAAGTATGATAAAATTATAGAACATACAAACATTTTATTTTACTAAGGTAATATACGCAAGCAGTAATGCTAAAGTCAGATAGAAAGAGAGCTGGAGCTACTGTGTCTTTCACGTCAGGCGACAAGGTGTCTACATAATCTTCAAGTTGTCACAAATGATTCCCTTTCCTGTCACCCTTCTAGCTCAGCCCTAGAAAAACACTTTTATTATCTCCCATTTCACTCAGTCCTCGTTAAGTAAGGCATTTTCAAATTAAAATAAACCTTCCTTGAGAGAAATTAATTGACTAAATGAACAGTCTCGATAGGGTATAATCAACTATAATCCTTATGATGTTTGAAACATCCTGTCGATTAATTGACAAAACACCGTTCGACCACATCATGCCACTCAATGCCAGATTGAATGTCGAATTACAAGTCAGCTAAAGAAAAAAATGTATCTGGAAAAAAAAAAAAAAAATATTTTGGTGAATAAAAAAAAGACTTGAGTCTTTTTTTTTATGGGCGCGTTGGCGTTGTGGTTAAGCGTTTGGCTTCCAAACCTGGGGTACTAGGTTCGAATCACGTCGAATACTTGGATTTTGAATTTTGGGGTTTGTGCCCAGGGGCGAACTGGGTGCCAAAATCGGTCCGGCATTTCTATGCAATGCAGCCCAGTATTTTCAATATAATGATTTTGAAACTACCTGGTAAGCACCGTGACTAAATGAATAAAGTATAACCCTTGGAATGGTGAATCTCTTATTATGAAACAAATTTCTGCTACCATATACATTAACATATACATGCACTTGAGATTTAAATTCAAGGTATTCAAAGCTGGTTCTGTCATAGTGTTTGATTCGAGCAGGGGTTCTCAGCCTGTGGGTCGCGACTCCTTTGGGGGTCGATTGACCATTTGCCAGGGGTCGCCTAATACCATCGAAAATATGGATTGTTATTGTCTACCCTACAATTCTGTATTTGTGTATGAGGGTGGGGGGTCGCGGCAGAGTGGGGGATTGTAAAAAGGGGTCGCCGAGCTTAAAAGGTTGAGAACCGCTGGACTCGAGCTCCTATGTATTTCAGCCAATGGAAATATCTTTGTCGTCTTATGGCGTTGAGCCCTGTTCATTCACTAATGCTCTTATCATAACGTTGGCGAATCTCTAGTGCAGGGGTTCTCAACCTGTGGGTCGCGACCCCTTTGAGGGTCGATTGACGATTTGCCAGGGGTCGCCTAAGACCCTGGAAAAAATGGATTGTTATTGTCTACGCTTCTATTGCTGTATGAGTTTGCGGAGGGGGGGAGGTCGCGGCAGAGTGGGGTATTGCAAAAGGGGTCGCCGAGACTAAAAGGTTGAGAACCGCTGCTCTAGTGCTTGCGAGAACACATTTAGAATTTTACTAATTTTTTTTTTGCACAGGATTCCAGTAAAAGTTGCTTTTAATCTTATTTTCTGCTCCCTTATTTTCCATTCTTTTGCATTTTGATTCCAACCAATACATTAATTATGATTTGTGAAGGACTTCGTAGCGGCTACTTGAGATCATGCGACAACTCCTGCAAACCAATTACAATTCGTGTGTCACTGGACATGTCATCTAGAGGACTTAAAACTTTGTTTGTCCTTTTATAGATTCATCCGAATAACGTCCTTCTCTAAAATAAATAATGGCCTTAAGTTTCTTGTTTATTGTTTAGTGTGTATAAGGAACTAACGTTTACTAGAACCAGTATATACGGGTGTTGGGTATTTACGACTATGCTTTAGATTAGTATTAGACTTTAAAGTGTAAAAGATTTTTTTTAATCACAACATTGTTGCATTGAAAGAGAATATTATACCATCTAAGAACCATTTTTAATGGCATTCATGCTTCCCTTTCGGTGACAAGGGTACTGGCCCGAATGTTCATATAGCCAGTCCGCCCCTGTTTGTGCCTCTTCCAAGGGCATAGAGTCTTTGCCTCAACTGGTGAAACAATAAAAAAAATACTTACTAATGTGACAGGGGATGTCCCATTTTCTTGTCCAATGTTTTCCTTTGGTCTGTCGAAAGCAACATGTATCAAGGTAAACACGCATCAAAACGTTTTAAATGAAACACGTATCAACACGTATCAAGGGAAACATCAAACGAAGAGTATCAACAAATAGTAGTGTAAGTCCTACCAGGTCCTATATAGATAACTTTGCACAGAATTATATTTTTTTGTGTTGAAAGCCTAAAACTTGACTTAAATTTGTAAGTCATTGGCGGATCTTCGTAGCCAGGAGAAAGTGTGCCCCTCTCCCCAACCTTCTGACTCAAAGAATGTTTAATGACTTGTTAATCAAAGTTGTTGCGAAATTGCACACTTATTTTTTCTTGTACACCCTTTTGTTGGTACGTGATTGCTGTCACCCTGTGTCTTAGTGTCTTTCCAAAGACAAAAGTGTCTTTCCAAAGAGACCTACTAGTTTATTAAATAATGCTGTAGACTAAGCAAAGGGAAAAGATCGTCTCTCGAGACGCAAAAGCCAAGGAGAGAGAGAGAGAGATAAAAATAGAGACAGAGATAGAGAGAGAAAGAGAGATAGATAGAGAGAGAGAGAGAGAGAAGTAAAAAGAATCAAAAACACCTCTACTTACGAGATTGAGGACCCGAGAGAGAGAGAGAGAGAGAGAGAGAGAGGGGGAGAGAGAGAGAGGGAGATAGATAGAGAGAGAGAGAGAGACATAGAGAGAGACAGAGAGAGAGAGAGAGAGAGAGAAGTTATAAGAATAAAAAAACACCTCTACTTACATGATTGAGGACCCGAGAGAGAGACAGGGAGGGAGAGAGACAGAGAGAGAGAGAGAGGGAGGGAGGGAGAGCGAGAGAAGTCATGAGAACCAAAAACACCTCTACTTACGTGATTGAGGACCCTTGTTTGACTCAACTAGAGTGATATACGAAAAGTTATAAACAAATTATTACAAACATATTTATACCTATATTTATGAAAATAAGAACACACACACTCATACATATAGACACATTTACGCAGGCATCCATATTTATGTGACAATCAAAACAGATTCATTTCTTTTATCTAACCCAGTGGTTCCCAAACTTTTTTGTCTCGTAGACCCCTTGCCATGTTTTCTGGTTTTCCGTAGACCCCCTGATTAAGTTATACTGAATTTTTGAAAATTCATCAATTTCAAATTACTACATTTTAAGTTGAATCTATTTTTTTAAATAAATGTATTAACAAAATTCAAATTTCAACCCATTATTTAATAGTTAACATATACAGCATACAATCACTAAACACATTGGAAACATTTGTTTTTAAAGGCTTGCAAGCTCACCATTCGTTGCTACTGAAATTGTTTTTCATATTCGGATTTGTTGTTTTATGAAGTAGTTCTTCAAAACATTAAAGATTAACGTGCCTTAAGTATCACAGTAAAAGTTTTCATAAAGAGCAGTTTTTCGTAAATTTCTTGAGCCATTATAATTTGAATAAAAAAATCATTACCAGATAAAGTTGACTCAGCCAGCTTTATAGAGAAACATGTTGATTGCAGAAATATGTCGTTTGCAAAGACTTACATAAGAATTAAGAAGAAAGAAATATTTGACTATATTCCAACAGAGCTCAAGAATTTAGTGAACTCTTCTGCAAATCCATCGCCCTAATAACCGATAAGTCAGAGTTTACATGGATTGTTCTCAGAAAGCCTCCACAAACGGAGGAGCTGGAATACTCATTTAACGGCCAAATGGAGAAAAAATAATTTAAAAATTAAGTTCATTGTAACTAATAAGCTCTATGACAACCACAGAGAAGAAATAAGAGCACTGGATCTAACAGCTACCATGTTAGCGAATCAGCCAAGTTCACCAAACAGTTAAATTTATTTCGTGACCAATATAAAAATAGTCCTTCAAGGCTTGACAAACTCTGATGCCTCCTAAATAAAACAACTCATGATGCCTGGACTGATGTTCGGTGGTCACCTTGCCTGCTCGCTTCTCCCGTCTGGAGATTTGGGATTGGATGTAATTATCCACATAATGTAAAGGAGCATCCAAAAGATTTTGTACAAAACAATTGTGTGACCTTGTAAAGCACAACAACAGCAAGATCACTATTATCCAATGTTGAAATAGAAGGCTGACTGACTTGCCAAATGTGAGAAAACTAATAGTGAATTCTAAAAACGAGAAATGGGCAAGCTCTTATTTGATATACAAGGAAGATGAAACCTATTATAAACTATCCAATAGGACCACCTATAACTGTTCACATCAGAACCGTACACATTATAATGAGAAAACATATTATCCGGAAGCTTAAAATTTGGACCATTGTAATTAGCCCTTTTGGAGTCTCAACAGAGAATGCCAACCATGTCTTCAAAATTGCATTCTTCATCAAGAGTCCCAAAACAAGACACCGGCCACAAAACCCAAACATCAGATTCTTTTAATGATATAAGTTTGTGTAAGAGATTTTGTGGGTGTATTCTGAACTTTATCTTTGAGTTTTTCAAAGTTTTGCAAACTTTTATCTTTTTATCAGGGTGGAACCATCTCAAATGATCCTCCAGCTTAATTGGTTTCATAGCATCATAAAAAAATGGCACATTAACACTCGCTTGTTTGACAATAAAGTAATGAAGTTCAATTTCAAACACTTAACGCTGTACAGTCTACATTTCTTTTTGTTAAATGTATAACTAGACAAAACTACACTATTTGAATATATTTATCAAATTAAATTAAACAATATTTCATTTAATCAGCAGGATAACAATTTTAAGGATTTCTTAAGGTACAAATCATAAATGTGTGGATGAAAAAAGTCCAATTGTCAAAATTAAAGTCACGACATGCTGAATTGAGATTCTTTATCGTAGACCCCCGAGCACATCTCATGGACCCCCTATTCCCATTTTAACTTTCGTAGACCCCTTGAAAGTCTTCGTAGACCCCTGGGGGTCTATATAGACCACTTTGGGAATCATTGATCTAACCCATCATTCACTTACGTCACTGACCTAGATCTTCGAAGATTTGTTTCTAAAAGCGTTCATACATTTAGTGATTCGGTAGATTAATAAAAAAAAAAAGGTAAAGTTACCCTTTTACAGCTTGCGTTTTATAAGACAGATGATGTAAAGGTCTTTTTTTTTTTCTATGGCCCACGGTTAACGAGGGTGTCATGTGGCCAGCACATCGACAAACCGCCTTTACTTTTCCCAACCAATGCCAAGTACCCATTAGATCTGGGTGGACTCAGAGGCGCCCAAAGATCCCGAAAGTATAAATCCTAGTCTTCACCGGGATTCAAACCCGGGACCCCCGGTTCGGAAGCCAAAGCACTTTACCGCTCAGCCACAAAGGCTCCGATTCGTTATGTGAGGCGCGCTCAATGTTGCATTTATAAACCTAAGAAAAGAGCCCACGTGACTAAGAGTATCCAATCCCTTTCAATTCTTAGTGTTAACTCTTAATGCTCGTAGACACAGATGTATTGTAGATTTTCTGTAATGGCGGATAACTATAAATAGCCATCTATTTGGTGTATCTGATGTACAGAAAACAGGAAGTGATGCTAAGCTAGGTCATTTACAAAGATGCACGAGGCATTAAGCGAAACATCACATTTCTATGCGCTTTCGCATTTAGCACAAAACTAATTTTCATTATTCAGTTGGCAACAGTGTTCTATTGCTCCCATGGTTTAGAATCGAAAAGTATCGTGAGAAGCTTAATTAATGAAGAGTATCGATTCTTAGCTCAACATTGAACTGAATTAGTTACTGTGTTTTGTTAGTTTGGGGGGAAAACTAAATCTGCATGCTCAGGAAACAAGAAGTATAACGATGTCTTTAGGATTACTGTCCGGACAAAGGTAAGGGTCACTGATGGATAAGAAGGGCAAGATTCACCTACACCTTAGGGCCCCCAAAGGAATATTTTTCACTGACATAAAATATCTGGACTTTTAAAGGGACCCCCCCATATCTAAAATAGTTTTGGGCCTTTGCAGTCTAAATACGTAACTGTGGACGACCTACCATGTATAAGAAACAATGAAAAGTAGGAATGAGTAAATTTTATTGAAAGTAAGAGTATGCTATTTAAAAAAAAAAGAATATGTTATTAAAAGTAATAATATCTTAGTAAAAGTAAGATTAAGTTATTAAACCTAAAAATAATGCATGATTTGGTTTAAGAACTTGCACCGAGTCCCAGGGCTGGCCTTAGGCCACTGAAACCTATGCGACCGCAGTGGGCCCGCACTTTCATAGGACCCTATCTAATTCAAGGTGTATAAATTTTTTAATTAACCCATTTTCTAACTTAAAACAGATTTCCCAGGCCCTCCTGTCGATTTACCAGGAGCTCAGTGAAATCCCCCAAATTGCAAAATATACGAAAAAGTCCGTAAAATATACGGAAATACATAGAAAAAAATTGTCATTTTGGGGTGTCATTCAATATGGTAAATGCCAATCCTACTCGCGTTAAATAAAAACGTCATTTTGCATTAGCCGTATAATCTTGTGGAAGAAGCTTCCTGCGCCTCAAACTACTGAAGAATTATTTGAGGTCAACAATTCTCAAAGATAGATTGAAACATTTGGTAATTCTTGCTATTGAGCGTGATCTATGTAGGAAACAGAATTATCAGAATATACTGTATGACTTCGCTACACCAAAGGCTCGTAAAGTAATTCTGTACGCAGTCAAGAATGAATAAAATGCATAGACGAATTTATTTTCTAATACAAACTCTTAAATTTCACTTATTATCCGCTTCCCTGTCCAAACTTGGCCCCGCGAAATCCGTTTCGAATAGGGCCCCACAATTGTTATGTCCGGCCCTGCCGAGTACTGTGGTGTCTGCCGGTGGTAGGTCACAGCTAGAAACGGCGTAGCCGCCTGAATTACTGACATCCTTGTTAATCTTGGACCCGACGTAAAGGCTTATTATTATTATTGTATATTTACTGTGTTCGTAGTTTGCGATTTGTTTTGCTAGAAAAATATAAACTCACAAAAAAACTTACGCATAGTAAAACTCCTTGGACTCTGCTACCTTAAGGTTCCTTTTGGCACGTTCCCTGATTGATTTGAGACTGCTTTCAGACATAGCCTTTAATGCATTAGGACTGGTTTTAGATGGAGTTTGAAGAAGGGCTTTGGAACGGGCAGTACCTGGTGGCGGCTTGATGGTACTCTCATCATCTGATACAGTAGACTCTTTTCTCTTGGAGGCTGAGGAATACAGGAGAACATTGGAATACAGAAGGACATTGTATTACAGGAAGGCATTAGAAAACAAGTGGACATAGGAATACAGGAGGACATTGGAATACAGGAGGACATTGGAATACAGGAGGACATTGTATTACAGGAAGGCATTAGAAAACAAGTGGACATTGGAATACAGGAGAACATTGGAATACAGGAGGACATTGGAATACAGGAGGACATTGGAATACAGAGGAGATTAGAATACAGGAGGACATTGTATTACAGGAAGGCATTAGAAAACAAGTGGACATTGGAATACAGGAGGACATTGGAATACAGGAGGACATTGAAATACAGGAGGATATTGGAATACAGGAGGACATTGGAATACAGGAGGACATTGAAATACAGGAGGATATTGGAATACAGGAGGACATTGGAATACAGGAGGACATTGGAATACAGGAGGACATTGGAATACATGACGTCATTGGAATACAGGAGGACATTGGATACAGAAGGACATTGGAATACAGGAGGACATTGGAATACAGAAGGACATTAGAATACAGGAGGACATTTGAATACAGGCGGACATTGGAATACAGTAGGACATTGGAATACAGCAGGACATTAAAATACAGGAGGACATTGGAATACAGGGGGACATTGTATTACAGGAAGGCATTAGAAAACAAGTGGACATTGGAATACAGGAGGACATTGGAATACAGGAGGACATTGGAATACAGGAGGACATTGGAATATAGGAGAACATTGGAATACAATGATATTGGAATACAAGAGGAGATTAGAATACAGGAGGACATTGTATTAAAGGAGGGCATTAGAAACAAGTGGACATTGGAATACAGGAGGACATTGGATACAGAAGGACATTGGAATACAGGAGGACATTGGAATACAGGAGGACATTGGAATACAGGGGGACATTGGAATACAGGAGGACATTGGAATACAGAAGAACATTGGATACAGAAGGACATTGGAATACAGGAGGACATTGGAATACAGGAGGACATTGGAATACAGGAGGACATTGGAATACAGGAGGACTTTGTATATTTTACTCATGACAAATTCTGTTTACATTCTTATATTAGGAATAAAGCGAAAAATATGCACTGTTTCACTGAAAATTTTTTTAATTTATGCAATTTTTTTTTTATTAAGATTCAGGTTGTACTTATGCATTTGACTCAAACGATTTGTGCAATCATATCTATAATAGGTATGCAATCATACAGCAATATATGCAATTATACATTATAACTTTTTGTGCAATCATTCATTGGAATGTGGAGGTGCGATGGCTGAGTGGTAAAGCGCTTGGCTTCCTAACATTGCAATCTAGAGGGCAGATGATGTAAAGGTCATCTGTTTATGTGTCCCACGGTTAACGAGGGCGTCGTGTAAACCTGCACAACCACTAACCACCTTTACTTTTCCCCAACTAATCTCCAGGTACTCATTAGATCTGGGTGGACTCGGGGGCGCCCAAGGATACCACAATAAAAAAAAATTCCGAGTCTTCACCAGGATTCGAACCCCGGTTCGATAACCAAGCTTTACCGCTCCACTCACCTAGCTAGCTAACCTTTTTATATTAATAGAACACAAGAATGAATTTGGCCTGAAAAAAAGGGGGTCCCACCACATTAACTATGTTGATTTTTTAAATACCCATTTATTATGTTCTGTTAATAAATTAAAGTGTGGAGGTTGATGGGGGGGGGGGGGGACTCAGCATTACAAAAGTTATAAAAGGGGAACACATAGGTCAACAGTTTGGGAAACACTGCTCTCGGTCACAAGACATCAGAAACGTCTATCTTACCTCTGTATGAAAGAGCAAAACAAAGCAACCCTAAAAGTAAAAAAAAAATACATATATAAATTAATAATTATTTTTTTAAAGTTAGAAACAATGTAATATAATCGTTACTTTAAAATGTTTACTCTCTGAGCCATGGTTGGCTGTTTAATGATGTGGTATGCGCTCTGAGCTGCCGTTCATACATTATCATTCATTGATTAACTGATGGATTAATTTTTTGATTGATTCGTGCATCATCGAGTATGATTAATTATGTAAAATTTCAATTTGATTCGAGAATGGGAGAAAAAAATAACGTGTACAGAACGTACTAAGGGAAACAAATCCATATTTCTCAATTTCACTTTTTCAATACAGAATGATTAATTAACAATAATTTATTAACTAATTAATTTTTGTTTTGTTTTTGACTGATCCAAGTTTTGTTAGGTACAATAAATAATTTTGTAAGGTTTCATTTTGAACCAAGAAACGGTTTTGGAGAAAAAAATGTGTAAAAAAATTTTACTAGACAGTGAGAGACATGAGATTACCAAAAATAGAAATAGAGACAACTTTGTCTAAATGTATAGATTACTAAAAGATGGACAACTTTTATTCCAGAGAAATATATTCGGTTTACGACTGGGTTGTGTGGAAAGGTTAATTATTTCTTTCTTCATGTATAATAGCCTTGCAGTTCTTAGTGCGTCGCTAGATCGCAAGAAATCTGAGAAAGATTCGAACTAGATATCGTCTGAGTTGAAGTCTGTAGCGTCAGCTTAAAAATACCATTTAAAAAAATAAGACCAAAACAAACATTAAGCTGAATAAAAATTTAATTTTTAAATAACATAAAAATAAGAATTTGACGCTCTACGGCAGATCTGCTTTGGGACTGACAGGGGGTGAAGGCAGTCAGGGTTTGAACATGGAGCCACCTTGACAGTTTGTAGCGTATATTACACGAAGCTTTGACGTTTTGACTACGCATACAATATTATAGTAGAACGAAAAAAACATTGTTATAAAAGCCACCCGCTTATTTAATTATCATCAAATTATATCTCGCGCCAAAACGTCCCCTGCGCCAAAACGTCTCGCGCCGAAACGGATGCGCCAAAACGGCCGCGCAAAAAACGGATGCGCCAAAACGGCCGCGCAAAAAAACGGATCCGCCAAAACGGCCGCGGAAAAAAAAAACGGATGCGCCAAAACGACCGCGCCAAAAACGTACCGTATACAACATGACCAAGCAACCTGGGAACCTACCTGCTAAAGCGAACAGGCTGGAGATAAGTAAAGGTAACATGAACAATATCCAACTATAATCTGAAGTGTCAGACTCTGTCTCTGTAGGCTCATCCATTTTCGGGGTGACTGTTTCATTCACAATATTCAGAAGGTTGGACTCTTTGTCTAAACAGAAGACACAAAGCCTTCACATATATGTAACATTGTTATCGGAGGATTCGAAAACAAAAAAAAATTAGCGTTATGTTCATTTTGGGGCGCCAAGAACATTTTATACAATGTTCCTCTAGCACTTCAGGAACTTTTAACATTGTGTTCGCTTGGAGTATAAAAACAGTAAACATTCTATTCCCCTGGAAATAAAAAAAACAGTAAACATTCTATTCCCCTGGAAATCAAAGAACAGTAAGTGTCCTGGAACAGTAAACTCACGATTCCCCTGGAAGTCCAGGAACAATCAATTTCGAATTTCCCTGGGATGTAAAGTGTGAAAATAATCCTGTCTTAATACTAGAAAAAAAAAGAACTATGACACTAGTAGCTCTCGAGCTGGTCCTTTCATGCTTATAGCAGGGCACTATGGTCCAATCTCATTCGTGGACCAGTTGGAGGGGGGGGGGGGAGTATCTGGGAAAAGGTTTTCCGTGCTGTCTTTAGTGCGCTCAGCAAACACAACTCTGCTCGAGTCGGGTGTCGAACCTCGAGCCACTTTCATAGGTAAGCCAGGTTCAAGCGTAGTTAGCCTCTCGACCACGGAAAAAAAAGGTCATCTATCGTTATCGAGAAGAATAAAATGTTTGTTTGTAAAATGTTTTACACGTTTCGGATGTTCCTTCAGAGTTGAAGATAGTTTATTTCCTAATCCAAACCTCCCGCAGGACGAAGGGGGATGGGAGCGGGCAGGGTTTGAACCCTCGACCGTCGATAAATCCGAATGACAGTCCAGCGCGCAAACCGCACGACCAGGAAGCCATCCTAAAGCGCTTGTTGTGAGTGCATATGTATTTCGTGTGTGAGTGTGAATGTTCTTCGTACTTGCATCTATAATGTTATTGTTACAGTAGTTACGCTGAGGGGGGTCAAGTCAAACTGAATTTCCATTTACATGGAGCAATAAATATTATCTTAACTTATCTTAAATTATAACAACATATAAATGTAAACCAAAATTGATTAAAAATGACTAAACGTTGTGTTTCTTTAATTGAGTCATATGTTGTCTTCGACAATGAATAATTGGACCTCATTCACCAACCGTAAACAAACAACATTTAGCCACCTGGTGCTCTAGCTCTTCTATATAATTTACGATCTCATGTTTAATTCATTATGGTTGTCACGTGACCGTTTTTTCCGTTGTTTTCTCAATAAGATCATGTGACTGAATGTTGTTTGTTTACGATTGGTGAATGAGGTCCATTTTTCATCTTGATCCGAGAATTGAAAGTTGGATAAGAAAACGTGTACAATATTGTAGTAACTCCAGTGGCGGACCGAAAGAGTTAATGTATGTGCGGCCTACTGATACACACGACTCAGGCCAATCACACAGGTCAACGGGTCAACGGCTGTCGATAGACAAGGGACAGTTCTGCTAATAACCGCAAGTAGTGGACCTGTGTTGTGGTCATGTGATCAAGAGCCTTCACGGTCGAGAGACAGTGTTCTAAAAAGGACAGTAGAGTCCAGGACAGCAAGCAGTAAGTACTGTGTGCTACAAAGCGAGTCATCAAAAATGTAGTTGTACGAGCTAGAGAGACTTGTAGTGCTAGTTAGGCAGTTCTGTTGTGTAGAAAAGCATTTGAAGTTAGTGTAGCCAATTGTGATTATTGGCTGTTTATGTATTTGTAAATAAACTGCCACTTTGTTACTCGAAGCTCTTGTTGTCAAGTTTTTGTGTTAGATGTGCTGTTGTGTCGTTAAGTAGTGTTTGCAGAAGGCCTGATTGAGAAGATCGTAACAATATTCAACCCAGACAGACAGATTTGCTATGAAATTTGTTATAAAAGTATCCACGTTACACTCACCAACAATTCTACACGAGATAGAGCCATCATTATGACAGTTGTCCAAGAATACAAACTGCAACCACTCATCCGCCTTAGTGTGCTTTAGATTTCTCGTAATGCAACCATTCTCCTCTATCACGCCGTGCTCGTTCTCCCAGGACACTTCAAGTCTGGGGGCCTGAAGGTTCTCCACACAGAAGATGACAAGTAACTCTGAGCCGACGTCTGTGCCAAAGCGACACCTGTGGGCATTCAGCTGAGCCCCATTGATTTTGATTTTCAGCAAAGGGAGAGCTAAAATTTAAAAAAAAAGGTAAAGAATACATTTTGAACAGCCACTGTAAGGGGAAAAGCCGCTATTAGGTTTGAACAAAGTGTCCGTCTGTCCGTCTGTCACACTCAGATCTCGAAAACTAGAAGAGATGAAAAAAAATTATTATTTCACCATGCGATGCGGCTTGCAAAGTTTAGGTGCAACGGCTTCTTTTGTTTTCTAAAAGCAAACCGTTTAGTTTATAAAATTAATTAAGCAAGCGATTGTTTTAATTAAAACTACGCAATTCTAAAACAATACTTAAATGTAACAAAGAAAGACAATTTTTTTTTTCAATTCAAAACAGAATCGGGCTCACTCGTCTGACATATTGTACATATCTGGTAGATGTTATGCCGTAATTTGTAATATATCTCTTTATCAATAATATGCTATTATTTTGTTTTTAAGTTAACACCAATGCCTGGTCGTGCGGTTAGCTTGCTGGACTGATTATCTCGACGGTCCCGGGTTCATACCCTGCTCGCTGCCATCCCCCGTCGTCCAGCGGGAGGTTTGGACAAGGAAATAAATTATCCTTTACTTTGAAGCAACATCCAAAAACATGTAAAACATTTTACAAACAACATTTTTTACAACTACAAAAAGAATCATTGAAACATTATTATTTTTGACAATCAAAACAAAGTCACGTCTTGAATTTTTTTTTTTTTTTAAATGGATTTAATCAATGAATGGAGTAGCGGTTTGAAAGGAGGGGACAGACATTTGCACTAAATAAAAATAATTTCCTAAATTTTCAGAAAAATATATCAAGCTTATGATAAATTTGAATGTCCCATTGAACGATTCGAATATTGTGACGGACATATTATAATTTGAATACCGTTTTATATATATATTGATACACACCCCAATTTCAAGTCATCGTTAATGCAAACCTTTGTAAAGTCCGATCTGTTAAATGGGCCATGAAAGAGAAATCATAATCCGAACTATATATATAATTCTCTTCTTCCCTCAACAGTTTAAACGAGTAGTAAGGAGTAAAGGAAAGATCACTCTGCGGATAGTCCATGAGCAAAAAAAAGGGAGGGAAGAGAACACGTAGTCACAAAATAGCAGGGCAGGACCGTTGCAATATATCACCCTTTTTTTTTTCTACCTCATGTTAAAAGAAAAGGGGGTGGGGGGGGGGGAGTAATCTACGCTGTAGTAACTAGCGAAGCGACAAATCTGTTATAAGTTATAAAATGGTTTAATTTAATAATTTATACACCTAAAATTAACGCGGGTCCTATAAAAGTGCTGGGCCCACTGCGGTCGCATAGGTTGCAGTGGCCTAAGGTTGGCCCTGCAAAATAGCGGCGTATGCTACGCCGCTGGTCGACTAGTTAAACATAATAAAGAACTTAACAAAGCCTACCTAGCTCTCATGGGGCACCAAACGATGTAAAACCGGCCTGAATACATAAAATTATAGACAAAGGGGGTCTGATTATTTCACTGGGCTCTTCTCAAGAGGCTCCAGTGATATATTAGAATTATGAAGCTTCGTGTCGCTATACTACAACGAACAGTTTTTCAAAAGTGAAATAGATTACTGGGTTTGAGTAGGACAGGTCACCTGGACATTGGTAAGATTGTATTTTTTGCAAAACGTATATCAACTCACTCTGTCTGAAAAAAATCTCGTTTTAAGTTAAAATTATGCACAATTATTTATTGTACCTGGTAGTACACCAATCAAAACATTTTTTTTAAACAATTAGTAATAATTAATTAATAAGTAGTTTTTCATATTATCGCGTGAACTGCAGTGCTGATCAGAGACAGTTGCGCACCTAACTAAAGGAAAAAAATATTTTTGTTTTACGGAAATGTTTTTTTTTTCTTGAGGATTTGAATAAGAGATTGACCCTTTACAAAACAATTAGATCAATTAGATATTCGACCATATTTAACAACGGAGTCAACAAAAACGCTAGCTGTGGCATTCATACTCTCCCGCCTTGACTACTGTAACGCCGTGCTAGCAGGTATACCTGATGACAAAATAGCCAAACTGCAACGTATACAGAACAACGCCGCACGAATAGTACTTAGAAAAACAAGACAAGATTCTGCTACTACGCTCTTGCGCATGCTCCATTGGCTTCCCGTGAAAACGAGAATCGATTACAAGGTCGCCACACTTTGTCATCAGTGTATATATAACAATGAGATGCCCCTGTACCTTAGAGAACTGATTACTCCATATGTCCACCAGAGAGCCCTACTACGCTCAATGGACTCAACGCTTTTAGTGGTGCCACGTTTCTCCCTCAAAAGCTACGGTCTGCGGGCTTTAACAGTGCACGGACCAAAGGTTTGGAACTCACTCCCCATGATCTCAGACAGACAACATGCTATACCACTTTTAAGAAGAACATTAAGACCTACTTGTTTAAAACTTTTTTAGATTAGTTTTGTATTTAAATTGTCGTGTTTGTGTTTGTAATGTTATTACAGCGCCTTGAGCCTACATTTTGTTTGTTAACAGCGCTTTATAAATAAAATTATTATTATTATTATTATTGTAAGACATCATTTAAGCCAGGTTCACATTTAACTTCACATTCACTTTCACCTATCCTTGGGTCTGCAGGACCGCTGGGGCACCACACAAGATCCGTCAACCTTCTTTCTCCATTCTTCTCTTTGTCATTTGTCTACGATGGAATTTCATTCTGATGTTCTTTCTGAAAATATCGAAACCTGCCTTTTTACCTTCCTGGGTGGACCACTTAGGGGGCCCGATTTTGAGTTTGTGTTTTCACACAAACTGTATTTGTAACCTTTTTTTTTTTTGAATATTTTTCTTGTTTAAGTACTCACGGTGGACTCGTATTACTGAAGAAATATAATCCCATGGAGCGTCTTTCGTTCTGTGCTCGATAATGAGCCGGCAGTTATTCCAGTCCGGAGCAACACGAACAATGATGTTGAACTTATACATAATCTTCGACGGATCCGGGTCTCCGGCTTTTTTCGTTTCCTTTTCTAACACACAGGACACCGAGGACGGTATTAGAAAGTCAAGGACACAGACCTGTCAAATAGAACATATGCAACATACAACTGCATATTTTTTTTTTATAACGCGCCAGTCTTCAAAATGAAAAGGTAGATTTGGTAAACTTTGAAAAAATATCTTTTAACTCCTTCTCTCCTAACTGACGATACCGGCGTTGATTCCACCAGAATGTGGTAAATAATTACGGAGAGAAAGAGTTAAGTGGTTTATATCAGCACGCCATATCAGCCCTCGGCACCAAAATCATACTAATATGCGCTCCTTGGTTATGGCCACGCTCTTATATTATTGCGAGTCTTGGACGCTGACTGCAGAGCTAGAGAGGAGGATCCTAGCAATGCAATTGAGATGCTACAGAAGGATCCTAGGTATCACGTTCAAAGACCGCATCACAAACCAAGAGATTAGAGACATGGTTACTGCAGCGATTGAATACCACGATAACCTGCTATATATCGTAAAAAACGCAAGCTAAAAATCTGTACCCATATTACAAGGTCTATCTCTCACATCTCTCTCTTGGATATCTCTCACATCTCTCTCTTGGATATCTCTCACATCTCTCTCACATCTCTCTTACATATCTCTCACATCTCTCTTTTAGATATCTCTCACATCTCTCTCTCTCTTAGATATCTCTCACATCTCTTTCTTAGATATCTCTCACATCTCTCTTAGATATCTTTCACATCTCTCTTAGATATCTCTCACATCTCTCTTTTAGATATCTCTCACATCTCTCTCTCTCTTAGATATCTCTCACATCTTTCTCTCTCTTAGATATCTCTCACATCTCTCAGATATCTCTCACATCTCTCTCTTAGATATCTCTCACATCTCTCTTAGATATCTCTCACATCTCTCTCTTAGATATCTCTCACATCTCTCTTTCTTAGATATCTATCACATCTCTCTTTTACATAGCTCTCACAATTCTTTTTTAGATATCTCTCACATCTCTCTCTTAGATATCTCTCACATCTCTCTTTTACATACCTCTCACATCTCTTTCTTAGATATCTCTCACATCTCTCTCTCTCTTAGATATCTCTCACATCTCTCTCTCTCTTAGATATCTCTCACATCTCTCTCTCTCTTAGATATCTCTCACATCTCTCTCTTAGATATCTCTCACATCTCTCTTAGATATCTCTCACATCTCTCTCTTAGATATCTCTCACATCTCTCTCTCTTAGATATCTCTCACATCTCTCTTTTACATAGCTCTCACAATTCTTTCTTAGATATCTCTCACATCTCTCTCTTAGATATCTCTCACATCTCTTTCTTAGATATCTCTCACATCTCTTTCTTAGATATCTCTCACATCTCTCTATTAGATATCTCTCACATCTCTCTCTCTCTTAGATATCTCTCACATCTCTCTTTTACATAGCTCTCACAATTCTTTCTTAGATATCTCTCACATCTCTCTCTTAGATATCTCTCACATCTCTTTCTAAGATATCTCTCACATCTCTTTCTTAAATATCTCTCACATCTCTCTTTTACATACCTCTCACATCTCTTTCTTAGATATCTCTCACATCTCTCTTTTACATACCTCTCACATCTCTTTCTTAGATATCTCTCACATCTCTCTTTTACATACCTATCACATCTCTTTCTTAGATATCTCTCACATCTCTCTTTTACATACCTCTCACATCTCTTTCTTAGATATCTGTCACATCTCTCTTTTACATATCTCTCACATCTCTTTTTTAGATATCTCTCACATCTCTCTTTTACATACCTCTCACATCTCTTTCTTAGTTATCTCTCACATCTCTCTTTTACATATCTCTCACATCTCTCTCTCTTAGATATCTCTCACATCTCTCTTTTACATATTTCTCACATCTCTTTCTTAGATATCTCTCACATCTCTCTCTTAGATATCTCTCACATCTCTCTCTTAGATATCTCTCACATCTCTCTCTTAGATATCTCTCACATCTCTCTCTTAGATATCTCTCACATCTCTCTCTTAGATATCTCTCACATCTCTCTCTTAGATATCTCTCACATCTCTCTCTTAGATATATCTCACATCTCTCTCACATCTCTCTCACATCTCTTTCTTAGATATCTCTCACATCTCTTTCTTAGATATCTCTCACATCTCTCTCTTAGATATCTCTCACATCTCTCTCTTAGATATCTCTCACATCTCTCTCACATCTCTCTCTTTGATATCTCTCACATCTCTCTCACATTTCTCTCTTAGATATCTCTCACATCTCTTTCTTAGATATCTCTCACATCTCTCTCACATTTCTCTCTTAGATATCTCTCACATCTCTTTCTTAGATATCTCTCACATCTCTCTCACATCTCTCTCACATTTCTCTCACATCTCTCTCACATCTCTCTCACATCTCTCTCTTAGATATCTCTCACATCTCTCTCTTAGATATCTCTCACATCTCTCTCTCTTAGATATCTCTCACATCTCTCTTTTACATAGCTCTCACAATTCTTTCTTAGATATCTCTCACATCTCTCTCTTAGATATCTCTCACATCTCTTTCTTAGATATCTCTCACATCTCTTTCTTAGATATCTCTCACATCTCTCTATTAGATATCTCTCACATCTCTCTCTCTCTTAGATATCTCTCACATCTCTCTTTTACATAGCTCTCACAATTCTTTCTTAGATATCTCTCACATCTCTCTCTTAGATATCTCTCACATCTCTTTCTAAGATATCTCTCACATCTCTTTCTTAGATATCTCTCACATCTCTTTCTTAGATATCTCTCACATCTCTCTCTTAGATATCTCTCACATCTCTCTCTTAGATATCTCTCACATCTCTCTCACATCTCTCTCTTTGATATCTCTCACATCTCTCTCACATTTCTCTCTTAGATATCTCTCACATCTCTTTCTTAGATATCTCTCACATCTCTCTCACATTTCTCTCTTAGATATCTCTCACATCTCTTTCTTAGATATCTCTCACATCTCTCTCACATCTCTCTCACATTTCTCTCACATCTCTCTCACATCTCTCTCACATCTCTCTCTTAGATATCTCTCACATCTCTCTCTTAGATATCTCTCACATCTCTCTCTCTTAGATATCTCTCACATCTCTCTTTTACATAGCTCTCACAATTCTTTCTTAGATATCTCTCACATCTCTCTCTTAGATATCTCTCACATCTCTTTCTTAGATATCTCTCACATCTCTTTCTTAGATATCTCTCACATCTCTCTATTAGATATCTCTCACATCTCTCTCTCTCTTAGATATCTCTCACATCTCTCTTTTACATAGCTCTCACAATTCTTTCTTAGATATCTCTCACATCTCTCTCTTAGATATCTCTCACATCTCTTTCTAAGATATCTCTCACATCTCTTTCTTAGATATCTCTCACATCTCTCTTTTACATACCTCTCACATCTCTTTCTTAGATATCTCTCACATCTCTCTTTTACATACCTCTCACATCTCTTTCTTAGATATCTCTCACATCTCTCTTTTACATACCTATCACATCTCTTTCTTAGATATCTCTCACATCTCTCTTTTACATACCTCTCACATCTCTTTCTTAGATATCTGTCACATCTCTCTTTTACATATCTCTCACATCTCTTTTTTTAGATATCTCTCACATCTCTCTTTTACATACCTCTCACATCTCTTTCTTAGTTATCTCTCACATCTCTCTTTTACATATCTCTCACATCTCTCTCTCTTAGATATCTCTCACATCTCTCTTTTACATATCTCTCACATCTCTTTCTTAGATATCTCTCACATCTCTCTCTTAGATATCTCTCACATCTCTCTCTTAGATATCTCTCACATCTCTCTCTTAGATATCTCTCACATCTCTCTCTTAGATATCTCTCACATCTCTCTCTTAGATATCTCTCACATCTCTCTCTTAGATATATCTCACATCTCTCTCACATCTCTCTCACATCTCTTTCTTAGATATCTCTCACATCTCTCTCACATCTCTTTCTTAGATATCTCTCACATCTCTCTCTTAGATATCTCTCACATCTCTCTCTTAGATATCTCTCACATCTCTCTCACATCTCTCTCTTTGATATCTCTCACATCTCTCTCACATTTCTCTCTTAGATATCTCTCACATCTCTTTCTTAGATATCTCTCACATCTCTCTCACATTTCTCTCTTAGATATCTCTCACATCTCTTTCTTAGATATCTCTCACATCTCTCTCACATCTCTCTCTTAGATAGGGGCCTATCTCTCACATCTCTTTCTTAGATATCTCTCACATCTCTCTCACATCTCTCTCTTAGATATCTCTCACATCTCTTTCTTAGATATCTCTCACATCTCTCTCACATCTCTCTCACATTTCTCTCACATCTCTCTCACATCTCTCTCTTAGATATCTCTCACCTCTCTTTCTTAGATATCTCTCACATCTCTCTCTTAGATATCTCTCACATCTCTTTCTTAGATATCTCTCACATCTCTCTCACATCTCTCTCACATCTCTCTCTTAGATATCTCTCACATCTCTCTTTTACATATCTCTCACATCTCTTTCTTAGATATCTCTCACATCTCTCTCTTAGATATCTCTCACATCTCTCTCTTAGATATCTCTCTCATCTCTCTCTTAGATATCTCTCACATCTCTCTCTTAGATATCTCTCACATCTCTCTCTTAGATATCTCTCACATCTCTCTCTTAGATATATCTCACATCTCTCTCACATCTCTCTCACATCTCTTTCTTAGATATCTCTCACATCTCTCTCACATCTCTTTCTTAGATATCTCTCACATCTCTCTCTTAGATATCTCTCACATCTCTCTCTTAGATATCTCTCACATCTCTCTCTTAGATATCTCTCACATCTCTCTCTTAGATATCTCTCACATCTCTCTCACATCTCTCTCTTTGATATCTCTCACATCTCTCTCACATTTCTCTCTTAGATATCTCTCACATCTCTTTCTTAGATATCTCTCACATCTCTCTCACATTTCTCTCTTAGATATCTCTCACATCTCTTTCTTAGATATCTCTCACATCTCTCTCACATCTCTCTCACATTTCTCTCACATCTCTCTCACATCTCTCTCACATCTCTCTCTTAGATATCTCTCACATCTCTCTCTTAGATATCTCTCACATCTCTCTCTCTTAGATATCTCTCACATCTCTCTTTTACATAGCTCTCACAATTCTTTCTTAGATATCTCTCACATCTCTCTCTTAGATATCTCTCACATCTCTTTCTTAGATATCTCTCACATCTCTTTCTTAGATATCTCTCACATCTCTCTATTAGATATCTCTCACATCTCTCTCTCTCTTAGATATCTCTCACATCTCTCTTTTACATAGCTCTCACAATTCTTTCTTAGATATCTCTCACATCTCTCTCTTAGATATCTCTCACATCTCTTTCTAAGATATCTCTCACATCTCTTTCTTAGATATCTCTCACATCTCTTTCTTAGATATCTCTCACATCTCTCTCTTAGATATCTCTCACATCTCTCTCTTAGATATCTCTCACATCTCTCTCACATCTCTCTCTTTGATATCTCTCACATCTCTCTCACATTTCTCTCTTAGATATCTCTCACATCTCTTTCTTAGATATCTCTCACATCTCTCTCACATTTCTCTCTTAGATATCTCTCACATCTCTTTCTTAGATATCTCTCACATCTCTCTCACATCTCTCTCACATTTCTCTCACATCTCTCTCACATCTCTCTCACATCTCTCTCTTAGATATCTCTCACATCTCTCTCTTAGATATCTCTCACATCTCTCTCTCTTAGATATCTCTCACATCTCTCTTTTACATAGCTCTCACAATTCTTTTTTAGATATCTCTCACATCTCTCTCTTAGATATCTCTCACATCTCTTTCTTAGATATCTCTCACATCTCTTTCTTAGATATCTCTCACATCTCTCTATTAGATATCTCTCACATCTCTCTCTCTCTTAGATATCTCTCACATCTCTCTTTTACATAGCTCTCACAATTCTTTCTTAGATATCTCTCACATCTCTCTCTTAGATATCTCTCACATCTCTTTCTAAGATATCTCTCACATCTCTTTCTTAGATATCTCTCACATCTCTCTTTTACATACCTCTCACATCTCTTTCTTAGATATCTCTCACATCTCTCTTTTACATACCTCTCACATCTCTTTCTTAGATATCTCTCACATCTCTCTTTTACATACCTATCACATCTCTTTCTTAGATATCTCTCACATCTCTCTCTTAGATATCTCTCTCATCTCTCTCTTAGATATCTCTCACATCTCTCTCTTAGATATCTCTCACATCTCTCTCTTAGATATCTCTCACATCTCTCTCTTAGATATATCTCACATCTCTCTCACATCTCTCTCACATCTCTTTCTTAGATATCTCTCACATCTCTCTCACATCTCTTTCTTAGATATCTCTCACATCTCTCTCTTAGATATCTCTCACATCTCTCTCTTAGATATCTCTCACATCTCTCTCTTAGATATCTCTCACATCTCTCTCTTAGATATCTCTCACATCTCTCTCACATCTCTCTCTTTGATATCTCTCACATCTCTCTCACATTTCTCTCTTAGATATCTCTCACATCTCTTTCTTAGATATCTCTCACATCTCTCTCACATTTCTCTCTTAGATATCTCTCACATCTCTTTCTTAGATATCTCTCACATCTCTCTCACATCTCTCTCACATTTCTCTCACATCTCTCTCACATCTCTCTCACATCTCTCTCTTAGATATCTCTCACATCTCTCTCTTAGATATCTCTCACATCTCTCTCTCTTAGATATCTCTCACATCTCTCTTTTACATAGCTCTCACAATTCTTTCTTAGATATCTCTCACATCTCTCTCTTAGATATCTCTCACATCTCTTTCTTAGATATCTCTCACATCTCTTTCTTAGATATCTCTCACATCTCTCTATTAGATATCTCTCACATCTCTCTCTCTCTTAGATATCTCTCACATCTCTCTTTTACATAGCTCTCACAATTCTTTCTTAGATATCTCTCACATCTCTCTCTTAGATATCTCTCACATCTCTTTCTAAGATATCTCTCACATCTCTTTCTTAGATATCTCTCACATCTCTTTCTTAGATATCTCTCACATCTCTCTCTTAGATATCTCTCACATCTCTCTCTTAGATATCTCTCACATCTCTCTCACATCTCTCTCTTTGATATCTCTCACATCTCTCTCACATTTCTCTCTTAGATATCTCTCACATCTCTTTCTTAGATATCTCTCACATCTCTCTCACATTTCTCTCTTAGATATCTCTCACATCTCTTTCTTAGATATCTCTCACATCTCTCTCACATCTCTCTCACATTTCTCTCACATCTCTCTCACATCTCTCTCACATCTCTCTCTTAGATATCTCTCACATCTCTCTCTTAGATATCTCTCACATCTCTCTCTCTTAGATATCTCTCACATCTCTCTTTTACATAGCTCTCACAATTCTTTTTTAGATATCTCTCACATCTCTCTCTTAGATATCTCTCACATCTCTTTCTTAGATATCTCTCACATCTCTTTCTTAGATATCTCTCACATCTCTCTATTAGATATCTCTCACATCTCTCTCTCTCTTAGATATCTCTCACATCTCTCTTTTACATAGCTCTCACAATTCTTTCTTAGATATCTCTCACATCTCTCTCTTAGATATCTCTCACATCTCTTTCTAAGATATCTCTCACATCTCTTTCTTAGATATCTCTCACATCTCTCTTTTACATACCTCTCACATCTCTTTCTTAGATATCTCTCACATCTCTCTTTTACATACCTCTCACATCTCTTTCTTAGATATCTCTCACATCTCTCTTTTACATACCTATCACATCTCTTTCTTAGATATCTCTCACATCTCTCTTTTACATACCTCTCACATCTCTTTCTTAGATATCTGTCACATCTCTCTTTTACATATCTCTCACATCTCTTTTTTTAGATATCTCTCACATCTCTCTTTTACATACCTCTCACATCTCTTTCTTAGTTATCTCTCACATCTCTCTTTTACATATCTCTCACATCTCTCTCTCTTAGATATCTCTCACATCTCTCTTTTACATATCTCTCACATCTCTTTCTTAGATATCTCTCACATCTCTCTCTTAGATATCTCTCACATCTCTCTCTTAGATATCTCTCACATCTCTCTCTTAGATATCTCTCACATCTCTCTCTTAGATATCTCTCACATCTCTCTCTTAGATATCTCTCACATCTCTCTCTTAGATATATCTCACATCTCTCTCACATCTCTCTCACATCTCTTTCTTAGATATCTCTCACATCTCTCTCACATCTCTTTCTTAGATATCTCTCACATCTCTCTCTTAGATATCTCTCACATCTCTCTCTTAGATATCTCTCACATGTCTCTCACATCTCTCTCTTTGATATCTCTCACATCTCTCTCACATTTCTCTCTTAGATATCTCTCACATCTCTTTCTTAGATATCTCTCACATCTCTCTCACATTTCTCTCTTAGATATCTCTCACATCTCTTTCTTAGATATCTCTCACATCTCTCTCACATCTCTCTCTTAGATAGGGGCCTATCTCTCACATCTCTTTCTTAGATATCTCTCACATCTCTCTCACATCTCTCTCTTAGATATCTCTCACATCTCTTTCTTAGATATCTCTCACATCTCTCTCACATCTCTCTCACATTTCTCTCACATCTCTCTCACATCTCTCTCTTAGATATCTCTCACCTCTCTTTCTTAGATATCTCTCACATCTCTCTCTTAGATATCTCTCACATCTCTTTCTTAGATATCTCTCACATCTCTCTCACATCTCTCTCACATCTCTCTCTTAGATATCTCTCACATCTCTCTTTTACATATCTCTCACATCTCTTTCTTAGATATCTCTCACATCTCTCTCTTAGATATCTCTCACATCTCTCTCTTAGATATCTCTCACATCTCTCTCTTAGATATCTCTCACATCTCTCTCTTAGATATCTCTCACATCTCTCTCTTAGATATCTCTCACATCTCTCTCTTAGATATATCTCACATCTCTCTCACATCTCTCTCACATCTCTTTCTTAGATATCTCTCACATCTCTCTCACATCTCTTTCTTAGATATCTCTCACATCTCTCTCTTAGATATCTCTCACATCTCTCTCTTAGATATCTCTCACATCTCTCTCACATCTCTCTCTTTGATATCTCTCACATCTCTCTCACATTTCTCTCTTAGATATCTCTCACATCTCTTTCTTAGATATCTCTCACATCTCTCTCACATCTCTCTCTTAGATAGGGGCCTATCTCTCACATCTCTTTCTTAGATATCTCTCACATCTCTCTCACATCTCTCTCTTAGATATCTCTCACATCTCTTTCTTAGATATCTCTCACATCTCTCTCACATCTCTCTCACATTTCTCTCACATCTCTCTCACATCTCTCTCTTAGATATCTCTCACCTCTCTTTCTTAGATATCTCTCACATCTCTCTCTTAGATATCTCTCACATCTCTTTCTTAGATATCTCTCACATCTCTCTCACATCTCTCTCACATCTCTCTCACATCTCTCTCTTAGATATCTCTCACATCTCTTTCTTACTTTCCAAGATCTTAAGTTCCGCGAATATAAAAAAAAAAAATTTGGAACAGAAAGTGGTTTCGTTGGTGGTACGGGGGATTCCACATAAGCTATAGCTTAGAGCTTCAAGATATATTTAACAGTAACATACAATATCAGCACTAATAAAGAGCCCTCAAAGGGGATCCCTATACAAACTAGTTCCTAAATACGGCACTGGCTACTGGAAGACTCGATTTGTTTTGGTATCAACAATATCTAGAGACTTTAGTGTGGAAGGGGAGGGGCGCCATCATGTTCTTAAACTATGTTTCATGGGTACTATACTTCTGAGAAGGTCCTAAAGTGACCGCTACTAACGACCACGTGAACAAAAAAAAAAAAAGATCACTGTGGGTAATGCTTAGAGGCCGAGTGGTAAAGCGCTTTGTCTTCCGAACCGGGGGTCCCGGGTTCAAATCCAGGTGAAGACTGGAATTTTTAAATTCGGGATCTTTAGGGCGCCTCTGAGTTCCCCTAGCTAAAAATGGGTACTTGACATAAGGTTGGGGAAAAGTAAAGGCGGTTGGTCGTTGCGCTGGCCACGTGACACCCTCGTTAGCCGTGGGCCACAGCAACACATTGACATTTACATCATCTGCCCCCAGAGATTACAAGGTCTGAAAGGGGACACTTTTTTCCCCTCAACTTGACTAGGTATTGCTTACTTACCAATTGTTTACTGTCATCCGTCTCAGACTTGACATAGACCGATAACGGAGGGATCTCTATCTCACTCATCATGGGGTAGACACGTCCGTTCACTGTTATCACATCCTGGCCTGGTATATAGCCGTCACTATAGCAGAACTCTGTCACTTCTTGAGTGGAAGAGCCTTTACTCATGTTGGGGAATAGGAAAGCTGAGATTGTTGAAATTAAAATATATATGTATTATTGCAGACATCGCTCATTGTAGGATTGCTGTTATCCGATTCCTGATTAGAATGTCGGTATGTAAAAGGGTGATAATTATCTCATAATCATCTAATAGACATTATACATCTAATAGACAACGTTGCGTTATTGCAGAATTACAGGTATTGTTTCTATGGTGAAAATTTACCCACGTTCTCAAAAAGCACACCAGTTTATTACCCAGTAATACGCCATCATGTTATTGTGGATTATATCTTTATAATGAAATAACTAATAAAAAAGGATCTGTATAACATTAGCGAAAACACAGATAACTTTACTGCTGGGAAAGGGGGGGGGTGTCGCCACATAGTGAAAAATTGTAAAAAGGGGTCGCGGAACTAAAAAGGTTGAGAATCGCTGCCATATATGCTCTATATTCCACTTAGCAAGGCAAAACGCTGGTATCTAATATTTCGATGATATTTCGTGCAATCCTGCAGCTCCTCCATTGACTTTTCTAATGCCTCACAGATGTAGTTTAAAGTGTTGGGTAGTGGTTGAGTAATAAAGCGATTGGCTTTCGAATCTAGGGGTTTCGGATTCAAATCTTGGTGACGATTTTGATTTTGAGCTTTTGGGATGTAAGGATGCCAAAAAGCCAATTAAAGTCTAATGTGTAGCTGGCATTAGTTGGAGGAAAGTAATGGCGATTGGTCGTTGTGCTGGCCACATGACACTCTTATTAGTTGAGTACTACTCTTGAACTAGTAAAGTCATAAAAAAAATATTACTATGGCGCTATGCATGTAGGGGCTGTAAAACTAACTCTTGTAGAAGGAGCGACACCTGAAGATTCTTAGCTCATTTTCAATGGGGCTCAAGGTCTAATCTTGACTCTAGCTGAGTTGAGTTTATTGAGTTTCTAAATGCAACAAGAAATTATTATTTTTTTTTAAATATCTCTCCCTCACCGGCCAACATAAGAGATGGGACCATAGATAACTGAGCAAGATGCAAGAAAGATGCAAGAAAGATGCAAGATAGATGCAAGAAAGATGCAAGAAAGATGCAAGAAAGATGCAAGAAAGATGCAAGAAAGATGCAAGATGGATGCAAGAAAGATGCAAGAAAGATGCAAGAAAGATGACCTATGGTAAAGCCACGCGAAATTTTTTTTTCAAGAAATGACATCCCATCTAATAAATAAATAATTGACAGTTGTCAAGAGCGAGGTTGTGTAAGATGTGAGATTGTGTGTGTGCTTGTGTATTATATTAGTTGTATGGGTGAACTGCCTTAGCACGGGATTTTCAAGGGGGGGACAATAATGTTTCCTGTGGTCAGTCTAGCAGTTGGAGAGCTGACCTGGTCTGAGTAGGGTGTTGGTGATTGTGGTCTGTTGTATTGAGAGATATTATTTCCGCATTGTGTGAACGGACTATTTGGGGGGGGGGGGATGATCATATCATTGGAGAATCGTACCCTTAGTATATCGAACTGTTTGTCTATAGCAAGAACTAACCAAAGTTCGTTACAACAGTGATATATTTTTTTTTCTTAACATGGCGCTATCCATTCATCTCAGTTGGGCTACAGCCCAAGTACTAGGACTCTGGCCTGCTTCGGCACACGATTCCGTTCAGATCTCTCTAGAGCTTGTCGTCTCCAAGCTCCAACTCTAAAAACATGTCACTGCATTCCTAATGTGCTCCGCAGGCCATGGGTTCTTAACTTCACCCGTAAGTTATATCAATGAGCAAGTAGCGTACCTGCAGTCTGACGTAGGAGCCAATACCCTAAGATGAATGCTATTAATAGCTCATTGGTGTGCATGATCCACGGTATGCGTACAGAGTCCAGCCCCTGAGAAAGACAATGAACAATAGATCAGATTTTTTATTTGACTGCTCCTTCAGCAATTACTCATCATTGACACTATTTCCTACTAGGGTATTGAAATGTCTACACATTCTTCTGTCATTCGTTCTATATATTTATATAACAATGAATCCGTAACACTACACTCGTAGTATTGGTGAATGTTAGTGGAAGTGTGTCTGTGCCGTAGTGTATTGAGTCCAGCATTAAATGTAAGTCATTGTGTAGTTAAATGGGTCAGCGTTGGTGTGTGTGGGGGGGCTTGAGGGTTATAAAGAGATCTGAGGTAGAGAACTAATGGTACAGGTTTTTATGCAGGGAACAGTACAAGTGTGCCTTAACAGGAAACAGTAACAGGGAACATTAACATGTAACAGTACCAGATAACAATACCAGGGAACAGTACCAGATAACAGTACCAGGGAACAGTACCAGATAACAGTACCAGGGAACAGTACCAGATAATAATACCAGGGAACAGTACCAGTGAACAGTACCAGGGAACAATACTAGGGAACAGTACCAGGGAAAGGATATATATATATAATATATATATATATAACAGAAAAATGAAAAGACAGTATCAAGAAATAGACGGGTCTGTCACCGAAAGGGTCGACTGATCATGTGTGGTACCCCCGACTGTCCAATAGACCAAGGATCAGAAAAAAAGTGAGGTATGAACTTGAAGCTACATGCTGGCTGCCTGGTCGCATGTTAGACAAATCGGACTGTCCCATTGGTGAGACACTAGGGCCATAGGCGCGTACTTTAAACGGTGGAAAGAAAACTACTACACACGGTGCCGCCATTGCGTCGAGGACGACGAAACAGTAAATGTCGCGTTTTGCATGAGGGACGATCGGGACAAGGAAATGAGAGAGAGAGAGTTAATTGGTCCATGTGTGGCATTAGGGCTGTCCCTGTACGGGGACAAGTCGACCTTACAACTCACTGCCCGCTTCCTCTTCCGTGCTCTAAGGGAGTAACTCTCAGCATGGTTCCTTACTAATGGGGTTTCTGATTCGGCTGCCTGGTCTACTGGTATACGCTTAGGATTTTGTCTGATGGTCCCTAACCCTATATAGTGCTCACTGTCACCCTCTACTGCAGCGGTTCTCAACCTTTTAAGCTCGGCGTCCCCTTTTTACAACCCCCCACTCTGGCGCGACCCTTCCCTCCCCCGCTCACACACACAGCAATAGAGGAATAGACTTTTTCGATGGTCTTTGGCGACCCCTGGCAAATCGTCAATCGACCCCCAAGGGGGTCGCGACCCACAGGTTGAGAACCCCTGCTCTACTGTCTTATCTTCTTATCTTTTATATTACAGACGTTACTTCAAGAAAGAAGATAATTATGTCCTAAGCATTTCATGTGTCAATCTAGTCAAGCATGTTAATTAGTGACTTAAAGTCTGCTTAGTCTTTACTTTTCATGTCTGATTAAGGCAACCCATTCCATTCTCAAATGGCACAAGGGAAGAAGGAGCACTTGTACTACTTTGTCCTAGCGTATGGAATAAGAAATGTGCCTGTATGATCTTTTGTCCAGCAGGAGGTTTGTGTAACATATTGGTATTGTATGCTAGTGCTATTAGAGCATGGAATGGGTTGCCTGGGCTAGCCAGGAAAACCAGTGACTTGGCCGAATTTAAGTCATTGGTTAATATGCATGACTGAATGCATGACGCGTAGGACGTAATCATCTTCTTTTTTTGAAGTAACGTCTGTATTATATAAGATAAGATAAGATATGTACATTTGACACTAGCGCGTCAGTGCAACACCGCTTGTGTTTACGTAATAAATGGAGTTCCTAATATGTCTTCCCTCTTAAACACTAGTTTGTTATTTGTGTAATACGAATATTTTACAGTTTGAGTAGGATGTAATATTAAAACATAAATATTAAATCTAGATCTAGTTCCACTGCTTCAAGCTGTAGACATAAGTATTTAATATTCTTATTTTGTTGTATTATATTTCTTCTCTCATGTTTATTACCTCTTCAATGAGTTTCAACTCCTTATCAGCTCAAGATCCTTCTCTACCTTTTGTCAACACAATGAGATTATATTCACACAGCGCATCTATGTTTAAATCACTTTGATAAGAAAAATTCTGTATTTTCAAGTAGAAACACTTATCATAAATAAAAATAGTTTTTTCCCCCACACACACACAAAAATTGCTTTTTCCGTTCATCTAGGAATGTTCATTGTTAAAGATATTGAAATGCGAACGTCTTCCAAAATTTTCCGATGGTAGTTTCTGTATCCTATAAAATCCCAGCCTTTTCTTCAAAAAAGAAGATGATTACGCCCTACGCGTGTTTTTAGGCCAATCTAGTCATGAATGTTAACCAATGATTTAAATTCTTCCAAGTCATTGGTTTCCTGGCTGACTCAGGCAACCCATTCTATGTTCTATCTCTAATTACTAAAAGCAATGGGGAGGAAGGAGCATTAGTACAGACTTGTCCTAGCATATGCTATAAGGCATATGTCTTTATCTTTGTGTCTTTCAGAGTATTTTATTAGATTTTGTTTTTGTATTTGAAGATTATGGTTCAGTGTTTTTTGTATAGACTCTAATTGCTACTTTACTTTTTGAGTTTTCTGTCCTGAAGACTTTCTAAATATAGTGATTTTACTAAAGGTGTTACTCTAGTCAAATGTGAATATTCATTATCTTATCTTATCTTATATATTACAGACGTTACTTCAATAAAAAAGAAGATGATTACGTCCTACGCGTCATGCATTTAGTCATGCATATTAACCAATGACTTAAATTCTGCCAAGTCACTGGTTTTGATATGAATTTCACTGCTCTATTTTGTATCTGTTCCAGTTTCTTAATGTTTTCCTGAGTTGAGGGGTCCCAAACACAGGATGCATAGTCTATTATTGGCCAAAAACAAGGTTAATTAACATTTTAGTTTTATGCTTTCGTTTGATTTGTAAAAATTTCTTTTAATAAAGGGACGCAATAATTAGAATTCATTTGTAATGAAACGTTCGAAAATTTATAAAGGAAAAATAAATCGCTGACTAATTTCCTTATGGATATTAAAGTCAATTACTAATATGTTATAATTCTTTCTCTGGCACTTCCAGGGTCAAGTTTCGTTAATAAGAGAAACACAATTTAATGTTCTTCTCTTTATCAGTTTCCACCGTTTCTGGTGATGTGGCAGGTGTGCAGCAGTACCGCCCTCTGTTATGCAACGAAAGTCTTCCAGTGAATGTTAAGGGCCTTGAATAATAATATAATATATGTCTGTGTGTGTGTTTGGGCCTGTAAATAAGTTGGCATGTTTGTAAATGTTTACAGTATAAAAAAACAAACAAACGATATTTATATTTTTTTAAATTTCCAGTAATATACGTTTTCAGTTTCATGTACTATTATTGTTTCTTGTTACACGATAAATGTGTTATATAATATACCTTTACATAGGCCTTTAAATTATACATTTTTTTTATATTCATACAGTTACTAAAGAAAAGTATGTTCATATTTTACAACAAATGATAAAATTAACCACTTATGCTCTATGTTGAAGATTTACTATGTAGCAATTATACATAAAACACTGAACCATAATCAAAAACAAAATTTAGTAAAATACTCAGAAAGACACAAAGATAAAGGCACATCACCTAGGCGGTACGCTAGGAGAAATTTGTACAAATACTCCTTCTTCCCTAGTGCTATTAGAGCATGGAATGGGTTGTCTGAGCTAGCCAGGGAAACCAGTGACTTGGCAGAATTTAAGTCATTGGTTAATATGCATGACTGAATGCATGACGCGTAGGATGTAATCATCTTCTTTTTTGAAGTAACGTCTGTATTATATAAGATAAGATAAGATACTACAAAGTCAAAATTATAAATGTTTTCAAGTACAAAATGGTTTCACCCATGTTGTAGACCGTATAAGATAACATTAATCAGTAAAAAAAAAGAATTTTTAAAAGATGTCTTTCAAAATGTACACAATAGATGGTACAGAGCTCTGAAGGTCAGCTGCCACCACATCGGGTGATGTTATTATTAAAATCTACAGCTAATAAGAATTATTATTAGAGCGAGATTTTCCCGCCAAGACAAGAAGTGGAGAAAAAATGAATATTTTAGCTGAACGGAAGTTCCTAATTGTAAACGCAATAGCGAGAATTTCTTTAGGATTTCTTAATTATTCAATTTTAATCACGGCATAAAACAGAAGAAATTGAAGGAGCTGTATTCATAATATTTGTACAAATTACCTAAAAAACAACAAAGAAGAAGTAAATTAAGTTCTTTATTATATCCACATCTCTTTATAGAAGTCCAAAGATCTAGATCGAGATCTAACTTCTGTATCCCTTGCTGTATCAGTGTATGAAGTATATGGTGTAGATTTAGATCTAGATCCAACTAGTGACATTCTCATCAGGTAAAGCAGGCGTTCGTTTAGCTTTTTTTTCAATCTCTTCAACAGGTGTTATGAACCTTGATTCTGACACTTCTGAGACTAAAATCTTGCTATCGTCTGCTGAAACGAAAATGATCTAAACATGCGCTACTTTCAAATGCAATCAGCGGGAGGCTTGGTCAGTTGTTTAGGGAAAGAAATTATCACCAATACAAGAGTTTGACTGGTTGAATGAAAAGGGAGAAAATTCAAGCTTAAAATCAAATAGGAGTAGAGAAGTTATCCCTCTTGTTCCACCCAAACAGGTTAATTCAGACTCAAACGTCTTCCTTGCATGTTTATAATGCAAAGTTCAATATTAAACTACCTTGACCTTTAAATAGCTCAGGGAAGCATTGTTTTGTTGCTATTGTTAGGGCTGAGAATTGTACTTTTTAGATTTGAAAGAAAAAATACTACATCTAGTCACACAAAATCTTAGTATTTTATTGATGGTCCATTGCATCAGTGGATTAAAGATTTTCCGATAGGGAGAGAACAAACTGTAATAGTAAAATGGCTCTAAATCAACATCAATAACAGTAAACTCAGGCGTACCTCAAGGAACAGTCCACTACTATTTTAAATTTACATAAACGATTTACCAAATTGCATTAGTTCAGGAACAAAAGTCAAATTATTCGCAGATGATTGCATAATATATAGAACAATAAAAACAACACAAGATACAGAAATTTTGCAAAGAGAATTAGATGAATTACAGAAATGGGAATCAAATTGGAGCATGTCTTTCCACCCAGAAAAACGTCAGTTATTAAGAGTAACAAAAAAACTAAAATAAATTAATTCCACTTATCTTATTCATGGTAAACCAGTAACACAAACTAAAAACGCAAAATACCTAGGTGTTATAATAAATGAAAAACTGTCATGCAATCCACATATTGCTGAAACTATCAAAAAATCAAACAAAGCATTAGGATTTATTAAAAGAAATTTCTATAAATCAAATAAGAATATAAAATTAAAATGTTATTTAACCTTGGTTAGGCCAGTAATAGAATATGCATCCTCCGTTTGGGACCAATCAACTCAAGAAAACATTAAGAAACTGGAACAGGGTCACAAGGTTTATAAAAGGGATACGGATCATCTCGAACCTTAAGTGGACATCCAAAGCGATGTGTGGATGAAAGGGGTCTGAGTGAATCCTATGATTGTTTCCTCTCGGCAGTGGACGACTTGCGATTGAAAAGATCTGGGGAAAGGAGTGTAGAGATACTTGGAGGGGTTATCTTCCCCTTGTCCTGTGTTCGTGTCAGACGACCTCGGAGGCTCTATGGTTCGTTTTACTCTAAACGTATTTAATCTACTCTTTTCTATAATAAAAAAAAAATTGAGTACATAGAAGCACGGTGGCTGAGTGGTAAATCACTTGGCATCCGAACCTAGGGGTATCGGATTCGACTCCTGGTGAAGACTGTTTTTTTTTTTTTTTTTTTTTAATTTCTGGATTTTAAAGGCCCCTCCGAGTCCACCCACCTATTATGGGTACTTCACATAAGCTGGGGAAAAGTAAAGGCAGTTTTTCGTCGTGCTGACCACATGGCACCCTCTTTAACCGTAGGCCGCCACAGAAACAGATGACCTTTACATCTTCTGCCCCATAGATCGCAAGGTTGAAAGGGGGAACTCTACGTATTAGTTTTACTAGAGTAGCCATTATATATATGTATGACTCATTATGCAGGCTTCATTAAGTTGTATAGACAAAATAGCTATTGGTGAACTCTAGTTATTCTCTTTACTAGAGTAGCCATTATATACATGTATGACTCATTATGTATGCTTCATTAAGTTGTATAGACAAAATAGCCATTAGGGAGCTCTAGTTATTCTCTTTACTAGAGCAGCCATTATATATATGTATGACTCATTATGTATAGACAAAATAGCCATTTACAGAATAAGAAAGACATTATTTTGATAATGTATTGATACACCAATCGATGTTTTAAAGTTTCTATTCCTCTAGCCTTGGACTACGTCAAACCGCTGAGTGCCGACTGCTGCTCCTGGACTATGAACACTTACTTTGCTTTAAGTTTCGTGGTATTATACTCGCCTACAGACACAGGTAAATTGAAAAATTTTTAAAAATAATATTATTATATTTTAAAGTTTAAAATGAAGGTATTGTCTTTTTAAAACATGTATTTAAAAAAATGTTTTTTTCTTGTTTTAATTCGGGACTCAAACAGAGTTGTGTTTGCTGAAAGTCTAAAGCATCCTAGCTATTACCCCTCCCCCCCCCAACCACCCACCTGTTATGCCAACAGATCGAACTGAAAATAATAGTAATGAACTTTGAACTCTGCATCATCTTCAAATATAAAACTCCATTGAGGGATCAATGCAAAAATTTTATACCATACGTAACTACTTTTTTTTTTACGGAAATAGGACAGACGCCATTCCCTCCTAGCAATGTTTCACCAGTAAAAGTTTATTTTACTTAACCGTAAAAGCCATCATGACAGTTCCTCTATTCAAGTGGTAACTTCGTCGAAACTTCAAAAACCTAGGTGGGTGGAAACTTTTAGGTGGGTTTAGGTTAACGCAATTCTTGAAAACGGCTCTAATGATTTTTTCCAGAAATTTGACAGTTGCTGCATATCGTTGGAAAAAAAAATTACTAGCTCGTTGGTCACACTCGGAAAACTCTAATTTGACCGTTATAATTTTTCAAAGTAAAAGAAAAAAAAAATTAATTTAGCTGGGGGACAAAACAATTCTTATGAAACAGACTCTGCGTCTTCTGGTATTTGAGGAATACATTATTTAACTCTTTCTCTCCGTAATTATTTACCACATTCTGGTGGAATCAACGCTGGTATAGTCAGTTAGGAGAGAAAGAGTTAAGAAAGAGTTAAGAGTTTAATAAACTCGTCTTCTGGAGCACATACTTCACTCGGTCTACTAACAAATAAATCTTGTCTTCGAACCCGAAGATTAGTGAGGAATGCCCGGCGGGGATTTTCAAATTCTTCACCCTCCTCCACCTTAGCTACGCCACTGTATGGACTATTGCTCTAACCTTTTTAATTCTTCCTCAGTGTTCCAGTTAGGTAATTTAAGCCGCGTCTCGGACATTGAGACGAGAGGTACCAAGTGTTACGAGGATGGCTTCCAACCGTGGCATGAGAGTTTGATTGTATCATTAAACGTCTACATCTTGGATGACCCAGCGCGTATGCCGCCCCTGATCATCTATCGCATGTCAGAGACTGACAAAACGAAGACATTGGTAGGTGGCTTACAAATCTGGGGCTCTTTAGTTAACTTACAGATGTCACCGTCACCTCCCCCTTTGCCTCTTTGACCGCTGGAGCACCACACATATCTGTCGCCCGTCTACATTCCTATTTGGCTTTTGCCAGGATTAATATCTTTGACGGGCCCGCCCATGCCTTGATCACCCCACTAGCTTCTTCTGGTGTAATTTCCTCAGAAATACTGCCCTCAATGTCGTCTGATATTAATGGAGTCTACTAAGACTTTCCCGCGTCGTAGGCTCGTAAGGCAGCTATCTCTCTGAAGACATCGGTCACAAGTTCTTTTCCTTGTTTGATACCGACGAATTAACTAATTGGTTATTTTTTTTTTTAATTGACTGTTGCTTTGTTCATGTTTTCAACTTGATCGGAGAATGGGTGTGGGAGAAATAATGTGTATGTATCTTTCTTTCTGGTGTTGAGCTTATATCAACAGAGTGAGTTGATATATGTAAAAATAGGCTTCTTTTTTTGGTCAAGTCACATTGCCATAAAGTTTTCTAGTGTGTCATTTTTCCTTTCAAAATGTAGATCTGTTTCTTGGAGTTTAAGGGCAAGCAGGGAGGTCGATGTAAGTGGTGGAGCGATCAAAAGGACAGGTTTGATTTGTTGACAGAGATGATGATCACTTCTGAATGGAGCAACACCAGACTAATTATCCAGCACAAGTTCAAGGACGCTCCTTGGGAATACATTTCTGAAACTATTATCGTCCACCGTAAGTACCCCAGGCACAGGTCTCAGGGAAATTATTTTGGGATCTCGTACGATTTCTTTCTGGGTCTCGTGGGCATTACTTTATGGGTGTCTTGGGCATTACTATCTGGATATCTTGGGCATTACTTTACGGGTATCTTGGGCATTACTATCTGGATATCTTGGGCATTACTTTATGGGTGTCTTGGGCATTACTATCTGGATATCGTGGGCATTACTTTATGTGTGTCTTGGGCATTACTATCTGCATCTCGTGTCATTACTTTCTGGGTGTCTTGGGCATTTCTGTCTCGGGTCATTAGTTTCTGGGTCTTGTGAGCATTACCTACTGGGTTTCGTCCTTATAATAATGTTTACTTCTTCTAGTTATTAATTAAGGGAGAAAACTATCATAGAAAATTCCGGATTATTTACAAGATTTGATAATAAACCTCAGAAGTGCATGACGTCATAATTAGTCTCGTGTTTCCTCCATGATGTCACAAATCCAAGTAGATTAATTCCATCTGTTTCTGGCAGACCACAATGCTCAGTGAGAGGTGCAGTAGCTAAGAGGTAAAGCGCTTGGCTACCGAACCGGGGTCCGGGGTTCGAATTCTGGTGAAGACTGTGATTTCAAATTTCTGGATCTTCGGGCCCAGCTCTAATGGGTACCTGATATTAGTTGGGGAAAAGGCGGTTGGTCGTTGTGCTGGCCACACGACACACTCGTTAACCGTAGGCCACGGAAACAGATGGCCTTAACATCATCTGCCCTTTGACCACATGGTCTGAAAGGGGTCTGAAAGGGATACTTTACTTTTTTTTTTACAATGCACAGTTGTTGTAAAGCTTCTGCCTTTTTTCAAACTAGGTACACCGGAGGGCACTATTCGATATTCGGCTGGATATCAACATGTCTTGTAAATAGATCATGTTACTGTACATTTAGCAAAACTGCTAAATATTATAGCTATATTCCTATGTTCTTTGTCTCTATCTCTCTTTTGGTTTCTCTCTCTCTCTCTCTTTGTTTCTTTCTCTCTCTCTCGTTGTCTCTCTCTCTCTCTTTGTCTCTCTCTCTCTCTCTCTCTTTGTTTCTCTCTCTCTCTCTCTTTGTTTCAGACCCCCCAGAAATCTCGGTTCGAATAAATGGAATATCCTTTGAACACAAGAAATGTTTCTTTGATATGATCATGCATTCAAAATTTTTGGTGGATTTCTGCGTGAATAATCTGAAGTCCCCAAGGCTGGAGATCTCCTGGCTAGGAGAGGCAAAAAAACATATCTATGGCGACTGCATTTCTGAATCGTTTGTTCATACCAAAGCCGATGAGCAGATCGAGTTTGAATTTATGGACTCTTGTCAAAATATAGGCTCGTTTACCTGCAAACTCGCAGGTAAGTCAACCTGTGTCTTCTCAAACTATTCATCATAGCTGGTGGCCGAGTGGTGCAGCGCTTCGTTTCCTGACCGTTGGTTCTCTGCTTAAACCCCTGTATAATTTGAGATTTGTTCTTTTTAAAATCTTTACCCTGAGTACCGAATGACTTAACATTTGTTAGAGGGCGAAAGTGTGATTTGTCTCTGAACTGGCCTCATGGTAAATGCCGTTTTAAATCGTGTGTAGAAACACAAGGTCCTGAGTCTTGCAAAAACCTTCCTTTAGGGAACAGTACCAGGAAGAAGAAGAACAGGAAGAAAGAGGCAGCAGTGGGAAGACAACATCGAAGAATGGACAGGCCTATTGTCACAAATGCCATTGTAGAATTATTTGTACATTTCACATTTAAAAGAAATATAAACCCTTGACTGAGCCTCAGGAATTACCCCACAAATTTAGACCCTTGACAGCACCTCAGGTTTTACCCAAAACGTGATTATGATGTTTCAAATCTATTGGTTGATTTGAAATTAAACAAAGACATTTTTTTTAAAGAGTTAGCGCCAGAGAATTGGCGAGAGTAGAGAGAACGCCAGTCGATAAAATATTTTCATAGTAGTCAGTCGGTCTTCTAAGAGCTCTGTTTTAAAAGCCTTTGTGATATTTTGTGTTGATTGATCTGTAACTTGTACATAAGCTGTACTTACGTTTTATATTTAAATAAAGTTCCAGAGTTTTGTTTTAACAGAGAATCTTTTATTGTGATTCTAGATCGTCATTTATTCAACTATTTTTAATTCAAGTAAAATCCCCGGCATCACAACACATTGTGACATCTTGTGTGTGCGTGTTGTGACACCTATCATTAAATGAAATTCGATCTAAGGCAAAGGACAGAAAGGAACGGAGAAAGACGGTTGACAAATCTTGTGTGGTGCCCCAACGGTTCAATAAACTTAGTCACTACGGGATAGCTGAAGGCGAAAGTTGTCTGGGGCATATAAAAAAAATACAGAATTATGTGATGCTTATCTTAGTGTCCTCAACACTTGACCGTCTGACCATTGAGCTGAACTCATGTCTCTGTGCATGGTTACTGCATTGATCCGAATTAGCAATTCTGATTCTTTTTTTTCGGCACATTTTTTATCAACTAACTTTTCTGTCTATCTGTCTGTTAAAAAGTTTGAACATTTTTTTTTCCCATTTCCCATTCTCGGATGAAGTTGAAATTTTGCACATTTATTCAATGAGCCTTATAAGACATGAATCAATAAAAAAAATTAAGCAATTAGTTAATTAATTGTTGATGATTAATTATTTTGTTTGATTTAGAACTAAGGCGAATAAATGCTTTTTAATGAGAAATGTGGGTATATATATATATATATATATTATATATATATATATATATATATATATATATATATATATATATATATATATATATATATATATATATATATATATATATATATATATATATATATATATATATATATATATATATATATATATATATATATATATATATATATATATATATATATATATATGCATATGGAACCTAAAGATTCGTAGACAGCACTAGAAAGCCTCCCTTTGAAATTGGTGTACCACTTCCTATAGGGACTACGGTCCTTGTCCTTAAGGTCACGTGGTCAAACTCTAGAGAAGGGAATGGGCTGCCTGAATCAGCCAGGAAAACCAGTGACTTACCAGAGTTTAAGTCATTGATTAAGCATGACATGGTGTACCACTTCCTGTAGGGACTACGGTCCTTGTCCTTAAGGTCACGTGGTCAAACTCTAGAGAAGGGAAATGGGCTGCCTGAATCAGCCAGGAAAACCAGTGACTTACCAGAGTTTAAGTCATTGATTAAGCATGACATGGAGGCCAATACGAGGAAAGCGCAAACAGGGACGTCCTCGTATTACTTGGCGCCACACCTTCATGGAGGACCTCAGAACAGTGGACTCCAGGTGGGAGGAGAGGCTTCAGACATTGCCAACTACAGATCTTTATGGAGACAGCTTGCCGCCCAACAGCGCGGGAGGACATAAGTCTAAGTAAGTAAGCATGACTAGATTGACACATGAGTTCTTTCCCTTGGATAAACTTGAGTTTTTTGAGATTCGAGTTTTTTTTCCAACTCGAATAAAAAGTTTGTAGATGTAATTTCTCTCACACTTAAAAAATGTAATGTATTTGTACCTATCAAAACATATATCATTAACAAGACAACAACTGACCAATTAGTCAATTAATAAATGGTAATTATTTTGTTTGATATCGAACTTTGATAATTTCCCATTTTTAGGTGATACAGTTGCAGGTACCTTGTTTATATTAGATTTTTTTTTGTTCTGTTTTGCTTGTTTGAATGTCCAGATCCTGAGTCTACAACTCAACCTGTCACTACGGACCAGCCTAATGAACCGCCCAATGACGACTTATGGTGGTTTAAAATATCGTTAGTGTTCTCTGGAATCTTTCTTTTAGCAGGTAAAAGGTCAAAGGTTGTTTTCTTATAATTAAACTCTATGTAAAACTAAAAAGTAAAAACTTCCCCTTTCAGACCAAACCGTCTATAGGGCAGATGATGATCATCAATTTTTTTGGCCAACGGTTAACGAGCAGGGTGTCATGTGGCCAGCACAACGACAAACCGACTTTACTTTACCCAACCAAAGTCATGTACCCATTAGAGTTAAAAATTCTGTAAATTCAAAATCCCAGTATACAACCGAGATTCGAACTCAGGACCCCCAGATTCGGAAGCCAAGCTCTTAACCACCGTGCCACATAAAACTACTATAGTATATAGTTCACCCATCGTGGTTATCTTGATGACCACTTTTGTCCTCCAGGGGCTGAGGTATTTGGTGGGGGATGACTGAGTGACTTGCACTGAAGATTTTGATTTAAGTAAGGAGGATTTGCGTAACACATCGACCTCACTCTCTCGCCTAAAAGCCCGTCCGTTTACAGAAGCAAGATTTGGTCAAGACGTCCTGGGATGAGTTTGGGTGCAGTGGATGACCAGAGACTTTCTGTGTGCCTTGTCCTGCTCTAGAGTGCTTCACAGCATTGTGCTGGTATTCGCCTTTCTGTCCGATTTGTCTAGTTGTGTGACGTTTCGCACAGGCCGCCAAGTCCAGACCTCACATGCTAGGTGTGATAGAACCTTAGTGTACTGAGTGTCACGGACATGTCAGATATCCTCTACCTGGTTTAGCCGGCCGCTGAACATGCTACAGCTTCTGGTAACCACAGGTGAGAGTTGGGTACCGAGTGGGGACCAAGAGTACGCCAAACTACCCTTAGTAGAGGGTACGACTGCCTGTCAACTTGAGGCGCTACCCCTCCTAGATACCCCAAACACCCCATGTATAACTGCAGTAGAGTGATGGCTGACTTGCTACTGTCTACTTTACCGAAAATTCCTTTTTTTTTCTATCAATAGGCATTTCATTTTAGGAATTGAAGGTATGCATTTAGCTTGAGGATTGAAGAATTTAAACTTACAGGCTGAAGATTGACATTAATAGTTTGGATTAAACTTTATTTTTTAGGGCATGCGAGTGAAAACACAGCGCACTTCCGTAATGCGCGTGATCTTAGTAAGATCATCTTCATGCGAAATAGTATTGACCTGCACAACCTCTATTTACCTTTTGTGTTTGAAAAGCCTTTTCGATATGAACTTTTCTTACTGGGAGATGCTCAGAACGAAAGAAGACTCATGACTTCCGGGATCCCCCCAGTGGCGTAGCTAGGGTGGGGGGAGGAGGGGGGAAAATTTGAAAATCCCCCCGGGCCCCCACTTGAGAGGGGCCCAAAATAAGTGTTTTTTACATTAAAAATTAAATATTACGCAAAATGAAGGGGCCCCAAAAGAGGTCAAGCCCCTCGGGCCCCAGACGATGGAAAATTCCTAGTTACGCCCCTGGATCCCCCCACCTCTTTCCGTGCTCCACTTGAGGAGCTTCTCACTCTCTCGCTGGGCTAGAGGAAGAACAATCTGCCTCTTCAGCTGTACTCTCTTCAGACAGATAGTTTCTCTATATCCTCAGTATACTTCAACATTATCCTCGAAACACTTTTTCACGAGTATTTATTATGTAAATTTTGGGTTCCAGTTCGTGTAAATAAACATGCAATGAACCAAACACTATAACATTGGGTTGCATGTCTGTAAGCTTATCTCCCTTTTTCATTACATCCCACTCAGACTCATCTGAGAGACTTTACAGCGCTCCGCCAGACGGCAGCATACTAAAGAGGTGCGAACAATTTTTTTTAAGTGTGTGTCTGTTTGGTGGGAGGGGTATACGATATAAGATTTGTAAAAACTACACTAGTGGAGACCCTACAGGAAACGTAGGCACTCTGTAATATCCCAAAATGCACATGCGAAAAAAATGTAAATTTCCCCTTTCAGAGCATGATTAATGGGGCTGATGATAGGGTATTATGTGGCCATCACAACGACCAACCGCCTTCACTTTTTTAGAACTAATTTCACGTGGACATTTCTCTGGGCGGACTCAGAGGCGGCCCTAAGGATCACGAAATTAAAAATCCCTGTCTTGACAGGGATTTGAGCCCGGGACTTCTTGGTTCGGAAGCCAAGCGTTTTACCACTCAGCCACCGCGCCTGATACACATGTGAAAAGTGTCTAAAAAGTATAAAACAATTGATGGTTAGTTTCCTTTTTTTTTGTTTCAGGATTACTTTGCTTCATTTATACACATCGAGGTAATTTTTTTCTAATTTTTTATATTTTACAATATTTTATAAAATATAATGTCACGTAGAATGATTTATAGATATGCTTTCCATTATAAAAGAACATATTTACTAAATGTATTGCTTTGTATTCGACTATTGTAGGGTAGCGCATTATGGTTATAATTATTGAGAATAAGAATGTGTAAATGAAATTTTTAAAAAAGTTCAAGGAATGTTCTAGAAACTGGAGTTTGACGGTGAACATGTTTTACATTGACTTTCAAATAATCCGGAATGAGCTACGTAATCATTCCACAACTCAAAAGTCAGTTCGCCCTTCTTAAAGAAGGACGTTTTGGCGCTGCCATTTTAGAGCGGTAATCATTTAGGCCCCGCCCCGTTTCCGCGACAGACGTTTTGAGGGCTACATATTGTAGACGAATATTATAAATTAACTATTTTTGTCTTTCAAAAGATGATTAGATGTTATTTTTCTTTTAACTGGTATTTCGGTTTGAATTACGCTTTTTGTAAATGAATTAATTTTTTTTAATGAAGATTTAGAATCCTACTTATTATGTCATTAGTTCGTTACCGTATGTCGAAATAGGAGTGGTGCATCTTCAAGGTATTCCGCTAATTTAACATTTAAAATGGCCAACTAAATTAAAGTCACAGAAGAGCTTTAAAAAATTTGAATATGCTAAGCTAAAATTGTGCACAGAAATTATTATGTAACTCAGAGGCTCTTAAGCCTGGGGACCTCTATATAGTCAAAACTTGCCCACGTAACCCTAAGTAAAAATAAAAAAGCTATATAAAACATATTCTATAAGTAACCAATATAAAAAAACAACACATTTTTGACGGAGTTTTTTGTTTTGTTTTGTTAGTAGCTTTTGTTTAACAAACAAATTTGAGAAAATGACTTGGGATAAGGTTGATTAGATTTTATGAGTGTATTTATGCCCGGCTCAAGGAGAACACATTTCAAGTCAGTTTCTATTATTTGTGATCATTTTCATGTAGGCAAGGAAATCACGTTGTAACAAATACGAAGAAGGAAAAGCCGTCCATAAGTTCTTTACACTTATCTTATCTTATACAATACAGACGTTACTACAAAAAAAAAAAAGAAGATGATTACGTCTTACGCGTCATGCATTTAGCCATGCATATTAACCAATGACTTAAATTCTGCCAAGTCACTAGTTTTTCTGGCGAGCTCACTGACCCATATAGCAGGATATATATTTGGAATATGTTTTTGTAAACCAGAATTTGTGGTCTCATTGTTCAAACATTGGTTTAAGTCCCTCGTTTGTGGATATTTCAATAAGCTGCTCCTGTATTAATATGGATTCCTCTGGGGGGTTGGGATCTGAGTTTGTCCACCTTCACAAAAGGGATCAATACTTTGGTCGGAAAGATCCCAATCAAGAATGTTTTCAAATCTTTGGTTTAGGCCCTCATGGAAATATTTAACAGTAAAGAGGCGCGAGTTGATTATTATAATATATAATACAACATTATAATAAGAATCTATTCTCAAAGTAGAGTGGAGAGTCGTTCTACTACGCTCGGATGGCTGCCTGGTCGTAAGGTATGCGCTCTGGACTGCGTCTCGATGGTCCCGCGTTCGAATCCTACCTTTTGCCATCCTGCGGGACGTTTGGGCTAGAATGTAATAGTCTTCGATTCTGAAGGAATATGTAAAACGAACAAACAAAAACAGGGTAGACGTTGCTTTCACAAGAGCCTGTCGTCTGACTGAATATTCAAGTTGGTGCTTACTTTATTTTTCTCATGTTATTAGTAACAGTCCATTTTATTTTTCATTCCTACAAGTTTTGCAAGGTAGTGAAGACTTCGAAATCTTTTATCTCCCCTCTTTTCATAATAGTAGTAGGTTATTTCCCCTTGTTCAAGGAACATAACCAATATCGCGTCATTTAAGTTAGCGTTACTCCGTATTAGCATGAACAACAGTAAAATCCTAAATATCTTCCGTAGCGGAACAATAAATGCTCCAATTTTTTTTTTTGCTTAAATTTTAGCGGTTCTCAACCGGCTCGGCGACCCTTTTTTACAACCCCCCACTCTGCCGCGACCCCCCCCCCAGCACACACACACAACAATAGAAGATTGGAGAAAAACAATTCATTTTTTCGATGGTCTTAGGCGACCCCTGAGAAATCGTCAATCGACCCCCAAAGGGGGTCGCGACTCACAGGTTGAGAACCCCTGCCTTAAAAGAATGTTGTTTTTTTTTTTGGTCTTACAGTCTTAAGAGATTCCAGCATATCTGATTCCAACAGTCTCGAAGGAGTTCCCAAACGGAAGGAGTTCTTTTACACGTAAGGTACATATTTATTATTGACTTATACTTGCTTGTCAACCAGGCGGACACTCTATGCAGTCATACTACCTTTTTATTTCTGTGGCATTTTACGTCTCGAGAGGTAATCTTTTCCCTTTGCGACTTCTTGTGGGACTAAAAGGGCCAATCCTTGATACACAGCTGCGGTCTTCGCGTGGTGGTCCATGCGACTTCTTGAGTGACTAAAAAGGCCAATCCTTGATACACAGCTGCGGTCTTCGCGTGGTGGTCCATGCGACTTCTTGAGTGACTAAAAAGGCCAATCCTTGATACACAGCTGCGGTCTTCGCGTGGTGGTCCATGCGACTTCTTGTGTGACTAGAAAGGCCAATCCTTGATACACAGCTGCGGTCCTCGCGTGGTGGTTCTTCTCACAGCTACTAATTCCTCCATGATTTCAAAATTACTGTTTGTAACGCGAAAAAATTAGGAACAGTTGAGCAGTAATAGATATGTCCGGTTTATATTATGTCTTGTTTTAAAAACAGTCACATTTTCTTTATAAAACAAATTTGTTGACTTATCATCTTTTCCACATTAAAGTGTTAAAGGTCATGGTGCCAATCCATCAACGAATGATACATCTTCCAATTTTTTTTCTTCTTTTCTACACTTTGTGCAGACGTTTCAGCGGACCGGATCTGGTCCACGGGCCGTATTTGGGTATCACTGCTGTAGAAATAGGGCGCCCAGAGTGCACAGAGCATGCTATAGAAGCATGAAGCCCACAGTGCACTGGGTTTGCTATAGAAACATGAAGCCCACAGTGCCCTGGGTTTGCTATAGAAGCATGAAGCCCACAGTGCCCTGGGTTTGCTATACAAGCATGAAGCCCACAGCGCACTAGGTTTGCTATACAAGCATAAAGCCCACAGTGCCCTGGGTTTGCTATAGAAGTATAAAGCCCACAGTGCACTGGGTTTGCTATAGAAGTATAAAGCCCACAGTGCACTGGGTTTGCTATACAAGCATAAAGCCCACAGTGCCCTGGGTTTGCTATAGAAGTATAAAGCCCACAGTGCACTGGGTTTGCTATAGAAGTATAAAGCCCACAGTGCACTGGGTTTGCTATAGAAGTATAAAGCCCACAGTGCACTGGGTTTGCTATACAAGCATAAAGCCCACAGTGCCCTGGGTTTGCTATAGAAGTATAAAGCCCACAGTGCACTGGGTTTGCTATAGAAGCATGAAGCCCACAGCACACTAGGTATACTATAAAAGCATGAAGCCCACAGCGCACTGGGTATGCTATAAAAGCATGAAGCCCACAGCGCACTGGGTATGCTATAAAAGCATGAAGCCCACAGCACACTGGGTATACTATAAAAGCATGAAGCCCACAGCGCACTGGGTATGCTATAAAAGCATGAAGCCCACAGCACACTGGGTATGCTATAAAAGCATGAAGCCCACAGCACACTGGGTATACTATAAAAGCATGAAGCCCACAGAACACTGGGTATACTATAAAAGCATGAAGCCCACAGCACACTGGGTATACTATAAAAGCATGAAGCCCACAGCACACTGGGTATACTATACAAGCATGAAGCCCACAGCACACTGGGTATACTATATAAGCAAGACTTCCTGAGAGCCCTAACGATTCTGCAAAAGCACGAATTTCAGAGAGCATGCTTTAAAAATAGGACTTTCATAGCGCACGGGAGGCGCGGTGGCTGAGTTGTGAAACGCTTGGATTCAAAACTTGGGGTCCCAAGTTCGAATCCTGGCAAAGACTGGGATTTATAATTTCGGGATTTTTAGGATGCCTCTCAGTTCCCCCAGCTCTAATGAGTACCTGACATTAGTAGGGGCAAAGTAAAGGGTGTTGGTCATTGTGCTGGACACATGACATCCTCGTTAATATACATTTTAACTAACAACACTTAAATAATAGCGACTTTCGACTTTCGTGAGTGTAAATAGTCGAAGAGTACGTTATAAGCGCATTTAGAATTAAACTCAAGCTTATTAAAATAGATAAATATAAGGGGGAGGGGAAGTGACAACATCATTGTTACGATGTGTGTGTGTGTGTGTGTGTGTTTCCATGGTGATGTTTAGAAGAAGTAAGCGATTAGTCGGTGGCTTTGTAGGGGGACTGATGCAAGAATAGTGGCACTGTCGTAAGGTGTCTTCGCTACGCCAGACGAGTCCAGGATGTCAGATTGTAAGAACGTGTTATAATTGTAGCCTAGATGTTGTTCAAAATACTATATTTTATTATTTCCAAAGTCTACCACATTTATTTCATTTCAAGCTGAATGTGTCTGTATTGTCATAAACGTTTTATTTAATATTGTTGAATATTGTTTAATATTGTTCACAAAGAAGTAATTAGAGTTATGACAAGTTAAAATATAATACAATCTACGGCCTCTAAGTTGTCTACCAGCAGTAAGGTGCTACAAGTTTACGACCATCAATAGCACATCTTATCAGGGGCGGGCTGGGTGTCGAAATCGGCCCGGGCATTTCTATACAATCCGGCCCATAACTTCTATATCCTATGATGGGCATACCCTTCTAGACCTACCTGTCTTCTAAGTCACTATGTTAAGTTTGATAAAGTATCGATATGCATGCATACAGTAACCTCTAAATCTGTATACAAATATACGCCTAATGTTGCCTTTTAATCGCTAAATGTGTAGGTCCTAAAAGAATGAAGCCTACTAGTAGCACTATCTACGGATGTAGGCTATCACAATATTAGGTAAATGTGTTTCATTAAAATAGTATTACACTGTAGAGTCTGTGAATTTTTTTTTGTAACACGACGCTCAGAGGGCCCTTTTATCCATGCGGCCCTTTCGTGGCCCAACCAGCCCATTTGGGTACCAGCCCACAGGGCATTTGCCCGAATGCCCATATAGCCAGTCCGCCCCTGCTGATCTTATAGAGTACAATGCCAATGTCGAATTAATATGATCTTTCTTTACATACTGATATCTTGTACAGTCCCGTTGGTCTGTGGAGAGACATTTGGGCATACAAGTTAAGATACATTTTGTTTTGTGTATCTCGGGTTAGGTGTTATATAGCGACAACATCGGCTTAATAGAAAGGAAGGCGACTGGGAGAGATTTTGAAATAAATACAACAACACTCTAAAAGGACGCTGAATCTAGATGTCTCGAACCAGTTGATACACTCCTAGAGTAGCAGAAGACGTTCATTTCAATTCTGCTTTATTACCGCCCTTTTGTTGTTTACATACGTTTGGGTTACTGTCATGGATCAAGCCTCTAATACTAATGCCACAAACAACATACTTGAGAAATTTTGATTCCGTAATGCGAAGAGGACAAAGAAATTATTCAACTATTTTTAAAATAAATAGCTTATTAATACTTTCTCTATATTCTGCACATATACATATTACATTAGATATTTTCAATTGATGGATACAACTCCACATTGTTTATTTGCATAAGGTTGGTGAATTAAAGATATTAACTTCATTTAAAGACTCTCATGAACTGTAAATCTACGCGTCTTTTTTGTTTTTGTTTTGTTTTTTTGTTTTTACACTTTTGACAGAGAGTGAAACTGCAATTCATGGGTCTAACATAATTTGATTTTGTATTTTAAGATTGAAAAGTATTTTCCCCTATGTTTACGCACAAGACAGTGATTTATTTCTTTGATACAATAATGTGACGCTTGTAACGACAAGTATATAAAGGGGCTTCTTGAATTAGAGAAAAAAGAGCAATGCTGCAAGATTTATCTCCCTTTTCTACATAAAGCAAAATTAATTAATTTCCACTAATTATTTAACTGATTGGTTATTTTTTTTTTATTGATTCATGTGTTGTCATCGACAAAGATTTATTGAACAAAGTTACAACTTGTTCCGAGAATGGGAAGCAGGGGAAATAACGTGAACAGCATGACAGACAGACAGACAGACATGACATTTTTTTTGGATAATGCTAATGCCCGACTACGTTCTTAAGCGAATGTGTAATAAATGACGTAGTCATAATGTTTATGATGCCGGTGTGCCGTCACTGCCTCATACGTACAGTGTTTTGTGTTTATGTTGTATACTTGTACGTTTTATGTAAGGTTGTTAAAGAATGCATCTCATTAATATAGCATTGCATATTATTATGGCTAACATCGTTCTATTTACCCTTCAGCTACTTACAAGTTAGTCATGATGACGTGTACTTGCCTCCCTTGAATGAAGCATTACGATTGAATGCTGAGAGAGCATGCCAACTTGACGTCTCCACTACACGTTTCAGCAACTACAACTTAACAGATTTACATGTCAAATTAGTCTATTTTTTGTCTGTTCCATAGTTGTACAGGTCGTAATGACTAACTTGTTCACAAATGATTGTGTAAATTATTTATAGCAAATAGTGATACGTGAAATGAAACTAGAAAGACAATCGTTGTCACGTTCAAATTATCCCATCCTAACAAAAATTAATAATAACATTGATTATTTCTCTTAGCTGTAAGCCTACTCAAACAACTTACAAATAACTATTACCTGCATATTGTGACAATGTTTGACGATAAAGTATTTATACATTTGCATATTTATGTACATTTGACTCTTAGCTTCTGACACTTGATTTGAATGGTTTCCAAGATGCACTATTTCCCCATTTATTGTATTGATTATGTTATTGTATTTAGAGCTGCAAGACACAAAAGTTGTGTAAATAACTCTACCGCAAAAGTATAAAACGTCATTAGACCAAAACTGTGTCAGTCTTTTTTTTTTTATGTGTTACTCTCGTGAGTGTGCAAAGTGAAGAATGTTACAATATCTAAGTGTAGTCACTCAATAAACTTTTAGGTATAAGTTGTCTACTAGGGTAAGTGGAATAAAGCTGTTGTTTTTATACCTCGGAGCTACTGTCTCAGATGAGGGAACGAAACCTGAACTACTGGCCCGAATAGCACACTCCACAGCGGAACTTGTAAAACTTAAAATAATATGGAAAGACAAAGGATTAGCCCTCGGCACCAAAATCAGACTGATGCGCTCTCTGGTCATGGCCACATTTTTATATGCTTGTGAGTCTTGGACGCTGACTGCAGAGCTAGAGAGGAGGATCCTAGCAATGGAATTGAGATGCTACAGAAGGATCCTAGGTATCACATTTAAAGACCGCATCACAAACCAAGAGATTAGAGACAAGGTTACTAGAGCGATTGGATACCACGATAACCTGCTATCTATTGTAAAAAAACGCAAGCTAAAACTCTATAACCATATTGCGAGATCTTCGGGGCTTCCTACAGGGAACAGAACCAGGAAAAAAAGAAGAGACAGACAGAAACAGCGATGGGAAGACAACATAAAAGAATGGACGGGCCTGTCATTGAAAGAGGTTCTATCTAAGGAAAAAGACAGAGGTGCCCCAACGGTCCAACAGACTAAGGGATAGGTAAAGGTAAAAAAAAGTTTTAGTCTTGACACACCTACTAGGCCAGGTAATCTTTTGTTTCCAATTATCGCCAAAGTTTTTTTTGAAAACCATCAAGATCTGAACAAGAGCGAGACATAGGTTCAAGTGAAGCTCACCACATGATAGGTTTAGATTGTGTCCGCATACTGTGACGAAACGCGTTTCTCCTCAATACAGAACTGACCAGTGCGGAACTACCCCCCCCCCCCCTTTTTACCACTAGTTAGCATTGTATATCCTCTCTCAACACTAAACTGACCAGCGTAGAACACAAACATCCTATTACACCAAGGTTAGATCCAACCACCAAATTATAGGCAATAAACACACATCCCAAGTTACGCCCCAAACGCCGAAATAAACGTACGTAGCCATTAAGTCCAGGAGCATTAAACTTGAAAGGCCAGAACAAACACACGCAGTTGTCAAGTCCAGGGACATTAAAATTTGGTGTCCACGTACATCACTTTGTGTCGACACTCCTAACGCCCAGGGCTATTCAAATCGCTCCTGTCCGCTGTACCATCGAGCGATGGTCCAGCCTGATAATTGTTGCATGGTTCCGCTTTCATCCTTCTCCGCCCCCCCCCCCCCCCCAGGGTCGTGGGTTAAAGAAGTCAGGTGAGTGAGCCCCAAATGAAGATTGGTCCAATTTAACAATTCTAAATTCGAAAGACTCGATGGCCATTGGATCGTCACTACTCTAACACACAGCTCGGGAACCTATAAAAGCCGGAGACGAAAGTTTAAGGTTAATGCCATTCTAGATCAGAATCACTGAGAAGTCAGAAGACTCTCAAGTCAACGATTCATTTGGGAACTTGTGTAAGGCAAAGCGGGTGAGTTGGAAAAACTTTATCATTATTATTTAGTGTGTCTTCGCCTGTAACATTTATGTTCATGTATCATTAACATGTTAACACTTGTTTGCTTCAAAATATTACATTTGTAAATCTCTATGAATATGTGTTCCTCATTTGCTCGTCAATGTTGACTGTACTCCCAACGGTGGACATCCACCCTACAATTTAGATAACCCTATTGTCTATTTATGCATTTGTTGTTTATTCATACTCATGTTCATCTGGACCCGCTCACGTCTAGATTATTACTTACCTGTGCATATGTACCTGTATATGTGCACACATATATACATTATAATTATGCTTGTTTTTGCTATGCACATGCTGTGCTGTCACCATGCATCCTTAGGCCCGAGAATCAGTCTCGCGTGTCTACACCATTATTTTCGACCGGTTGGCCTGCATTAGGCATGTACCCTCTTCTACCCCCCCCCCCTTTTTATTGTCACGGTCCTCTGGTCACGAGCGACCATGGACTTGTTTAACTGTGGGTCAATGAGGTCACAGGGGCTACAACTCTCTAATATGGTCCCCCTGTTTCCCTTCTCATTTATGCCCCTGCCTTGTACATTTATATACGTATTTGTATTATTATTACTATATTATTTGTAGAACAATTATTATTAGACCTAGTGAAATGCTGATTAGCAAGTATCTTAGTTAGCCTGGGGGAGACGCTCCTATCAAGGACGCGCCCCTCGCAAACCAGCCTGTATGGTTTAATAATTCAGGCTCCTCTCACGTCTCATCTCATAGCCTCCTACACCAGGGCTGGCGTGTTTTGTTGCCTGAAGGTAGACCTCAGCAGCTCTCCACACATTCCCGTTGAGGGTGAGTCACTCATCACCCTCGACCCGAACCGAAGGCATTCCAGGCTGAAGTCCCAGGACTGGTCTGCACCTACTACTGGAGTAAGCCCACCGCTGGCATCCTCATCCTCATCACACTAGTGCCTGCCTACCTGCAGGGCACCAGCTACTATCTACAAGCACAGCGGAGCCTCAATCACCCCAACCCGAAGGAGAACCTTGGATACAGATAAGTGAGAGACAGCCGAATAAGCAAACCATACTCGAGTTCTATGAGCAACATCCCAGTGATGATATTATCTTATAATTCGTTATAAATCACCTTGTACATCCTCATACTCATCGATTGTATTTCTTCTTAATTATTCTTTATTAAACATTTGTTCTTCCACAAAATCATTAAGCTTTGCGTTTTGCTTGTGCCTGTCTATATGCCTATATAATACCAACAAAATATTTACCACGTTGTGGCTCTAAGACTTTACCCCTAGGAGTCGCAGGCCATCATCCCCATCGGAAAGTGCAAACGGACCGATCGGCGGACTTATTCCACCACACATACCATGGCCTCCTTTAGAACATAGATAATTCAACAGAAATAAGATGGATGTCTAGGCATTAGCTATGGTCGGAACGATGTCTCCCATACAGCAGTGTCCCCATCTCATGTGTCCAAAGGAACGGGGAGTGCCGATACAATTTACAATCAGCGGCGTCCCAGGTTCTGCCAGAGTGTAGCACTGTGAGCTTCATGCCTTTACTTACAGAGTGCCTTTACACACAAAGTGTCATCATACACAGAATGTCATTACGTACTGAGTGTCATTACACACAGAGTGTCATTACATGCAGAGTGTCATTACATGCAGAGTGTCATTATACACAGAGTGCCTTTACACACAAAGTGTCATTATACACAGTGTCATTACGTACTGAGTGTCATTATACACAGAGTGTCATTACATGCAGAGTGTCATTATACACAGAGTGTCATTACATGCAGAGTGTCATTATACACAGAGTGTCATTACATGCAGAGTGTCATTATACACAGAGTGTCATTACATGCAGGGTGTCATTATACACAGAGTGTCATTACATGCAGAGTGGCATTACATGCAGAGTGTCATACACAGAGTGTCATTATACACAGAGTGTCATTACATGTAGGGTGTCATTATACACAGAGTGTCATTACATGCAGGGTGTCATTTTACACAGAGTGTCATTACATGCAGAGTGTCATTATACACAGAGTGACATTACGTACTGAGTGTCATTATACACAGTGTCATTACATGCAGAGTGTCATTACATGCAGAGTGTCATTACAAGCAGTGTGTCATTATACAATGAGTGTCATTACACACAGAGTGCCATTGCTTCCAGAGTATCATTGCTTCCAGAGTTCCCTTGTTTACAGAGTGTCGTTACATACATACCTTCCTCGTGTACCTCCTAGCCATCACAGAGGACAGGACTCTGGAAGCCATTGCTTCCATGAGTCTACGTGTTAATTTATGTGAATTAATAACGCTATTGTCCTTTTATCTCGAGAGATAACTTCTTCTTATCGAGCAGACTGAACTGTATATTGAAATAATATTTGCCTTTGAATCTTTGCATGCCCGGCTGAGGACTGAATCGATAGATTGTAGTGTAATAGAGTGTGCAGTCGCTGAATAAACTCTTTATGTTGTATTTATGTGTATTTTTCTGTTGTGTTGTCTTTATATGAGAAAAGAGTCCTTGTAATCACAACAAACAAAGGATCAATAAAGCAGTCTTAGTCTTAGTAGTAATGAATGCCCTTTATGGGCACTCGAAATATCAGCAGATGCTAAAACCGATTCAACTGCTCAAAACGATATCTACAGGAGGACAACGAATATTTTGGCTAAAAGTGGAATTTTCTAACGCCACTGGATTCAAGTGAAGAGATTGGCTCCATATATTTCACCAGCATCTCTATCCATTATCTAACCGTTGCTGTGTTCAAAAAGAATAAAAATAAATAATATCAATACCATGATCAATACTCAAATGTTTTTTACTTCGAGTCTTACTATTAATGCGGAGTGCAATAGTATATGCGACATTTATCGGAAATTTTTGCTTTTTGTCTCTTCCATTAAAAGTAAAATGAATTGTTAATCTTAATCTGATGAAACTTTGAAACTGATTATGACGATGGTGAATTAAATGCATTTAGATCTATATCCTTCAGTCGATGTGAATATAAAGTATTTATTTAAAAGTGAGTAGTATATTGTTTATGCCTCAGTCAGGTAAGTCTTTAAATGTTTATAATAATATTAATACTAAGGCTTGTCTCTGAGTCCAAAGATCAATAAAGAATGCAGTAATTTCCCGTGGCTGCGCAGCCCCAGCTGTGACATACATAGTTTGCCACAACCAGGACAAGCATAACCGTTGTCCGCCGGTGGCCGATTAAGATTTTCTTTTCGCTGCCTGATTCTGTCCTCGGCAGCGGATTTTCTTTTGGTCTTCAAATGTTTATAAAGCAATTACATATGTCGTCCCTTATTGGAAATTCATATATTAATAGATCAACGTGTAATTTAGATCTAGATCTTATGATAATAAATATTATCTTTATTCATTATCACAATCATCATCTGTCCCTTGACTATCGTTGTAAGGATGCTGTAACAGTTCGAGTCACCAAATCCCTCCACTTTTTCCCAGTCAGCAGTTGTTCTTAGCAGGATATCAAGAATAAGGCCGTTTGTCGATTGTCTTTCTCCATTCCTCTGTCTTTTCCCTTAGACAGAACCTCTTTCAATGTCACGCCCGTCCATTCTTTTATGTTGTCTTCCCATCGTTTTTTTTCTGTCTGCCTCTTCTTTTTTTTTTCCTGGTACTGTTCCCTGTAGGAAGGTCTTGACGAGCCCCGAAAATCTTGCAATATGGTTATATATTTTTAGCTTGCGTATTTTTACGATAGATAGCAGGTCATCGTGGTATCCATTCTTTTACATGGTCCAGCCAGCTTCTCTCTGGACGACCTGACTTCGTTCTTCCTCCACTGTGCCTTGAAGGATGATTTTAGACAGTGAGTCATGTCTTACAATATGACCAATCCAGATCAGCATTTGTCTCTTCATAGTATTGAGAGTAAAAAAAAAGTAAAGTTCCCCTTCCAGACCTTGTGGTCTATAGGGCAGATGATGTAAAGGTTATTTGTTTCAGTGGCCTACGGTTAACAAGGGTGTCATGTGGCCAGCACAACGACCAACCGCCTTTACCTTTCTCCTGGTAATGTCAGGTACCCATTAGAGCTGGGTGGACTCAGAGGCGTATTGAGAAGTCCCTTCTAATTGCCTGTTAGAGTGTTGACTTGTGGCAGTACAAAATCGTTTCTCTTCGTTTCCTGGTATCTGATACCGAACATATTGTTCTGAAACATTTACTGTCCAAGGCTGGAATTCTTCTTTCAAACCCACCTTTCGGAGTCCACTAGCGAAGAATAGAGGTTTAATTTTACTTGCTAGCTTGACTGTTGTCTCGATTGTTCCGGGTTCGAAACCTAGTGTAGTCCAATTACGCCGCCATCCTGAAGGAGAGTCGGACTCAATCTACGAATCCGTCTTACAGTTGGTCTACTTTTGACTCAATCTACGAATCCGTCCTACAGTTGGTCTACTTTTGACTCAATCTACGAATCCGTCCTACAGTTGGTCTACTTTTGACTCAATCTACGAATCCGTCCTACAGTTGGTCTACTTTTGACTCAATCTATGAATACGTCCTACAGTTGATCTACTGTTGACTCAATCTATGAATACGTCCTACAGTTGGTCTACTATTGACTCAATCTATGAATCCGTCCTACAGTTGGTCTACTGTTGACTCAATCTATGAATCCGTCCTACAGTTGATCTACTGTTGACTCAATCTATGAATACGTCCTACAGTTGATCTACTATTGACTCAATCTATGAATACGTCCTACAGTTGGTCTACTCTTGACTCAATCTACGAATACGTCCTACAGTTGGTCTACTCTTGACTCAATCTACGAATACGTCCTACAGTTGGTCTACTATTGACTCAATCTATAAATCCGTCCTACAGTTGATCTACTATTGACTCAATCTATGAATACGTCCTACAGTTGGTCTACTATTTACTCATTCTATGAATCCGTCCTACAGTTGGTCTACTCTTGACTCAATCTACGAATACGTCCTACAGTTGACAACTCTTGACTTAATCTACGAATACGTCCTACAGTTGGTCTACTCTTGACTCAATCTACGAATACGTCCTACAGTTGGTCTACTATTGACTCAATCTATGAATCCGTCCTACAGTTGGTCTACTATTGACTCAATCTATGAATCCGTCCTACAGTTGGTCTACTATTGACTCAATCTATGAATATGTCCTACAGTTGGTCTACTTATGACTCAATCTACGAATAAGTCCTACAGTTGGTCTACTATTTACTCATTCTATGAATCCGTCCTACAGTTGGTCTACTCTTGACTCAATCTACGAATACGTCCTACAGTTGGTCTACTCTTGACTCAATCTACGAATACGTCCTACAGTTGGTCTACTCTTGACTCAATCTACGAATACGTCCTACAGTTGGTCTACTCTTGACTCAATCTATAAATCCGTCCTACAGTTGATCTACTATTGACTCAATCTATGAATACGTCCTACAGTTGGTCTACTATTTACTCATTCTATGAATCCGTCCTACAGTTGGTCTACTCTTGACTCAATCTACGAATACGTCCTACAGTTGGTCTACTCTTGACTCAATCTACGAATACGTCCTACAGTTGGTCTACTCTTGACTCAATCTACGAATACGTCCTACAGTTGGTCTACTATTGACTCAATCTATGAATCCGTCCTACAGTTGGTCTACTATTGACTCAATCTATGAATCCGTCCTACAGTTGGTCTACTATTGACTCAATCTATGAATATGTCCTACAGTTGGTCTACTTATGACTCAATCTACGAATAAGTCCTACAGTTGGTCTACTATTTACTCATTCTATGAATCCGTCCTACAGTTGGTCTACTCTTGACTCAATCTACGAATACGTCCTACAGTTGGTCTACTCTTGACTCAATCTACGAATACGTCCTACAGTTGGTCTACTCTTGACTCAATCTACGAATACGTCCTACAGTTGGTCTACTCTTGACTCAATCTATAAATACGTCCTACAATTGGTCTACTATTGACTCAATCTATGAATCCGTCCAACAGTTGGTCTACTATTGACTCAATCTATAAATACGTCCTACAATTGGTCTACTATTGACTCAATCTATGAATCCGTCCTACAATTGGTCTACTCTTGACTCAATCTACGAATACGTCCTACAGTTGGTCTACTCTTGACTCAATCTACGAATACGTCCTACAGTTGGTCTACTCTTGACTCAATCTATAAATACGTCCTACAATTGGTCTACTATTGACTCAATCTATGAATCCGTCCAACAGTTGGTCTACTATTGACTTAATCTATGAATCAACTTTTGCTGATGCTGCTTGCATATACGCTACTGTCCTTGGGACATCGTTCACATGCAATGGATATTTTGATATTTTGGGTTTCGGCACATCGGCACAATTTAGGCCATGTTGCGCCCAAAAAAACCCTCAAGGGTTATTTCCCCTTTATAGCTCAAGAGCTAAATTGTTATCCAGCTAAGTTATTAAAAATATGGTCTATTCATAGCTCAAATAGTAAAAATAGTAAAATGCATATAATTTGATAAAAAATCTGTTGTAAATATTATATATTCATAATTACTTTGCCCTATTACAAATCAAATTTTCTTAGTCAACCCCACCTCCCGAATAAAGCCCAGTATTTTCCTAAAGGACTAGATAACCAAAGAGTGTTTTCAAAGTGTTCTATAAGCTTGTTGTGGGTCTCACATGGAAATACCTACGCTCGTTGACCAATGACTTGAATCAATAATATTGACTTATGACTATGATCAATTGTATTGACATATGACGTCATCTTGTTTCTCACCTGTATTCTATATAATCTATATGTCAATCTTACGCGTTAGCGTAGCTTTCTTATGTGTTGCCTCATTGGTCAATCGCTCTTACGTCCCTGGTAGCACGCCATCCGAAAAAAAACAGACTCATTTAATGAATACTAATACAATAAAAATGCTTGTCTTCTAGTCCCAAGATTAATGCGGCATTTCCCGTGGCTACGCAGGCCCTAGCTGAATGATTCCGTTGTTTATAGGGGAGATATCGCAAATGTTTGTAAAATGTTTGACATGTTTCGGATGTTCCTTCAGAGTTGAAGATAGTTTACTTCCTAGTCCAAACCTCCCGCAGGACGACGGGGGATGGGAGCGGGCAGGGTTTGAACCCTCGACCGTCGATAAATCCGAACGACAGTCCAGCGCGCAAACAGCACGACCAGGCAGCCATCCTATAGGACATAGGACAAGTCTCTATTCATATCGCCTCACGTCGTGCTTTCTGTGCAGCAAAGGCATCTAATAACATCATTTAGATGAATGCTGTCTAGTATAGAATAGAAAGATTACATAGAGTAATATTAAATGTAAAAAAAAAGACATTTATTTGTGGGACCCCTTGAAGTGGGAACCCGGTGGTACTTTCGAATTTCCATTCTAGCTACGCCACTGGTGGAGGGTAAACATTAGTAAGAGAAAAAAAACGTAAATATAATTGTTTTATTTTTTTTTTAAGTTTACATTAAAGAATCAAACGAGGGGACAGCTTTACAGAATTGTCCCTCGATATGTGTTCAGTTAATATACAGTTTATTAGTGGGTCAGTGAATAGCTACTGCTGGTCTAATTGACACTAACATTCATGAGGCTTGCGTTGGGGTCACGAAACTTGGGTGGGTCATGAGGCCTGAGTTGGTGACTGTTGGTCACGAGGCTTATTTTGGGTCATGAGGCTTGGGTTTGCATTGAGGCGCGGGTTGGTCACGAGGCTTATGTTGGTCAGGAGACTTGCGTTGGGTCATGAGGCTTATGTTGGTCACGAGCCTTATGCTGGTAAGGAGAATTGCGTTGGGTCATGAGGCTTGCGTTTGGTCACGAGGCTTGAGTTGGTCAGGAGAGTTGCATGGGGTCATGAGGCTCATGTTGGTCACGAGGCTTGCTTTGGGTCATGAGGCTTATGTTGGTCGGGAGACTTGCGTTGAGTCATGAGGCTTGTGTTGGTCACGAAGCCTGAGTTGTTCATGAGGCCTATTTTGGTCAGGAGACTTGAGTTGGGTCATGAGGCTTAGGTGGGCCATGAGGCTTTAGTGGGTCATGAGGCTTGGGTTGGGTCATGAGGCTTGAGTACGGTCATGAGCTTTTGAGTTGGTCACGCAGCCTGAGTTGATCACTAGGCTTATGTTGGTCAGGAGACTAGCGTTGGGTCATGAGGCTTGGGTTGATCATGAGGCTTCGGTTAGGTCACACGGCTGGGGCATTCATACGACTGCTGTAGTTAAAGATGAGGGTGAGGACAAGCTCAAAGAACTTCTGCTGTCTTCACTAACTGTAAACATAGTGACACACGTAAAACAAAGATGCAGCATTGACGAACTGAGTCTTCACAACATAAAAGTGAAGAGTTGTTTCCCTTTTCCAAAAAAAAAAAAACAACTTTTATTTTCCCTTTACTATTTTATACCGCCTCTTTCAAGCTACTTGCCCACTTGCCCAATGTTGAAGTAGGCTTTTAGGGGGAGGGGCTACATGAAGAAAGTTTTCGCGCACAGTACATAGTTCAAATTGGGATTCGAACCTCTTTGCTGAGGAACCAATCCTGCGTCTACCTGACTGCCAGAAGGAATTCATACTAGCTACTGATGCATCTGCTGTTGCTATTGGGGGATGCTTATCGCAGGAATCACAGGGCATTCTACACCCCGTTATATACGTCAGTAGAAAGTTGTCTACAGCGGAACAACGATACAGCACCGTAGAAAGAGAGTGCTTGGCAGTTGTTTGGGCATTAACCAAGTTGACCTGTTGGGCAGAACATTCGTACTCCGCACAGATCACGCACCCTTACGCTGTTTAAACACACGTAAGTCGGTGAGTTCCAAGGTAACTCAATGGGCCCTGATGCTTCAGGACTTTCAGTTGGAAGTGCAACATATCCCGGGTAAACGAAACGTCGTAGCGGACATTCTGACACGCTTATCATAGTAATTATTATTATTATTATTATAGCTTTTATATAGCGCTACTTTCATGCTTATAGCATGCTCAGAGCGCTTTTGGTCCAATCTCATTTGTGGACCAGTTGGGGGGGGGGTATCTAGGAGTTGGTTTTCCGTGCTGCCTTTAGGCGCTCAGTAAACACAACTCTGCCCGAGTCGGGTGTCGAACCTCGAGCCCCCTTCTAGGTAGCCAAGCCAAGTTCAAGCGTACTTGGCCTCTCGACCACGCTTCTTACAAGCATGTGTTGCTTGATCAAAGACTGTGTGTCTTCAACTAAGACTGTGTGTCTTCAACTTAAGACTGTGTGTCGTCAACTAAGACTGTGTGTCGTCAACTTAAGACTGTGTGTCTTCAACTTAAGACTGTGTGTCTTCAACTTAAGACTGTGTCTCTTCAACTTAAGACTGTGTGTCTTCAACTAAGACTGTGTGTCTTCAACTTAAGACTGTGTGTCTTCAACTTAAGACTGTGTGTCTTCAACTAAGACTGTGTGTCTTCAACTTAAGACTGTGTGTCTTCAACTAAGACTGTGTGTCTTAAACATAGACTATGTGTCTATTACATTGAAGTCTGTGTGACTACCTCGAAGTCTGTGTGAATACGCCAAGATCTGTGTGACTATGTTTAAGTCTGTATGACTACATACACGCCTGTGTGGCATACCCAGAGCCTTTGTGGCCTATCGAATGAACCTTTGTTTTATTGAGATTTAATGTTTTATATTTGTTTTACAATCATGTCATTTAGATATCTTTGTAAACATTGATTATAATTTTAGGAGGGGCGAGATGTCACGGGTGAATGTGTATATGTATCTATTTTTTACAAAAGAGCGAATCACGGGAATTGAGTTAGTCGTCAAAAGTAGAGAGTGCAGTGTGTGTTATGCCGTAAAGTTTATTCAGGTTTCTGTGTATTGATAATTACAGCGGAACCCTCGGGGACACCTAGACGCATCGAGAAGGTAGTTGTCAGAGAGATATAAGTAGATATAGAATAGGAAAGCTGCAACATATTTTGTTTGTGAACTCCTAACTTGGCTTTAGACATGACACATAAACGTATTTCTTTCAATCATTGAAAGAGACGCCAGACTAGAACTTTTATACAAGTCATCAGGATAACTGTAGTTGTAGACAACGCATCAAATGTTAACTATTACATATGCATAATTATGAAAACTGACTAACCTAACCTTATATTAATTATACTATACAACTAGGCTCCAAAACACAGGTCTCTCACAACAATAACAATATCTCATTTTCTACGTTAGGCCCCACTCACACACACACACACTCTTACCCACACTCACCCCCCCCCACAAACACACTCTTACCTTCCCTCACCCACACACACTCTTACTCACCCACACACTCTTACCCACACTCACCCACACACACTCTTACTCACCCACACACACTCTTACCCACACTCACCCCCCACACACACACTTACACATCCACACATACACACACTCTTACCCACAGTCATCCACACACACTCTTACACACCCACACATACACATACTCTTACCCACACTCACCCACACACACACTCTTACCCACACTCACCCCCTACACACACTTAACCACACTAACCCCACACACACTCTTACCCGCACACACACTCTTACCCACACTCAGCCACACAATGTTAGAAGGTTAAAGATTTAAGCAAGACGTAATGGAGAGAGGCCTCGCTTGTCAAAGCTGAAACTAACTCGAGAGGCCTCGCTTGTCAAAGCTGAAACTAACTCGAGAGGCCTCGCTTGTCAAAGCTGAAACTAACTCGAGAGGCCTCGCTTGTCAAAGTTGAAACAAACTCAAGAGACCCTGCTTGTCACAGCTGAAACTAACTCGAGAGGCCTCGCTTGTCACAGCTGAAACTAACTCGAGAGGCCTCGCTTGTCAAAGTTGAAACAAACTCAAGAGACCCTGCTTGTCACAGCTGAAACTAACTCGAGAGGCCCTGCACGTCACAGCTGAAACATGCTCGTCTCCTCTAATTAGGTTTTCCAGCTATAGAAATTATGTCCTGTAGTTATTTCCCTTTCATATATTTAATCTTTTGTGTAGAAAGTGGAAGCTTCAACAAAGCTAATTTGTAAATAAACTTCCTGTTAGCACTTCTCTTGTGTCCATGACGCTAAAACCACATGACTTTTCCCTTGCCTACTAGACTCAGATTGCATACTAGATTGAGATTGCAGTGGCCACGCAGACCTGAGCTGTGACTAACATGGTTTGCCACATCGAACATAGACAAAAAAAAAAACAACAACTATTTTTACATTGTTTGATTTAAAATTACAAACATATTTGTGTTAATGTATCAAAGGTACTTACAATATGAACTGTAGACCAGGTAACCTATGACTGAAAGATAGAATACGCGAGACAGTGTCAGAAACTGCAGGTGTTGCTATTAAACAAATACGAAAAATAGGAAAATGTAACTTTGCCTTTCTAAAATGGATGAAGGAAGCCATCGTGGGTTTAATCCGCGGAAGTAAAGTGAGGCAGGATACCTTTTTTTGCAACCACCTGTTCAGAGCCCGCAGATTTTTATGACTTGACCCTTCACTAGCCTTCAGGGCGGCGGCTGATCAGTTCAGCATATGCTGTAGACCCTGACGAGCGTGCAAGAACTATGCTAGTCAGAGCTCAGCATTTTCCCCAAACCCCCCCCTCCAGCAGAGCAGCAGCGCTCTGTACAAGGAGAACGCGAGAGTCTTCCAGGAGGTTCCAGCCACGTTAGCCTTTTTCGGAACACCCCGAGAGCAAGAGGGTGAACTTACCAGAGGACACCACAAGGAGGCCGGCGTGCACTGTCCCCCGATGAAGAACTAAAAGCTTAATTAGAAGTTTTAACAAAGGTGTATTTTATACTAGTGATGTATGGTCAATCGATTCATCCCCCCCTCCCCCAATATTTCTTTAAAATAAAATACATTTAACCCTAATTGATCTAGCTCAACATTAAGAGATTGATTTAACCCTTAAAGTGCTGAGCTTTTTTACTATGAGTATACAAAAACATGGATTTACAATGATAGTGTTTAGAGGCTAAAGTACCACACGCGTCTAAAGGGTTAAGTAAGTATGTCTTTTTTTAGCTCTACACTCTGATCCATGACGAAATAGGCACTGGAGGAATTGAATGGGTTAAAGATGTTGAGGCCAAAGTTTCGAATATTTCTGTAGTAAGAACTGCTTAACATTTACGAGAGAACAGGGGGGGGGGGAATTGTAATCGAAAGACCGACCGTACAGCAATAAATCTAGATCGTAAGACCGTAAAGATAAACCTAGATCTTAATCACCCTAGATACATAGATAAACCTAGATTTCAAGACTGTACAGTGATAAAACCTAGAACTTAAGTTTGTACATTAATAAACCTAGATGTTAAGACCGTACTGAGATAAGCCTAAATTTGGAGACTGTACAGATAAACCTAGATTTTGAGACTTGATAAACCGGGATCTTAAAACCGGGCTTGCAATTATTAACCATGATTCTAGTGCCGAACTTAAATGGATTAAATAGGATATTAACTCTTTATCTGCGTAATTATTTTTCCACGTTTTGATAGAATATGTAATTTTTTTTACATGTGTACCTTCTACCCTGTTATCTGTAAACTTCAGTTACATTTCTGTTTGTTCTCAGAAGACGTTACTTTTGTTATAGAATTATTGTTGAATGCATGCACTTTTTATATAACACAAATTAAAGTTTATAAAACCAGAATTTAATTTAATAAGGCCCAACAACAACGGTATCGATAAATAGGAGGTAGAGAGAGAGAGAGAGAGAGAGAGAGAGATAAGAATGGGCAAGAATTTTAATATTCAAATCTTACCTGAGAGAACGCCCACACCCAGGATGGACCCGCCCACTATGAAGAACATTTTTCTGGAAAAAAAAGGTTTCTCACTTTGATCTGTATAGCCGCTTTTTTTATTTAAATCTGTTATATTTGATATCATTCGGTTCTCCTGATTGGTCGGCAACACTATACCTGTTGGACATTACAAATAGAACAATATTTACAAAGACAACGGACAACAACAAAGAAACGCGCAAGATTTCTTGAAACACTGTCAGTTTCAGAAGAACACAGAGGCTCACAGATGTGTAATGCAGCTATTTAGTTTTGTGTGGTCTGTCTGTCCGTCGTGACGTTTAAATATATAAAACAGAAAAGATATAGAAAAAATTCGATTGTATGATAATTGGCAGTTTTACAGAGTTGTGTTACCCTAATAGCTTGCTTACCAAACACAAGACTCCTTTGTGGACTTTTAGGGGGAAATATATCTGAGTTTTTAATGAAAACTCAAACTCTCTTTTAACCTTATTTTCGAAGCTAGGAAGTTAATCGCCTTTATGTGGAGGCAGCACCAGGAAGGTAACGCTGAGAGTGACCTCCCTTTTGTCTTCTCTTCATGTACGTTGATTTGTTAATACACCAACGAGCATAAGAAAGGATGAATAGTGTGGAATGGAAGAACTAACCAAGAATTGGAAAAACTTACCATGGATTGGAAGAACTAACCATGGAATTGAAGAACCTACCATGAATTGGAAGAACTTACCATTAATTGGAAGAGCTTACCATGAATTGGCAGAAATGGAAGAACTTACTATGAATTGGAAGAACTAACCATGAATATGAAAAACTTACCATGAATTTGAAGAACTAACCATGAATTGGGAAAATTGGAAGAATTAGAAGAACTTACCATGAATTGGAAGAACTTACCATGAATATGAAGAGCTAACAATGAATTTGAAAAACTTACCATGAATTTGAAGAACTAACCCTGAATTGGAAGAATTGGAAGAACTTACCATGAATTGGAAGAACTTACCATGAATTGGAAGGACTTACCATGAATTGGAAGGACTTACCATGAATTGGAAGAAATTACCTTCAATATGACAGACATATTTTTTGCTTTTCTGACACCTGCTATCCGTGTAATGTATACTCAGATTCCAATATCCCTGGGCTAACGTCTCGCCTATCTTTGCACACGGACCATGCGTCGTACTATTTTTTCCGTTGAGCTCCAGGTCAATTTTAGGGTCGACCAGGTTCTTGGCACAGAAAGTGAACGTGTGAAACGTGCCAGCTGCGTATTTTTTGGAGCAGTTCAGCAGGTCAGCCAAAACGTTGTCCACTTCTAAGTAAACTATAGGTGCAGCTGAGAAGCACAGAGCAAAGACACCAGCTAGTAAGAGAATTTTTTTTTAGTCATTCCTGCAATAAATAAACAAACTAAGGGATAGGTCAAGGTGAAGGTGACACCAAAATCTGATGCTCTGTCGAAAGGAAAACTGCCGCCAAATAGGATGTAAAAAGTGACGTATTCCCTTTCAGACCTTGCGATCTATAGGGCAGATGATGTAAAAGCCATCTGTTTGTGTGGATCACGGTTAACAAGGGTGTCATGTGGCAAGCACAACGGCCGATCAGCTTTACTTCTCCCCAACAAATGTCAGGTACCCATCAGAGCTGGGTGGACTCAGAGTCGCCCAAAGATCCCGAAATTAAAAATCTCAGTCTTCACCAGGATTTGAACCCCCCCCCCCCCCCCGGTTCAAAAGCCAAGCGCTTTACTGCTCAGCCACCGCGCCTCCCAAATAAGATGAAGCCTTTGGTAAATTTCTTCCAGTATATTTTTCTTACTTTCTTTCAGATTTCAACGATATGAATCTATAATAAAAATGTTTTACACAGGAACTGTAGTGTAGCATAGGAAATCACTACAAAAGTATCAGAGGAGTTATCTTATAGATAACTGTGACAAGTCAAAAGCTTGCTGTCAGAGTCACTCAATTTTATCACAGCGTTAATTATATTTTATCATTATTTATTTATCTTATTTTAATTATTTCCCCGTCCTATCTCCAATTTCATCACCCGCCCCACCTTTTCCTCTTTAGGCTAGTCTTAGTCCACCAACTTGGAGATAGCTAGGCCGCGTCCTTTCACTTATCTCCCTTTGATCGCGGAAAGATAAACACACAGTCTCTTTGGTCTTACCAGCCTGATGTTTGACGGTCGCAGTTGACACCACCTTGGGTGGAATGCAAGTCAATCTTTCTTCCCCCCCCCCACGTCTCTCTTTGATCAAAGAAATTACTCGGGTCAACACGCCTCGTGACACTCCAAGGTGCGACTCTTGTCGGATTAACCCACGTGAGAGATAATCTTTGGTCAATCCCATTTCCTGTTCCCGCCCAGATTTTCCAGGCCTTTATAAGGTAGATTAAATCAAGCCAGACCCTCTCATTTCTCATTCTAGCTGAGCAATCGAGTCTGGACTATTTCATTTATTCTTACTCTTAGAGAAATACCTGGTGGTAAGCCGAACTTAATCACAAGTTCCATCTTAATTACTTTTGTGTATATTTCTCACTGGATAATATCATGTGTATTTCGCTTATTTCATTTATATTTAATTAGTGCACTGTGTATTTCTCACTGGCGTAAGTAGAAAACATAAACATGACATATGTGTATATTTATGTATTGCATTAATCTATTAATGCTACGTTGCTCAATTGATCATTGATGCACCCATGTATATATTGGTACATCTTATCTTATTCCCTTTATCCCGGCTGACCGCCGTGATAATTTTACTAGCGTACTGATACTGCACTTAGAAAAGAGATATGAATTATCTCCCCTTTAGTCATTCTACTTTGACGAGTGTTGCGCCCCTTGAACGGACACTCTCCTTTCAAGCGCACTCCATTGTTCTCGGCCAACGGCCATGTGTAAACAAACCGTCATGGTCGCTGACCACTGCCCAGTCCGCCCCCCTCCCCTTTTCTCTTCCCAACTTGAGTTGTGTTGTTTCATTGAGATTATTTTTTTTCTCCATTTTGTTACATTTTTATATTGCTACTATCAGACATCTATTTTTCCATACCCCATTTGTCATCATCTCCCCCATTGTGCTCTAAAGCAATTTCACCAATCTGACAAATGCACCTCAGTCGAGGGCGTCGATAAGAACATCCCGGGCTCACATAGGTCTCACCACCCACATGAGGAGGCACAAAACCCTCAGTGTAAAGCCCTTAGTCCACTGGATGACCAAAGTGGTCATCGTCGAACCACGATGGAACGAACTAGACATGCGTTCATCTTGTGCATTTAAAACAAACTCTGCAAAGCAGTATCGTCTTGTTTTGACGACGAGTTCCCCCACGCCATATGTCTTCCTATCGCTTCAATCTCCACTGAATTTTACAGCTTTCAAAACGTCCACTGGAAACAAGCAATATATAAAACATGCTTATAAAACAAAAAACAGAGCTTATCTAAAGGTAGGTTACTGTCGTATATCTCAATACTGCATTAATATGCTCCTTTTTTAAAACTATATACGACAAATTAGTTATTGACCACTAATTGACTAAATTATTGGTTAATATTTTGATCTATTTATGTATTTTCATCGCCTATGAATAATTAGGCGAAATTTTCAACTTGGATCCGAGAATGGAAAGCGGGACGAAAAACGTCGAAAGTCGTAATAAGGGGATAACCTCTCATAAACAACCACATCTCTCAATATCTAGCATTTCTTTCCCTTGTTCAATACCCAAATAAAAAATTAATAACCAATAATTAGTTAACTAATTGGTTACTTTTTGAATTGTTTCATCTTTTGTTTAGTACAACGAATACATATATAAAGTTTCAACTTGATAAGAGAATGAGTGATGGAGAAATAACTGAACAAAATTGTACCTGACCAACAGACAATGGGTTGATATAAGCTTTGTAATAAAAATATGTTTAACTCCTTGTCTCCGTAATTATTTTTCCACATTTTAAAGGAATACTTTTTTTTTTGCGCATTACTATTTCACTCCCCTGTTATGATTGGGCTTCAATAGCTTTATTGTTTGTAATCAGAAAATGTTGTATTTGGTATAGAATTAAAGGGAAACGCATGCATTTTTTATACGATGGTATTGTCGATTAGGAGAGAAAGAGTTAAATAAGGCGCAGATGACGGTGATAACTGTCTAGTGTGAAACTCTCCAATAGTGTTGCGATAAAAAATGTCCCACAATTCCTAGTAGTAGATTTTCTCGTCTGCTGACCTAGTTAACATTTCGTCACCTTCATTTCTGTTCTACGTGAAATGGACTGCGGCGCAGAACGGAATACCACTAGATGTTAATACACATATACATCAATGAACAAAACGAGAAAGTGAATGTTACATTCTGTTACAATAATAATAATAATAATAATAATTATTATTATTATTATTATTATTATTGTGTATGAAGCTATTTTTTAAAAATAAGACCACAACCCCAAGCCCAGAGGCGTAGCTAAGGTGGGGGGGGGGGGAATCGAAAGATTATTTTTACAGTCAATGTTAAATATTACACAGCCACCAAAGCGATCAAACCACTCGGGCCCCAAATGATGGCGAATTCCTAAAAACTACAGAAAAATCCTTTTTTTCCCCCAAAAAACAGAATGAGATATTAACAAGGTTACAAAGACAGTTTGTGTGAAACACAAACTCAAAATCGGCCCCTAAGTGGTCCACCTAGAGTCTTCACCAGGATTCGAACACGAGACTTTCAGTTCCAAGTGTTTTACCCCTCAGCCACAGCATCTCCATATATATACATTTTTAACCTTATCTATACATTCAAAATTAATAACATGTAATAAAGAGAAACTAAAAAAGATTTATTCATCTAACAAAATTAGATAAATTGGCAACACGATAAAACAACTTCTTCACCTACTGTACAGATAACGTAATCATCTTCTTTTTGAAGTAACGTCTAAGATAAGATGACAACAAGACATTCCCCTCGCAAATAAAAATTAATATCTCCATTGTCTTTTGTCATACTAAGTAAACGTAGATCTAGCTAGATCTAGACCTAGTTTTAGATCTAAATTTAGATTTAGTAGATTCATGATGTAAGTCTAAGCCTAGATCTAGAAATAGATATAAGTCTCTATATGTCTAGATCTAGAAATAGATCTAAGTCTCTAAGTCTAGTCCTAAGTCTATATCTAGACATAATCTTGATATAGAATCTACTATTTCTAGACTAGAACTCTTATTATAAAGATATGTTGATCTGGGCTCTATTTAGTCTTACTTAGACTGTCAAGTGTAGGGACCTATAACGACGATATGTCAAAACTGCGCGCTTTAAAGTAGTTCGTTTTTTTTAAACTTATAACTAAAACGAAGTTCGTATCAAAATTCATTTTTAAAAATAAAATTTGAATCAGTATTCTATTCAATGAGTTATTTAATAAATGGAAAATACATTTTATAATGATCCATTGACACTTTTACCATTGTGACCTTAGATGCAAATGTATTGTACCAATGTGCGAATCTATGAATGAAGCTTGATTTATTTTGAAGAAGCTTGTGAACTTTTTAATAAGATCTCCTTCCCCTGAAAATTTTCATTGAAAAGTGGTGTAATTGTTTTAAAAATCTGCTTGCATATATAATTTAAAAAATTAGATTGTTCACTTTTGGAAAAGAAAAAAAATAGCCGTTGCATCAGAACTTTGAATGATCTAAAATATCATGATGTCCGATTTTCATTTTCTCTTCTAGTTTCTGAGATTTAAACGGGACGGACGGACAGACGGACAGACAGGCTACACAAAACTAAAAGAGCAGTAATTTTTGCATAAAATAGATAATAAAGCTTTGCTTACGTAATATTTTGACATCCTTTTTTGTAGGTCCGACTATATTTGAAACTGACTTAAAGTTTTTCGGAGATATCAACTCGTTGATAATGATTTCTAGACTTACTAAGGTCAGTGTCTTGTCGTCAAGAGGCCTCGTTATTTCCTCAGAGATCTCGCTCGTCAAGAAGAAAAGGTGCTGATGGTTTTTATCAGCATTGCAATCACAGCGGTAGTCCTTGTACTTTTCTTCTACCTCGCATTTACCACTGAACACATGGAACTTACAGAGCTGCAGGAAGCAAAGGGTTAATAACATCTAACTCTGCATCACAGAAATACATAAATATGTGTAAAAAAAATAGATGCCGGTACTCAGTGATTGATTGCCTAACTTTCAACTACTACTAAATTAATAATATACGTTAAAATACAAGAAAAGTAATATTCTTTTCCCCGCACTCAAAAAGGTGCTGCGGTACGGTGTATATATTGTTATATATATATATATATCGGCTTCTGAACCTGTGGTCCTGGGTTCGAATCTGTGGTCAAGGCTGTGATTTTAAATTTCGAGATTTCCATGGGCGCTCCTGATTTCATCCAATCCTAATGGGTGCCTGATTTAAGTTGGGAATGTAAAGGCGGTCGGTCGTTGTGCTGGCCACACGACACCCTGCTCGTTAACGGTTGGCCAAAGAAACAGATGACATTAACATCATCAACACTATAGATCCGAAGCATATTTTGTATGCAAATAAATGCCCCCCAAAAATCCTCACAGTATGACGAATAGCCATCGGGGCTTTAAAAGTGGCACCAACATTGGAGATGAAAAGCTGACTAGTGTCAGTGGGTCTGTGATCTAAACTTAGAGGACGATGCACAAAATTGTAATGAACATTAATTTATTAACTCTTTCTCTCCGTAATTATTTACCACATTCTGGTAGAATCAACGCTGGTATCGTCAGTTAGGAGAAAAACTGTTAAAACTCTTCAAGGATTGCGAAGATTTCTTTCTCTCTACTTTGAAAAAGTTTAACGGTCAAACCAGAGTTCTTCCCGTGTGGCCAACAAGCAAGTCAATCTTTCCCCAACGGTAGACTCCAAATGTAAAATTTTAGGGAAAATCTTTAGAGCCGTTTGTTAAGAGATTTCACATACGTTTCTATGAATGTTTTAAGTTGAATAGAGGTATTGTAATAGTAATTCCCTTAAATAAAAAGTCTATCTTCCCAGGTTTATCCCCGGTCATTTCCTCCTTGGTCACTTCTTCCACGGTCACTTCATCCCTTGCCATTTCATCCTTGGTCACTTCATCCCCGGTCATTTCATTCTTGGTCACTTCATCTCCGGTTACTTCATCCCTTGCCATTTCATCCTTGGTTACTTCATCCCCGGCCATTTCATCCTTGGTCACTCCAAGCCCGGTCACTTCATCCTTGGTCACTTCATCCCCCCGTCACTTCATCCATGGTCACTTCATCCCCGGTCACTACATCCCTTCCCATTTCATCCTTGGTCACTTCATCCCCGGTCACCACATCCCTCGCCATTTCATCCTTGGTCACTTCATCCCCGGTCACTTCATCCCTTGCCATTTCATTCTTGTTCACTTCATCCCCGGTCACTTCATCCCTTGCCATTTCATCCTTGGTCACTTCATCCCTTGCCATTTAATCCTTGGTCACTTCATCCCTTGCCATTTTATCCTTGGTCACTTCATCTCTTGCCATTTCATCCTTTGTCACTTCATCCCTTGCCATTTCATCCTTGGTCACTTCATCCCTTGCCATTTCATGCTTGGTCACTTCATCCCTTACCATTTCATCCTTGGTCACTTCATCTCTTGCCATTTCATCCTTGGTCACTTCATCCCTTGCCATTTCATCCTTGGTCACTTCATCCATTGCCATTTCATCCTTGGTCACTTCATCCCCGGTCATTTCATCCTTGGTCACTTCATCCCCGGTCACTTCATCCTGTCACAGTCTTAGTTGACATTGCATGATCTAAAGTTCACGTCATGTTAAGAGTTTAAAAGACACGTGGAATTCCTGATGTAGAAAACAGGAAGTAGAATGAATTAAGTTAGACTTAGAGGTCAGTCAGTCAAGTAAAGCAGACAAGTGAAGTCAAGTTAGAAGTCAAGTGTTATTCTTTGGACCGTGTGGTCAAGTAATATTTTAGTCCGGGATGGACAGTAGCGACTTAGAAAAGTCTGTAGTAATTTCAGTTAGAAAGTAACTTATGGGCAGTTGTTGCCAGTAGTCTTTTGAGACGTGTATTAGTTAATCTATATTTCTACACAGTGTTGCCCGCTGAGATGCGGACTTGATTTGTTGTTAACGTATTGGATACTTTTGATACCGCTGTTATGCGGATAGGATTGTTCATTATTTCTTGACTTGTAGCACTAACAAGGAGTGCATTATTATTGTTATTATTATAGTAAAATAAACTTCATGTTGTCTGCTGAACCGACTTGAGTCAGTCGTATAGTGTTTGTCTTGTCACGTGTCTAGAGTACTTCAGGAAGCAAGAACCCAGTATTACACCATTCAACCTGTCATTGACACATCCCCTGCCATTTCATCCTAGGTCCATTCATCCCCGGTTATTTCATCCTTGGTCACTTCATCCGTTTCCATTTCATATTTGGTCACTTCATCCCCGTCACTTCATCCCTTGCCATTTCATCCTTGGTCACTTCATCCCCGGTCACTTCATCCCTTGCCATTTCATCCTTGGTCACTTCATCCCTGGTCACTTCATCCCCGGTTATTTCATCCTTGGTCATTTCATCCTTGGTCACTTCATCCCTTGCCATTTCATCCTTGGTCACTTCATCCCTGGTCACTACATCCCCGGTTATTTCATCCTTGGTCATTTCATCCTTGGTCACTTCATCCCGGGTCACTTCATTCCTTGCCATTTCATCCTTGGTCACTTCACCCCCGGTCACTTTATCCCTTGCCATTTCATCCTTGGTCACTTCATTCCCGGTCATTTCATCCTTGGTCACTTCATCCCCGGCCATTTCATCCTTGGTCACTTCATCCCCGGTCCCTTTTAAATCCCCAATTAAATATTTGTATCGTAGTCATTGTGAAATGATTTCATGGAATATATTTTACATGATGAGTAACTGTAAGTCTACTATATTAATGATAATAATCATAGTATGTTACAAGACTTACCACAATGTTACCACAACTTACCACTATGTTACCACAACTTATCACAATTTTAGCACAACTTACCACATTGTTACCACAACTTACCGCAATGTTGGCGTCAGCTGAAGATCGAATCAAAGTGAAGTATTCATTGAAGTTCGGAAATATAGACACTCGTACATTAACCTCGTCCTCGCCTACTATTGGACTAAGTTCACAATGCTTTGTGAATGTAATAGAAGCTAAATAACAGGAAGTAAAACATTGAAAATATTTTTTAAAACAGTGTTACAAAGACAGTTTGTGTGGAAACACAAACTCAAAATCGGCCCCCGAAGTGGTCCACCCAGGAAGGTAAAAAGGCAGGTTTCAATATTTTCAGAAAGAACATCAGAATGAAATTCTATCAAAGACAAATGACAGAAAAGAATAGAGAAAGAAGGTTGACGGATCTTGTGTGGTGCCCCCAGCTGTCCAGCAGACCAAAGGATAGGTGAAAGTGAATGTGAAGTTAAATGTGAACCTGGCCTAACTGATGTCTTATAAAGAATATATAATTGATCTAATTGTTTTGTAAAGGGTCAATCTCTTATTCAAATCCGCAAGAAAAAAACATGTTAGTAAAAAAAAATTGTTAGGTGTACTGCTACTGCATGTAACTGCTGCAGTACCCGCGATAATAAGAAAAATACTTATTAATAGTTGTTTTAAATTAGGTCAAACGTATATGCATACTAAATAGACTTTTTTTTTCTTTAAAAAAGGAAACATTTTTTGTTGTGTAAATTTGTAGTTAATGTGATAGGACTTACTTAACTTAGCAATACAAATGTAAAAAAAAAATATTATTTTTGAACAATCTATAACCATTTGACGGACGGACGGACGGACGGACATTCCACACAAAACTAATAGCGTCTTTTCTTTTTTCGGGGGCGCTAAAAACATTGGAACATTTGTTACCCCGCCCCTCTCCTCTTCTTCCCGAGAAAGAATCCTGGCTAAGCGAATGTATCTCGTACACTTTATACTATTCCAATGACAAAGCCTTAAAATCTCTAAATAAAACACGACGTATGTTAATTTATTAAATTCGTATCTTCTTATCTTAAACTAGTCGACCGGCGGCGTAGCATACGCCGCTATTTTGCAGGGCCGGCCTTAGGTGCCCGCTGTGGGCTCCGCACTTATGCGACCGCAGTGGGCCCCGCACTTTCATAAGAGCCGCGCTAACTGTAGGTGTAAATTATTAAATTAAACCATTTTATAACTTATAACAGATTTCCCGCGGCCGCCTGATTCGATTTAGCGGGAGCTCCTAGAAATCTCCTGAAATTGAAAATATATGAAAAGTCATGGAAATCTCCGGAAATTATTACAAATCTTTTGAAAACTCATATAAATCTCATGAAATATATACACAAAAATGGTCCTTTTGGAGTGTCATTCAATGTGGAAAACGGCAATCCTACGCACGATTAAAAAAAAAAAACGGCATTATCGCGTAATTGTGGAATCTGGTGAAAGAAGCTTCTCGCGCTCAAACTAACGAAGAATTACTTGAGGTCAACAATTCACGTAGATAGATTGAAGCATTTGGTAATTCTTGCTATTAAGCGTGATCTATGTAGGAAACTGAATTATTATGATATACTGTATGACTTCGCTACACCCAATGCTCGTAAAGTAGTTCTGTAAGTAGTAAAGATGAATAAAATGCAAAGACCAATTTATTTTCTAATACAAACTCTTAAATTTCACTTATTATCCGTATCCCTACCCACACTTGGCCACGCGAAATCCGTTTCGCATAGGTCCCCACAACGGTTGAGTTCGACCCTGCTTTTGAGTGAAGGGTGAATACAGAGTAGATTACTTGTTCTCTCTGCCCCCCCCCCCCTCTCTTTTTTCGCCGCTACGTGAGGTAGAAATAAAAAAAGAGTGATCTTTCTTGGTCACAACTGTCCGGCCTTGCTATTTAGTGACGAGTGAATACTAACTAATAATAATGATAATGATGATAAAGATAATATTGATAATAAAAATAATTGATAATAATGCTAATTATAATAATTGATACTGATGATAATAAAGCTAATAATAATAATTGATACTGATGATAATAATGCTAATAATAATAATAATAATAATAATAATAATAATCATTGACAAAAATGATAATAATAATAATAATAATAATGACAATAATAGAATATTTCAATCGTTGATATTTACTGTTAATTAGCAATTGATATAGCCGTACCACTATCCCATAGTGTAAGAGTGGATGGAATTGGAAAAAAACAATGAAAATCTGAGAACTTGAGCTCAGAGATAAAGGGACTATAGAAGCCCCGTCTTTAATTACAAAAAACCCTGTTGTTAATACAACCGAGGGAATAATGACAACTGACGTCCCCGACACAATCGAAGCCCTAGTACTCTCTAAATCCTGCGGTTCTCAACCTTTTAAGCTTGGCGACTCCTTTTTACAACCTCCCACTCTGCCGCGACCCCCCCCCCCCCGACACACACATACAGCAATAGAAGAGTGGACAATAACAATCCATATTTTGATGGTCTTAGGCGCCCCCTGGCAAATGGTCAATCGACCCCCCAAGGGGGGTCGCGACCCCCAGAGGTTGAGAACCCCTGCTCTAAATGGATCCTTATTCTCTTTCCTCCTATCTTGAGCGACGAAAAAGCCGACGGACCTAAAAACGAATGAATATGCTGGATAAAACTAGCAAACTTTAGCTTCATAACCGATGACTTTACAAGAAGACCGCCCTTTGAAAGGAAAACATTAGTTAAGACGTAATCAGTAATGATTAAATAATTAAAATATGCAAAATTACATGGGCTAGTTAAAGCTGTTTCCCATGCATTTAAATGTTGTAAAGTAAAGTAAATCCCCCCCACCACCCCATCCTTTACATCTTGCGATCTATGGGGCAGATGATGTAAAGCTCATCTGTTTCTGTGGCTCGGTGTTAACGAGGGGGGGGGGGGGTCATGTGGCCTGCACAACGACCAACCGCCTTTACTTTTCCCCCAACTAATGTCAACAAATTAATGTATTAGACACATCTTTGAGATCGAAGCTAGGATTACGCAGCAGCTTGAAATACTACTGTCCTACGAAGCTGTTTCAAATACTATTGTCCTACGAAGCTGTTTGAAATACTACTTTCCTACAAAGCTGCTTGAAATACTACTCTCCTACGAAGCAGTTTGAAATACTACTCTCCTACGAAGCTGTTTGAAATACTACGTTCCTGTTAAGTGGCTTGAAATACTACTGTCCTACGAAGTGGTTTGAAAAACTACTGTCCTGCGAAGTAGCTTGAAATACTACTGCTTTACGAAGCTGCTTGAAATACTACTGCTTTACGAAGCTGCTTGAAATACTACTGCTTTACGAAGCTGCTTGAAATACTACTGCTTTACGAAGCTGCTTGAAATACTACTGCTTTACGAAGCTGCTTGAAATACTACTGCTTTACGAAGCTGCTTGAAAACTACATTCCTACAAAGCTGTTTGAAATAATGTTGTCCTACTAAGCTCCTTGAAATATCACTGTCCTACTTTACCATCAGACTGGAAGACATGATTTACTATTACTATTATACTAATTAAATTTACCTTGAAAGTTTTCAAATGCAAATGAGACCTGTTGGAGGATTACGTATATAAGTAAAACCGATACATCCTGAGAAAAGTGCTTCATGGCAAGTGAGTTGATTTGCATGCAGAGCGCCCAGTACAGCGAAGATAGGACCTGGTGGCATTGTCGGAAAGCGAACATAGCGGAAAATACTTTTGCAAAAATTATACCGATACTATTTTAAAACCAAACCTTCAAGGTATGAGCATGCAGCATGTAAAGAGAAAGTGTTGAGGATTAGTTGACCCGGTAGTGTAAGCAGCTTTCAGGGAAGGTGTCGCACGATTTGAAGACATAGCATCACACTGCTGGTGCGTATAGTCTTTTTTGTATGGGCGATTTTCATAAATGGAGTCATAGGTGTATCTGGTGTGCAAAATTACCAAAATATGGACGTCTTGATAAGCTAAAAAAGTATATACATTTGACTCTTGATAAAACATCGGAATGAGGACTTGGGACATCAGGACATAATTATTGATAGAAATAAATCTAGAATTTTTCTGACATATAAGCTAAGGGAGAGTGCTGAGTTTCATATGACTTCACATACTCACATACCCAGTTTTGACTGGCATATTTGTCCACATCTGATGTAGAAAAAGTTCTCCGCGGTGAAAGGGGCGGGGGGGAGGTGTATTTAAGTTTCTTTTTCGTTTTCTGACAATTGGGTTTTTCTTTGGGTCTCAAATGTGTGTCCGACAGCCTTTGTACAAAGCTCTCCAAGACAGTATTTATAATTTAATACTATATCCTCTTATACTTTCAAGGTATTAAAATAAACATACGGCTATCTGGTCGTGCGATATGCGGACTGGACTGTTGCTCGTTCGTCTCAATCGTTCCGGGTTCATACCCTGCCCGCTGCCACCCACCGTCGTCCTGCGGGAGGTTTGGATTTAGATATAGAATATCTTCAACTCTAAAGTAGCATTCGAATCATGTACAATATTTAACTAAATGGCTTTTAAATACAGAACTAAACTTCAATTTAAGAATTTAAGCTTACATACATTCTAAAAATATACATACTATAGTATACATTAATTGTGGGAAGCGTGGTCGAGAGGCCAAGTGCGCTTGAACTTGGCTTGGCTTGGCTACCTAGAAGGGGGCTCGAGGTTCGAGTTGTGTTTACTGAGCGCCTAAAGGCAGCACGGAAAACCAACTCCTAGATACCCCCTCCCCCCCCCCCCCACTGGTCCACAAGTGAGATTGGACCAAAAGCGCTCTGAGCATGCTATAAGCATGAAAGTAGCGCTATATAAAAGCTATAATAATAATGATAATAATAATTGGATGAATTTCACCTTCATTTTCACCTATCCCTTACTTTGACAGTTGGGGAACAACATTTGATCTGTCGAACATCCTTTTCCATTTTTTTTATTAGTCTTCAGATTTGATGAGAATCTCTTTCAATGACGTTCTTGAGATAGCGTTTATTCATCGCTTTTACAGTCTTCGACTTACATGGTACTGATCCCTGTAGGAAGGTCTTTACTAGCCCTGAGGACCTTTGCGATACGGCCATACAGTTTTATCTTTTATTTTATTTTTTTTCAGAGTTGTCAGAAATTCTTACTGGGAACCAATTACAATTGTGACGCTGTTTTGAATCTTATCACTTGAAACCTAGTTTCCTTCTTTAGTATCTTCATCTCTTTCCTCGTATCCTCTTCTCTGGTTCTGTAGTTCAGCGTCCGAGATTCCCCATACACCAATGTGGCCATGAGCATACAGCACACCATACTGGTTTAAGTTCCGAGGGAATGAGTATTTTCAACTCTTTTTCTCCTAACTGACGATACCAGCGTTGATTCCACCAGAATGTGGTAAATAATTACGTAGAGAAAACTGCCCTATGTTTAACGTTGGACATCATGCTCTCTCTCCTAATTGACGATACCAGCGTTGATTCCACCAGAATGTGGTAAATAATTACGTAGAGAAAACTGCCCAATGTTTAACGTTAGACATCATGCTCTCTCTCCTAACTGACGATATCAGCGTTGATTCTACCAGAATGTGGTAAATAATTACGGAGAGAGAGAGAGAGAGTTAAAAAATCTGTAGTAGTCTTTTGTTTCTTTCAAGGCCAACAAACTATCAACTAATTGAAACTCTTTTATCACTTTCAAGGCCAACAAACTATCAACTAATTGAAACTCTTTTATCACTTTCAAGGCCAACAAACTATCAACTAATTGAAACTCTTTTATCACTTTCAACGCCAACAAACTATCAACTAATTGAAACTCTTTTATCACTTCCAACGCCAACAAACTATCAACTAATTGAAACTCTTTTATCACTTCCAACGCCAACAAACTATCAACTAATTGAAACTCTTTTATCACTTTCAACGCCAACAAACTATCAACTAATTGAAACTCTTTTATCACTTTCAACGCCAACAAACTATCAACTAATTGAAACTCTTTTATCACTTTCAACGCCAACAAACTATCAACTAATTGAAACTCTTTTATCACTTTCAAGGCCAACAAACTATCAACTAATTGAAACTCTTTTATCACTTTCAACGCCAACAAACTATCAACTAATTGAAACTCTTTTATCACTTTCAACGCCAACAAACTATCAACTAATTGAAACTCTTTTATCACTTTCAACACCAACAAACTATCAACTAATGGAAACTGTTTTATCACTTTCAACGCCAACAAACTATCAACTAATTGAAACTCTTTTATCACAAACACATTGAAATTTAACACTTTTAGTAAAAACAAACATAAAAACGCAAATAGTTGTACACATACATTTTTTTACTTCAAAGATTATTACGTGTATATTCATTACATGATCAGAGGGTATTTCTTTTGTTATAGTATTTCATTCCTAACCACAATCCAGACTTAGGAACACTCGAGTTACATCTTATCTTCCTTATCTGTAGATTTAAAAAAAAGTAAAATCTAGAATAAAACAATTTACTGAAATGACATTTTAAATTATATATTGTTCCGTTGTTAAACAGGAATGGATATTGCCAGTGGTTTCTAAATAGAAATGGATATTGCCAGTGGTTTCTAAATAGGAATGGATATTGCCAGTGATTTCTAAATAGGAATGGATATTGCCAGTGGTTTCTAAATAGGAATGGATACTGGCTGTCATTTTCTCGCTGCTACCTGGCTGACGATAGCGACCAGGTCTCAATGCTCAAAATCTTTAGAGCTACGTGCCTGCACATTTAAAGCGCGGCATCAGATGCTACATTTTGTTAAATACTTAAATTCTCATAATAAATGTCCATTTATAATGTAAAGCAGAAATAAGGCGTGTGTATGTATGTATGTATGTATGTATGTATGTATGTATGTATGTATGTATGTATGTATGTATGTATGTATGTATGTGTGTGTATTTATGTATGTATTTATGTATATATGTATGTATGTATGTATGTATGTTTGTATGTATGTATGTATGTATGTATGTATGTATGTATGTATGTATGTATGTATGTATGAATGTATGTATGTATGTATGTATGTATGTATGTATGTATGTATGTATGTATGAATGTATGTATGTATGAATGTATGTATGTATGTATGTATGTATGTATGTATGTATTTATGTATATATGTATGTATGTATGTATGTTTGTATGTATGTATGAATATATATATATGTATGTGTGTGTGTGTATGTATGTATGTATGTATGTATGTATATATGTATGTATGTGTGTGTGTGTGTGTGTGTGTATGTATGTATGTATGTATGTATGTATGGATGGATGGATGTATGTATATGTGTGTGTGTTTGTATGAATGTATGTCCCTAATAGAAATCAAAACCGTTTGACCAATCTTGATAAAACTTTGCATAAATGTTCCTTGGGTACTAACTGGAACCGTATTGTATGTATAGTAGCCATAAAACAAACTTAAGACCTACTATATAAAAGTATTATTATTTCGTAGATCTTGGCCATGTTTACATGAGACATGTATGTGTGTGTATGTGTATGTATGTGTGTATATATGTATGTGTGTGTGTATTTATGTATGTATTTATGTATATATGTATGTATGTATGTTTGTATGTATGTATGTATGTATGTATGTATGAATGTATGTATGTATGTATGCATGTATGTATGTATGTATGTATGTATGTATGTATGTATGTATGTATGTATGTATGTATATGTGTGTGTGTTTGTATGAGTGTATGTCCCTAATAGAAATCAAAACCTTTTCATCAATCTTGATAACATTTGGCATAAATGTTCCAGGGGTACTAACTGGAACCGTAGTGTATGTATAGTAGCCATAAAACAAACTTAAGATCCCGAAAAAAAAATTGCCTTACTATATGAAAGTATTACTATTTCGTAGATCTTTTCCATGTTTACATGAGACAAGATCAAAAGGATCTAGATGTAATTTTAAGAATTACACTGTAAACAAGTAGTTTTTTTTACTTTTGACACATGAAAATACATAACATCGTACATTGATTTCATTATTTAATAAAATTAGCCTTCAAATTTGTGTTTCAAAAGCATTTCTACATAACTTAGTTCCTTATATCTGCGAATTTAGAAATTCTGACATACTGTATATCCCAATCAGTAAATATTTTTTTTATTTTTTGAGTCTTTGGTGTATACATAGCTTGAATTCATTATTTATTTGAAGTATATTTGTTTAGAAAGCGAACTAACTATACACAATAAATAAATAAACAAAATATCATGCGATCACCTTTGTCCTCATCGAGTGGAATCTGACTTCTTCTTACGGTTTTCATTTTCCACTAGAGACAGAAAAACAAGACCAGAAATATATCACATCATGTTGGTAGGGAAAACAAAACATAAACTTAGAAACTTAACTTCATTGCAATGTAAAACAAAAAAGGATAATGAAATAAACAAAGAACTACAACTGCACACAGGCAACGTAATTCAACTTGTTTCCCTTTTTTTTAAAGAAAATCCCAATCATTGGTGTTGGAAGAAAATGCCCAGGGCTACGCTTTCGAGTCTCAAAGTGGTACCCGGCTGGAAAAGGTCGTTAGAGGTGACGGCTAGGCCAATAAGGTAGTAGAACAAGACCCATGTTGGGGTGCCCTAAGAGCCTTATTCGTTGCAATGGCGGGTTGCGAGGTAGTCCCCAGCAGCCCTTGACATGATCCACACACCATTTTTTCATGGGCCGTTTTATGGCGGACTTTCGCCTGCCTTCTGTGGTACATTGAAGGAACATGTAGGAGTTTCCCCGCTGTGCTCGGTTTTCAGCCTCGTCTCTAGTCATGGGACTCCTGGGATATGGGCCAATTCTTTTCAGAAGCTCTTGGAAAACCTCGATCTACTTCTTCTTCTGTCCTACTTTATCTGATATCAGGCCACCAGGCTTGACTTTTGCTGGTCTCAACGACTTGGCAAATTTCCCGATATCTTTTCGATGACTGATTACAGGTCTTTGTTGCTGTTCTGGAGGGCTGCTTCTGCTGCTGTTGTTGACATTCCTCGAGCCCCCTTCTAGGTAGCCATTATGTAATTTTGCCTGTCTGTTCTGGCACTACGCTTGACATTTCTATCGGTTTCTCTATACTCGCTGCTTTTATTTTTCTTTGTCCTCCGACCTGCTGCCTTCTCTTCTTCTTTCCTGATCTTCTGAAGCGTTTCTGCTGATATCCATTCCTAATGAGTTTATGACTTGGAGGAGTTGCTGTGGCTGAGCGGTAAAGCGATTGGCTTTCCGGGTCCCGGGTTCGAATCCTAGTGAAGACTGGGATTTTTAATTTCGGGATCTTTGGGCGCCTCTGGGTCTACCCAGCTCTAATAGGTACCTGACATTAGTTGGAGAAAAATAAAGGCGGTTGGTTGTTGTGCTGGCCACATGACACCCTCGTTAACCGCGGGCCACAGAAACCGATGATATTTACTTTATCTGCCACATAGATCGCGAGGTCTGGAGGGGAAACTTTACTTTTTTTTTTCTTTTTCTTCAGACCTGCTTTCTTCTCTCTTTCTCCAGCTTCTGGAGCGTTTCTGCCGACATCCATTCCTTGTGTGTGTGTGACTTAGGACATAGTACTTTCAAGGATAGTCATTGTTTCTATAAATGTTTGCTATGTCTAGTCTAGTATCTCCTATTCTAGCAGCATCTTAATAACAGCCGACCGTAGGGATGTCACTTTCATCTGGGTTCCCTCCCATGTTGGCATTGAGGGAAACGAAGCCGCAGACAGAGAAGCAAAGAGAGCCCTAAATCATGCGGTGTCAGTAACACAAATTCCCTACTCGGACCTGAGACAAAGTATTGCCTCTGCCACCTATCGAGAGTGGCAGAACCAATGGGAGGCTGAGACTCACAGTAAACTCAGGCAGATTGTGGCGGATGTCAGGTGGCGGCCCACATCTAAGGGTCTGACAAGGAGTAGTAGCACGACCATGTCCAGACTTAGGATTGGCCACACCTACATCACGCACTCTTTTGTACTGAAGAGAGAGGAGCCCCCACTTTGTGAGTACTGTGACTCTCGCCTCACCGTGGAACATATCCTCGTTGATTGCCCCAGATACCAGGATGTCAGGGCGAAATATTTTAGAGCCACTAATTAAATAACACTATTTGATAATGTCGACCCTGGGAAGGTACTGGGCTTTATCCGGGAAGTGGTGCTATCTACGAAGATCTGATTTATGAATTTGTGAACATGCACTATTTACATTAGATTTTTACCAAATATTTAAATTTTTACTACCTTTACTATTTTAACTGTGAATAGACCTTGATTTTTAATGATATGACTGTATAGAATCTGGCCCTTGCTGTTTAGAGAGAGAGTAGTCCTTAAGGGACTGCAGGCACGACATGGCCTAAATTGTGCCGATGTGCCTCAAATCAAAAATCAAAAAAAAATAAATCAAAATCTAGCAGCATCTTCAGGAAGATGGAACTTGTTTGATAAAATGATCTTGAACTATTCCCGTTTCGCGCTTCTCTTCCATTGACGTCTGCTAGTTTCACTGTGCGCTCAGTCTCACAAAGAGTGCGGACGTCCCATGCACCGATGGTGGTGGTGCTGGTGATGGTGGTGATGATGGTGATGGTGGTGATGGTGGTGGTGATGGTGGTGGTGATGGTGGTGATGGTGGTGGTGGTGACGGTATTGGTGGTGATGGTGGTGTAGGTGGTACTGATGGATACGATGCTTTTCGGCATTCGACTTCCAGATGTCTCTGGCTTTCACCGCTATGCAACACACACCCTTCCAGCTGGGGGTCCATTTTCACTCAGGTACACGACTTCTTTTGATTTGCTGCTTATTGTTTCTGCAGCTGGTGGTTTTTCAGCTCTATATAAAACCATCCTCCTTTTTTCATCCGGGCTGGGCACCATCCTCGGTGGAGTTATCATAGAAAAGGGCATATAAAAATCAGACCTCCACCATAGTAGTAAGTCGTGGTAAACTGACTTAAATTAAATGTTCGTTGTCCCACTGTACGTACCGTAAACGATGTAGGCAGCAAAGCATCCAGCTGTGTCATTATTGGTTGTGCCACAGTTGGTTGTGCCATTGTTGGTAGTGCCATAGTTGGTAGTGCCATAGTTGGTAATAACGATGTTGGTAAAGCCATTTTTTGACGACACAATCGGAAGAGAAAGAAGAAACAAAATGTCAATGTTGAGGAGTAATATTAGTTGAGATTGGAATGCTTCAATTAAGATAACATTCTGGGAGACAAATTTCTCCTCGTATGCTTGGCGTTTTGTTGACGGAGCTCCCAACAGAAGGGTCAGTGAAAAGCTACGGGATAAAATCTTTTCCCAGGTCAAAGGGTTCATAAAAGGGATTTATCTTGAACCTTTCTTGACACCTCGTCGAGGAACTAAAACAGCCACTTATCTTAAGGCAACATAACAGACTCAAGAAACAGTACAAGAAAAACATTCTTAAAATACTTTAAAAAAAAACAACAAAGCTTTTAGGTTTTTTAAAATTTACACACAAAAAAACAAACAAACAAAAAAAAAAAAAAGACCTGAATTCAAACTCATGGCTCACGCCTCTTCAAGCCAACATACTATCCACTCTGCTAATGGGGTGCTTATAGAAGGTTGTAGAGTAGAGTTATGTATTCTTTGTTTCAAATTATAAAGGGGACTAATTCAGCGTATATCACCACTTCAGTCAAGTACAATTTCTTTTCTTTTCCTTGTTCGATAAAACAAACAAAACAACTAATCACTAAAAGTTAATTAACTAATTGGTTAATTTTTTTGTATTCATTCTTGTGTTGTCAGGCAAAAGAAATAACTGTTCAAAATTTCAGCTTGATTCGAGATTTGGTGTCGAAGAAATAACGTGTACAAACTTTTTACTAGTGAGTTGATAGAAGCTTTGTTAAACACTTACCCGAAACCAAGATAACAACGATACCCACAGCGGAAAGTATCATCGTTTTGTTGGCTTCAAACATCTGGACAGGACTTCTCCCTTCATCTTCCGGCTCCTTTATTTGTTGTAATAGATGCAGCAGGCTGGTTTCATTGTAAGGCTGCATTGCACCTGAAAAGCACAAATAGTCCAAAGAATAATGCTGACTAAGAAAGAAACTAAGGGAACTTTTTAGAAAGCTTATATCAGCTCGACAAGTCTTCCTTGGTGCCCCAATGGTCCAACAGACTAAGGCAGGGGTGGGCAACCTTTTCCCATCGAGGGCCGCATTACAAAACTTGTGGGATTGGGGGGCCGCATATATAATAATATAATAATAATAATAATCTTTATTATCCGTAAGGAAATTTGTCTTACAATTTGTGCATTACCAAACACAAAAAAACCTGCTTTTCTCTGTCAAAACACGGGCTTCATCAGTTGTTATACTTGCCATCTTGTTCCAAGCTAGCCCAAGACTTTCAACTCTGTTCTTCAAAGCATAGAATATAATAGTGGCCTGAGTTTCAATTTTTAACTGAATTTTTTTCGAAATATTGCAAATAAAAAATAATCTTCGTTTACTGTAAGCTTTTTTAGAATGACATGTAAAGACAATGTTTCTTTCGCCTCAGAAATTGCAATAATTTATATAGATATTTAAAATTAGCTATTTCTAAAACATTTGTATTTTTGATATGTATTATCTGTGGGCACACCTGATTTCTGTAGGTGTCCGCGGGCCGCATAAAACAGTTCCGCGAGCCGCATGTGGCCCGCGGGCCGTAATTTGTTCACCACTGGACTAAGGGATAGGTAAAGGTAAGGTAAATGGTAGGTAAATATCAGCTCACTTTTGTCTGTCTGTCTCTCTCGCCTTGTCACATGTTTGTCAAATGTAACGCGTGACAGCACACAATAACGGCTGACTAGAAGTAATTCTAGTATTATTAGGTCACATTGAGTGTGCGCGGGAAAATAAAGCCGATTATTCTAGATAACCTTCATAACCTGCATAAACTAGATATTAAGGTCAATGTGGAATTATGGAAAGGCGATAAAACTAACTATCAGTATCGGAAACAATACAGAAAAAAATCGATTCACGCTGCAGACCTGAGGCGTGCCGACGAGCTATTGGTCTACACTGCCCACACGTTGTGACGTTGCAAGTCAGTGTTTCAGCCTTCCATAACAATTGATGTAGGTCTGGGGCTTTTGTGGTCATAGACCGTTGCCACTTTACATATAAATAGCATTCCCAACTTCAAATCACATATTTTGTTCACTTTAAAAAAATTTTCATTTATGGGGGCAAAAAGTAGAAATAGCTAGCTTGTTTTCCCAAGTGTTTATAAGCTTTGTTTTTTTAAAAGGTAGATTGTATGCACTTTTAATCAATGCAGGATTACATTTTTAAAGCCCTTTCGTTTGCAGAACAAATAACTTTGAGTATAGTGGAAATATTAGACTGACTCTAGGACTTCAAAGTTTTATCAGTAATAAAGAAAAGTTGATACGAAGATCAACTTCAACACACTGAAATGTTAGCGCCATTCTTTTTTAGTTGGCAAAAGTAAAGTTCAGTTTCCGATGGTATGGAGCAGCGGTTCTCAACCTTTTAAGCTCGGCGACCCCTTCTTACAATCCCCCACTCTGCCGCGACCCCCCCCCCCCTCAGACACACATACAGCAATAGAAGGGTAGACAAAACGTTCGCTTAGTGCGTTATCGCTAGGCGGTGTTGTCGTTACCAGGGGTCACTGGTTCGAGCCTTGGTCGGCGCAGTCCCTTATTTTCGTCGCATTTAATTCACTACTTCCTCTCATTTAAAACCTTGGTCCCTGGTGCTGCTGTTCATTTCTGCTTAATGTATCATCATTTGTTTCAGCACCTAGCTTCACCACTTCTATTTCTATATTCAGTTTTTAGGTCTTTGACATCAAGCGTTTTGTGAACAGCTCAATAAGTAAAAGTTTAAAATAAGTAAAGGGCGGCACTAACCCACCATACAGTGCTCACCAGTACTCCCTAATCGTTAACCCGCCCCTGAAACTTTTATTCAGCCTAATTTCTTTAATAACAGTAATTTTCTCCTTCAGACCTTGTGATCAAATGATATAAAAGTCATTGGTTACTCTGGCCTACGTTAAACGAGGGTGTCGTGTGGTCAGCTCATCGACCAATCACATTTGCTCTTCCCCAACTAATGTCAGGTACCCTTTTAGAGATGAGCGCAGAGATTCCCGAAATTTAAAATCCCAGTCTTTTCATGGATTCGAACCCGGAACCTCCGGTTTGGAAGCCAAGCGCTTTACCGCTCAGCCACCGTGCCATGCTTCTTTTATAATACATTGACCGTTTTTACCTCGAATTTTGCACTGAACGAAGCCGCTTCTGCCACAATCGTCATGATAGGACAACACGAGTAGAGAGTGGCCTTCAGGTATTAGAATCATCATATAGAAACACTCTGTGCCCACGTGTTCGTGATTCTCTGAATGATACCTCATCGCAATAGAGGGACGGCGTAGACCTTTCACGCAGAACAGGATACTGTGCTGACTCTCTACCGGGAAAGTGTGGGAACAGACGTCTAAGTCTGTCCTTACCCCATCCAACTTCAAGTGGACACTCGGGTTAGCTGGGGAAAAAACAACACACAAAATAATGGCGGGAAAAAGTGCGAAATAATAAAAAAAAAACTTACAACAAACTTAGAATTACTAAATAATTAATTTTCTGACTGGTTACTTTTTAGCGGCCTCCTAAGGGGAATAGATGCTATTAGTTTTGTGTTGTCTGTCTGTCCGTCCGTCCGCCAGTCCGTCTCGTTTAGGTCTCGTAAACTAGAAAAGATATTTAAAATCCAAAATCATCATATTATTGACCTTTCAAAGTTCTGAAGCAACGGCTTCTTTTTTCTTTTCTGAAAGCGAAAAAACTTATTTAAAAAATCAACTATGTAAGCAGTTTTATCATAAAAATACACCATTTTTACAACTATTCTCTAATAATAGTAACAAACACAGGAGGCTATTTAATAATGGAGAAGTCCATTTACTTAACACATTGATGCAAACAGTTTTAGATTTTTTGTCAAAAAAAAAAAAAAACTTTTTTACCAATGTATTGCTTAGTTAAATAAGTTCGTCATACTAACTACTACATTTGCACAAAAAAAATTTACTTTTTTAAAGAGGAAAAAATCTATTTAATATGCATATAAGTGGAACAACATTTAAAACAACATTTAATAAGTAGATTATCGCGTGAACTGCATCATGACCTGCAATGGAGCAACGACGAAATTAATTTTTGCATAGAAATGTTTAATGTTTTTTTTTGTATACTTAAGCCTTTGAATAAGAGATTGACCCTTTACAAAACAATTAGATCAATTATATAATCATTATATGACATCAGTTAGGCCAGGTTCACATCTAATTTTTTCACTTTCACCTATTCCTTGGTCTGCTGGACCGTTGGGGTACCACATAAGATCGGTCAACCTTCTTTCTCCATTCATCTCTGTCATTTGATTTTGATAGAATTACGTTCTGATATTCTTTCTGAAACCTGCCTTTTTACCTGCCTGGGTAGACCACTTCGGAGGCCGATTTCGAGTTTGTGTTTTCACACAAACTGTCTTTGTAACCTTGTTTTTTTTTTTATTTATTGATTCATGTCTAGTCTATGTCAATGAATAATTGTGCGAAGTTTCAGCTTGACCCGAGAAAAGGTGTGGGAGAAATAACATGTACACACTTTTTACCAGACAGACGGACATCGCAAAAAAAAAAGCTTTTGAAATAAGACTTCATAATTTTGTTTGAAATTTATATATTTTAAAAGCAATTCTATTATTTATTTTGTTGTTGAAAAATTGTATTAAAAATGGGTAATAATTATATTATATATCGGAATATAGCCTTTAAGACTTACGCGCCAATGTCACATTGGGGAAAGGAAGAAACTTTCTCACGTTGTGCAGAAGAGAGCTCGTGCTTCTAACTTCCAGCCAAATGCCGAGCTGGCTTCTGTGGGTGAGATCGTCATGCACGGATTGATTAGCTCGAAACTTGTCCTTGATGGTCAGTAGGTACGCTGAAGGCGCCTTCTTAACACAGATACACTTACTGTTTGGGTGGTGACCAGCCTCACACTCGAGGCTAACCTTGATAGCACACACCTACACAGATGTACACTGCCAGTGGTTAATATGTATTAATATGTTAATATGTACTTAATATGTATGTTTATATGTTACTATGTATTTAAGATAACGGATACCAGATACTTAAGTTCTTCTAAGAGTCCTGATACAGTCCCAGCTGAGATGGGCAGAATGGAAGACCGCCGCATCACTAGACGACTCCTACATGGCCATTAAGGGAAGGAAAGCGCTTACAACGTGGGCGAAGAAAACGCTTTAGGGACACCCTCAAAGCTTCTCTGAAAGTCTTCAGCATCGACCCATGCCACCTGTGAGACAGAAGCACATGACAGAGCATCATGGCGTCGCGCTGTGAAAACTGGCACACAAATTGCTGAGGAAAATAGAACAGCGCTGGCAGAAGAAAAGCGCCAGAGAAGAAAGGCAAGGCCAGTGACACTAGCTCTAGCTGGAATAACCTGCCCAGTGTGCAGCCTAACATTCCGGCAGGTCTCACATAGCCACATGAAGAGGCACAAAACCCCAGTGCAAAGCCCTCAGCCTCCTGGAGGACAAAGTGGTCATCATCGAACTAAGATGGACGAACTATATAAGATAACGTAGAAAAGGCTTATAATTAGTTTAGAATTTACATAAATTAAATGCTGACAAACTGAATCACGTATGCATCCAGAAAAAAAAAGCCACGTGGGTCAGTGGGCAGTCCGACAGTAGGAGACACCATACAATAGTATGATGTTAAGGGACATAACACAACCAAAATCTAACATCTAATGGACAAAGAAAAGTATTATTCATTCCCCCTCCTCACACAACAAAGTATAAAAAAGTAAAGTTTCCCCTTCAGACCTATGGGGCAGATGATGTAAAGGTCATCTGTTTCTGAGGCCCAAGGCTAACGAGGGTGTCACGTGGCCAGCACACCGACGAACCGCTTTTACTTTTCCTCAACTACTGTCAGGTACCCATTAGAGCTGGCTAGACTCAGAGGCGCAAAAAGGTCCCGTACTTAAAAATCCCAGTCTTCACCAGGATTCGAACCCAGGTCCCCGGTTCGGAAGCCAAGCGCTTTACCGATCAACCACCGCAGTCTCCAAAATTTATGTTATGTTAAAGTATTAGTTTGTTACTTATATTCAAGTTCTGCATCAGGAAAGTAGTGTCCCTACAACGGACGAGCTCTACGACTGAGTATCAACAAAATCTTTAGTAGACCGTGTGATCTTTTCAAATCTTGGCAGTCTCCTGACTTAGAAAGAGAATGTAAAGTATGTGCCTGTAATTTAAACTAAAAAGAATTGCTACCAAAGTTCCACAACTTATAAGTGGAGACGGCGGTAATAGAAGGTGGTCGTTTGTGGGATGGCAAACATATGATCCCTACCCTCACTGGGCCAGCAAGTGACCTGATACTACTCACCTAGCTGGGTCAGCAAGTGACCTGATACTACTCACCTCGCTGGGCCAGCAAGTGACCTGATACTACTCACCTCGCTGGGCTAGCAAGTGACCTGATACTACTCACCTCCCTGGGCCTGCAAGTGACCTGATACTACTCACCTCCCTGGGCCAGCAAGTGACCTGATACTACTCACCTCGCTGGGCCAGTAAGTGACCTGATACTACTCACCTCGCTGGGCCAGCAAGTGACCTGATACTACTCACCTCCCTGGGCCAGCAAGTGACCTGATACTACTCACCTCCCTGGGCCAGCAAGTGACCTGATACTACTCACCTCCCTGGGCCTGCAAGTGACCTGATACTACTCACCTCGCTGGGCCAGCAAGTGACCTGATACTACTCACCTCGCTGGGCCAGCAAGTGACCTGATACTACTCACCTCCCTGGGCCAGCAAGTGACCTGATACTACTCACCTCGCTGGGCCAGCAAGTGACCTGATACTACTCACCTCCCTGGGTCAGCAAGTGACCTGATACTACTTACCTCCCTGGGTCAGCAAGTGACCTGATACTACTCACCTCGCTGCCATCTTGCAGTAAGACGATCACGTCCTCAAATGCGAGCAGGTTTGTGGGATAGATGTTTAGGGTCACAATGACCAGATACACGTCCAGGTCGGGGACAACATGTGTACGCCTGCACAGGTTACTGGTGTACACGTTGGTCAAGGAAAAAGTCACTGCGATATATGAATAGTGGAAAAATCATTCTTTTCTAAAGCATATGAATGTAAAAAAATGTATACTCATTGACACCGTTTTTGTGTAAATTGCAAAATACTATTTTTTCCCCATATTTTACAATACCAACATTAGGCCACCATAAACATACCCTAAAGGGCCTACTGCGCTAAACTCGAGCTAGACTGTACGATGCTTATGGAAATCATTCAATGTCTTTTGCTTTTCTATTTCATTTGGGGCCACCCTATTCACTTCGTCTAAGGGTCCCCTATCACATAAGGCCAGCCCTGCTGAATGGTTCAAATCTTCCCTTGCAAAAGCCCTGGAAAGATACCAACCTGTTATGAGTTATGCGCGCTGTTCTGCTATGGAGCTGAATTAAAGTGTCTAGTATTAAATGTTTACAAAGAAATAAAAGTTTTATGAGAATCAGCAGCCGCAATATGAAGACTAACCGTTCCATGCTCCGTTCTTTTCCCTTAGAGCATTCGGTAAACAGAGGTGTAGATGTATGCAGAAGTGAAACAAAGCTGTGACAATCACTTTACTGCAAGAGTGAACAGGAAAAAAAGTAAGAAAAATAAGTTATTTTTAAACAAAGTTCTACTCTATGAAGCTGTGATAGTGTGCCATGATATCAAATTCATATCAAATCCTGAAATACTTCACGTTTACAAGAAATCTTTCAGTCTCTCGTAGCACAACCATTAATCTAGAATTTAGATCTCGTCTATTATTTTAAATTTGGATCTAGTGACATTCTAGTCCAGTGGTTCTCAACCTCTGGGTCGCGACCCCCTTGGGGGTCTATTGACGATTTGCCAGGGGGTAGCCCAAGACCATCGAAAATATGGATTGTTATTGTCTACTTTTCTATTGTTGTATGTGTGTGTAGGGGTGGGGGTCGCGGCAGAGTGGGGGATTGTAAAAAGGGCTCGCCGAGCCTTAAAGATTGAGAACCGCTGTTAAATCTAGTCTGTTATTCGCATTTAGGTCTAGTCTATTACTTTACAATTAGATCCAGTCTATTACTTTACATTTAGATCTATTCTATTACTTTACATTTAGATCTAGTCAATTTTTTACATTTATATATTTCAAAACATTCTTGGAGCTTTGTTATGGAGTGTGTATGTATGTGTGTGTGTTTCCTCCAAGGTGACGGTTTTTGTCGAAGATGTCATCCATTTTAAATAATTTGACATCTAGTCTCTTAGATCTAGGTCTATACATTACAAGGTCTAGATCTAGACTAGAACTAGAGCATGAGCCTACAACGTTACATTGTCTAGATCTAGAACTAGATGTGGTTATTATCTTATAAGTTACAGACGTTCTTTTAAAACAAAAGTTATTACATCCATTTTATCTTATCTTATAAAATACAAATATTACTTCAAAAACGATGATTACGTCCTACGAGCGTTCCTACGTCAATCTAGTCATGCATGTTAACCAATGACCTAAATTCTGCTAAGTCACTGGCTAGCTCAGGCAACCCATTCCATGCTCTAATAGCACTGGAGAAGAAGGAGTATTTGTATATATTCATCCTAGCCTATGGAACGAGAAATATGAGTTTATCTTTGTGTCTTTCTGAGTATTTTTCAGGTTTTGTATTTGTAAATATAGATTATGGTTCAGTGTTCTATGTAGAATTGCTAATTTACTTTTAAATCCTCTATCCTGAAAGGTTTCTAAATTTAGTGATTTAATTTTATCGTATATGTTATATCTTATTACATTTAGAGACGTTACTAAAGGCTACTCTATTTAAATGAGAATATTCAATTGTTATAAACTCTTTTTTACCTTCTTATCTTATACAATACAGACGTTACTATAAAAAAGAAGATGACTACGTCATACGCGTCATTTAGTCATGCATATCAACCAATGATCTAAATTCTGCCAAGTCACTGGTTTTTCTGGCTAGCTCAGGCAACCCATTCCATACTCTAATAGCACTAGGGAAGAAGGAGTATTTGTACAAATTTGTCCTAGCATATGGAACGAGGAATGTACCTTTATCTTTGTGTCTCTCTGAGTATTTTATTAAATTTATGTCCAGTTTCTTAATGTTGTCTTGAGTTGAGGGGTCCCAAACTAAGGATGCATATTCTATTATTGGCCTAACCAAGGTTAAATAGCATTTTAGTTTTATTTTCTAATTTGATTTGTAAACCCTAAAGCTTTGATTAGTTTTTTATTTGTTTCATAAATATGAGGATACTATAATAGTTTTTCAACTATAAAGACACCTAGGTATTTTGCGTTTTTAGTACGTGTTAATTTAAATCTTAAAAACTCACGAATTGTGAAGGTTCTACCGAATACTAAAACAATAGAATGAAATTTAACTTAATAATAAATATACCTTAGTAACATTTTGGTGTGGATTAGTCATTATTTCTAGATCTAGATAGCCAAGGCGTCAAAATAAATAAAAACATTACAGGCTGAAGGTAGCCTGTATCTTTGGGATTCATTCTTGGTGTTAAATGATGCGAGGCTAGTTTGCGGGTTTTCTTTTCTTTTGCGCCTGTCTACGGCAAAGGCTGTACTTGGGTCTCATTCATGAAATCTCTCCAGTCTACAGCTGCCTCTTTCTGACCAACGGCTTTGTCTGCATGAGGTATAGAAAAATAGGAAGCAGGTTGGGCATTAGTGACAGACCCTGTATAATTACACCCTTCTTTCTACACCGGGCGTACCTGCAGTCCTGGGCTCTTCCTTTATGCTTGCTCTTCATGTGGATCTGCCCAGTGCTTCTTTCTCCCAAATGTTGGTGTCGATTCTGAAGAGCTTCGTGTCGCGCTTGCATACATCAGTGTATCTTAAACCACTACCGGTACCTGCAGTTCTCCTGACTTCTATTAGATCTCCATGCAATATTATCTTGTAAGAGTCGACCTGAAGCTGGTTTAGTATCAATCATTGTTATAATTTACTAGATTATTTCCCTTGCTTATGTATGAGGTACTCGGGGTGGATTACTTGTGTGTGTTAGAATATTTTTACAGAGGTTATTTCAACTCTGTCTGGTAAAAAGTTTGTACACATGTTATTTCTCATACACCCAGTCTCAGATCAGGTTGAAACTTTGCACATTTATTCAATGGCATAGACAAGACACGAATCAATAAAATAATATAACCAATTAGTTTATTATTTTCATGTAATTAATTATTTTTGTTTGATACCAACAAGAGAAACTAATCCTTCCGTTTTTAAAGATATGGCTAAATATATAGGATTTGGTCCCACTATATAATTGTACACATCATTTCCCCCACACCTATTCTCGGATCAAGTTGAAACTTTGCACAATAATAGTAACACCAATCAATAAAAAAAAAATTAATCAAATAGTTAATTGATTATTGCCAAGTTAATTTTTATTTGATTGCGAATAAGAGAAATAATTTCTACATTATTGAGTTAAAAGTAGGTAGTGACGTCGCAGGTCAGTATTCAGGCCTTCTTTAACGAATGGTCTCGCCGGTAGGGAGGACCCTTCGTGACTGACTGACTGACTGGACTACTAGAGATGTATTGACTGCATGATTTGCTAAAGCGTCTCATAGTTTTAAAGAGTTAAATAACATGTATAACTATGCCAGTAGGTCGACTTCCACAGGACATCCTGTATGGCGATCTAATAGAAGGCAGGAGAGCCGCTGGTCGTCCACTTTTACGTTATACGGATGTATGCAAACGCGACATGAAGCTCTTCAAAATCGACACTGGCAACTGGGAAGAGGTGACGCTGGACAGATCCACATGGAGAGAGAGCGTAAAGGAAGGGTCACAGATTGCAGATGTCAGACACAACAGAAGCAGAAAGAAGGGTGAAAATGCAACGGCGCCTGGTGATCACATATGCCCATCCTGCGATCGCAGCTGTGTATCAAAGATTGGCCTCTTTAGTCACACAAGAAGTTGCAAAGGGAAAAGATCGTCTCTCAAGACGTAAAATGCCACAGAATATATATATATATATATATATATATATATATATATATATATATATATATATATATAACAAGGTTAGCTGCTATCAGTTATTTAACTAAGAGTTCGAGCTTCTTCATTTCAGTTATAATCTGATGATTGGGTGAAAGCAAAGAAAATATTTAAAAATTACTATTACAGTTAAGTGGTACAGTGGTACAATGGTAAAATCAAGGGGTCTCGATCTCAAATCCTTTGGAAGACTTGGATTTCAAACTTCGATAATTTTAATTTACCACATAGCTTTAATGCGTACCCAGGACCGGATCTAGTAAAGTTAAAGCACCCTAGATGTTTGAGATATGGGCACTCTTTTTAATTAACGTAAGGCAATTTTTTCGTTGCTCTTTGTTTAAAAAAAAAAAATCTGAATATTGGGACTAATACATTTTCCCTTGTGGTGTGTCGCTAAAAATGCTGACCATGTCCTTGAAAACTCCATCCTCGATCAAGAGCCACCAAAACACTCACTCCCTATTATAGAAGAAAAACATGTATGGTGAGCTGCCTGATCTGGAAACCACTGTGCAGTTCATCTCAGGTATTTGACAAATCTTCTGAACCATCCAACCTCAAGAGAACGTAGAAGAAGAACTGAAAATATTACTGGTACAAGTTGGGGGGGGGGGGGCATTGGGTACCTGACGTTAGTGGAGGAAAGTAATGTCGTTTGGTCGTTGTTTGAGCCACACAAATCGCTTGCCAAAGAAACAGACGAGCGTTAAATGTCTGCTCCTAAAATTGTTATGTCTGCAAGGGGAGAAGACTAATTACCCCTGAGCATGTCTATATGTGCTGACCATAGACATAAATAAATATAGACTGGCCGATTAACGAGTTTTATGAAACGAAAATTTGTGACTTGCAATTTTGTATACTTTATTATATAATATATAGCATTTATGAGCAGTATAAAAGTTAAGTATTCATATCTATTTCAGCCGTAACCTTTATAAGTATTACAATATTTTCACTAGTGTTTTTTTTAAATCTCTCAGCGTGAAGATCATGCAATTTTTCATAATTCGGAAATCCGAATACAATAGATATACATGTTTTCAAGTTACATGAAGTTACTTCCTTTTTTCCAGTCTGTATTTATTGATGTCTATGGTGCTGACATTGTGAAGTCCACTTTACCCTGAGGATGTCTTTGTGTGTTGAGATTGTGAAGTCCACTTTACCCTGAGGATGTCTTTGTGTGTTGACATTGTGAAGTCCACTTTACCCTGAGGATGTCTTTGTGTGTTGACATTGTGAAGTCCACTTTACCCTGAGGATGTCTTTGTGTGTTGAGATTGTGAAGTCTACTTTACCCTGAGGATCTTTGTGTGTTGAGATTGTGAAGTCCACTTTACCCTGAGGATGTCTATATGTGCTGACATTGTGAAGTCTACTTTACCCCGAGGATGTATTTGTGTGTTGACATTGTGAAGTCCACTTTACCCTGAGGATGTCTTTGTGTGTTGAGATTGTGAAGTCTACTTTACCCTGAGGATCTTTGTGTGTTGAGATTGTGAAGTCCACTTTACCCTGAGGATGTCTATATGTGCTGACATTGTGAAGTCTACTTTACCCCGAGGATGCATTTGTGTGTTGACATTGTGAAGTCCACTTTACCCCGAGGATGTATTTGTGTGTTGACATTGTGAAGTCCACTTTACCCTGAGGATGTCTATATGTGCTGACATTGTGAAGTCAACTTTACCCTGAGGATGTCTATATGTGCTGACATTGTGAAGTCCACTTTGCAAGAACTAATCAATCAGTTGGCATATTTGTGTGTTGTGTGATGTTGCTAGTTCAGGCTGTCTTGAAGTCAACCAATTACTCTGCAATCGTTTGGGTGTAATTGTTCGGGTGTATTACGTGTAGTTGAGCAACAAGTCAGACAAAACAAGTACATCTATTTTTAACAAGTGAAGAGATGTAGTCGACTCTGATGAACAATTGTACATGGATTTATTCTGATAAAAGGCCACAGTAGAAGTCTCTGTCACTAAACACGTCGTTACCCTGGAGTGTTCTATCGCTAACTGATTTTCCGGTCTCTAACCCAACATATCCCAAACGTCACTAGTCCCGTTCAATATGCGTCTCCTATGGTGCGTCGCTAAATAACTAACCTATATAAATAAGGTGTCTAACAGATTCCTCCCCCCCTTGAAAAAAAAATATGTCAATATTTTTCCACTACTGTCAAGTCTTACAAGGGCATTTTCAATTTAAGGGGAAGACCACAAACATAAAATCTTGATCTCTTCATCTTGACTTGACAGTTCCTCATATACATGTCAATGTTCATAACATTCCAAAGTCATCTTCATTAGTACACAGTTCATTATGAAAGAAAATGTGGCATCTTATGAGCACTTCATACACTCACAAATGTTCTTCACTGGCAGTAATCTGATAAAATACAATATTTCAAAAAAAACAATTATAGACTTTATTTACACATTCAATAAATTTTTTTTTTCTTACCACCCTTTTATACGCTTTTGTCCATTTTTCTTTTATACTCACCCTTTTCCATAGAACTAACTTTCGTCAATGATATATGAAATGATTCACACAAAAAAAAAAAATATCCATACTTACTTTTAAATGCTTAATATCAACTTTACTTATCTCCCTTTTCCATAACATATAAATGGTGTCAATATATTAATATATATTACATACTCAATATAATCATAGTTTATTTACAAAATTATTTCATTTCAATGTCATTCTAGACAATAGATCAGCTACAATATTCACAGATCCACTAATAGCTTTCACTTCAAATTTATACTCCTGTAGTGCTAAGAACCATCTATAAACACGACTGTTTTTCATGCTCTTTTGCTGTATATACTGAATAGGTTTATGATCAGTTAATAATATGAATTTCCTTCCTATTAAATAGCTCTCTAGCTTAGTAATTACCCATATTACAGCTAAGGCTTCTCTTTCAATGACACTATATTTTTTCTCTGCCTCTGACAATTTTCTGCTTACATATAATATAGGATGTAAGTTATCATAGTTCTGCATTAAACAACCACCAATAGCATTACCAGATGCATCAGTTGTGACATAAAATATTTTGTCTTTATCAGGTAGTCTTAATATTAGTTCATGACTAAAAACATCTTTAATTCTGTCAATAGCTTTCACACATTCCTCATTACAAACTACTTTTTGAGGTTTTCCTTTTTTAAGTAAGTCATTTAATGGATTCACTATTTCTGCTAAGTTCTTTATAAACTTTCTGTAATAATTTACTATTCCCAATATACTTTTAATTTGTCTTTTTGTTGTAGGTATTTCAATATTAAGTACTTTCTTTATGTTATCTTCAATAGGGCTAATCATGTTGTTATTTACTTTATGTCCTAAGAAAATTATTTCCTCCAATCCTATTTCTACTTTTTCTGCTTGAATTGTAAGTCCACTTTCTTTTATTATTTTGAATACTTCTTTTACATCTACCAAATGTTCCTCCCAACTATTATTAAAAATACATATGTCATCCAAATAGCAAATAACATTTTCTTTGTTTCCAATTATCATGTTCATCATTCTATTAAATGTGGCAGGTGCATTTACTAATCCAAAACTCATATAATTCCATTGAAAAATACCATATGGTGTTACAAATGCTGTGTAAGGTTTTGCATTTTCTGTTAAAGGTATTTGCCAATAACCTTTAGTTAAATCTAATTTAGTAAAAAATTTTGCTCCATTTAATTTATGTAAAATATCCTCTATATTTGGCATTGGATATGGGTCAAATTCTGTGATGTTGTTAAGTTTCCTATAATCAATACATAACCTTATATCTCCATTCTTCTTTTTGGCTATCACAATTGGTGAAGCATAAGGAGATGTTGATGGCTCAATTATACCTGACTCTAGTAAATTGTCTATTTCTTTCTTTACTTTGTCTTGCAAATGTAGCGGTATTCTATATGGTTTAAGCTTGATAGGTTTTGTGTCTGTTACTTTAATGTCATGTTTAATAATATTAGTTTTTCCTGGTATACTGGAAAAAATTTCTTTGTATTCCTGTATTATTTTAGTTATATCTTTTGACTTTTCCTTAGTTAAATTATTAAGATTAATCTTTTGCCAAGTTTGATTCTCTTTTGTTTCTATTACAGGTATTTCCTTAATATCATTTTCATTGTGATTTTCATTTGTTATTATCATCAAGCATTCTTCTCTTTCTGAAAATTTATTTTCTATTTCCTCCTGAATGTTTTGTATTAACTCATCTTCTCTATCATGATACAGTTTCAAATTATTTATGTGATATGTTTTAATTTTCCCATTTATTTCAATTTGATAATTCACATCACTAATTTGTTTTATCACTTTAAATGGACCTTTCCATTGTTTACCAATTTTATTTTTCAGGTCATTTATCAATATTAATACATTGTTTCCTACTTCTAGTGTTTTCAATTGTCTTTTCTTATTTAGATTCTCATGAGCACTTTGTTTGTACTTCTTATTGTTGTTATATGCTTGAGTCCATATTTCTTTTAATTCTGTTGTGATTGTTGTTTCACTGTCATTATTTAATTTATTCTCATTGTCTATTAGATTTTCTTTAAAAACATCTAATTCATCTCTAGGTTTTCTTCCATGTATTATTTCATATGGTGAAAATTGTGTTGCTTCATGAATGTTGTTTCTATGAGCAAATAGTACATAGTTAATGTAATGATCCCACTTGTTCTGATTATTCTGAATTATCTTTGTTAGTGATCTTTTTAATGAACCACCATATCGTTCACATAAACCGTTACTCTCTGGGTGGTAAACCGAAGAGTATATGTGTTGTATATTGTATTGTTTAGTCCATTTCTTAAATTGTTCTGACTTAAACTGAGATCCCTGATCACTCAATATAATTTTAGGTATACCATGTCTTGTAATTACTTTTTGAGTTATGGCATTAATGATATTCTCTGCACTTGTATTTGATAATGGGATTGCCTCTGGGTATCTACTAAACATGTCTATTACTGTTAGAATGTATTTGTTATTATTTTCAGTTTGAATTAAAGGACCTATTAAATCAATAGATACTTTCTGAAATGGTGCTGTAGGTTCATCCATTTCTTGAATAGGTGCTTTATTCACTAGACTTTTGTTAGATCTCTTTTGACATATGTCACATGAGTTTATGTATTTGTTAATTGTTGCTTTCATTTTGGGCCAAAATACTTGTTTTGACAAATTCCTATAACATTTCTTTACTCCCCTATGTGCTGCTAAATTATTATCAAGTGTCATGATTAAAACATCTTTCCAATATTTCTGTGGTAAGACAAGTTGTTTTATTTTCTTGTTATCATTACTTGTTTGTCTAAACAATATTTTATTCTCTATACAAAATTTCTCCATTGGATTATTATTGTTTTTATCTGATATTCTTGAATAAATTTTCCCAATAATATTATCATTCATTTGTTCTAATGCAAATGTGGGTGTTGTTTCTTTTTCACTTTGAGATATTTGTGTTTCAAGACTATTTTGTGTTTCATTTTCTATCTCTTTTTCCTTAACATCTGTATTTTCTATTTGTATTACATTACTGGTTTCTTTTTCTTTATCATTACTAATTACATTTATTGTATTTTCCTGTTTCTCATCTTGTTTATCCATTGATCTTGTTATTACCATACTTGTTATATTTTGTGTTTCTATGTTTTCATGATTTTGTCTTATGTTTTTGTATTTGTTTTGCCAGTCTTCTAATTCTTTTCTTGAACATTCTTTAACTCCTTTTATGTTTCCTACTAACATATCATATCTCATTTCTGGTATTGCAATGCCATCACAATAACCAGTGAAAAATGGGGTTTCAATGTATACCCTTATAGCTTTAAATTCCCTTATAGTGCCATCTGCTAATTCTACTTTCCTAGTAAACCCTTTATACCAATGAGGTTTGACAAATTTAGTTTTTACTGCCAAGGTGTTACAACCTGAATCCCTGATTAGTTCCACCGGAATTCTATCTACAAACCCTGGGTACACTGCAAAATTGTTCCTATTTCCTTCCATGAAATATATCCTATCTGTACCTTTATTTTTGTATTCCCTACTGTAACTCCTATTTCTATAATTTCCCCTGTCATTCCTATCTCTACTCCTATATCTATTGTTATTTTGTTCATTGTATCTATTTCTACTTCCAGACCTACTATTCCCTCTTCTACAGTTAGCTGCTATATGACCTTTTCCTTGACATTTAAAACAGGTTATTTCACTATATTTTCTATTTCCACTATTTGATCTGTTTCTATTTCTACTTCTATCAACATTTTCTTTGGTGTATCCTATTAAATCTACTTTGCTCTTATCCCTATCAGAAAATGGTTTATTTGTATATGCATTTTTGTATACTCTCATTATTTCTGTTATTTCATCTATAGTTTTTGGATTTCTTTCTCTAATAAAAGATTGTAATTGAGGATCACATTTATTTACAAAGTTGTCCACTAAAATAAAATTTTTTAATCCCTCATAAGAGTTTGTCACTTTTTCTAATTTTACCCACTTATTGAAAAAATCCTTTTCCATATTAATGGTAGTTTGGGGTTCTATTCCTAATGATGGTATATTGTCAAAGTATTTCTTTCTAAAAGTTGTAGCATTATGACCATATGCATTCAATAACTCTCTTTTTAAAACCTGATAGCTATCATCAATATGATGGTCATGATTTTGGCATATTGTTAGAGCTTGACCATGAACAAAGTCTATCAGTATTTCAGACCACTCTTCTTCAGGCATATTAAATGTAGACATTTTTGCCTCATATCTTTTCAAAAAATCACCAATGTCATCCTTCTGTTCATCAAAACTTTGTATCTTTCTCTTTAGCCATGTTTGTGAATTAGGGTTGTCTCTTTGAGTGGTATAATTATTTGAGTTATTTGTGTTATTTCCTTGTTCAGTTTGGGCTCTGGCTTGTGCTGCATCCAATCTCATCTTCTCCATTTTAGCTTCATGTTCTCGGTCCTCTTTTTGCTTCTCATATTCTTCCTTTCTGATCCTATCTTGTCTCTCTATCTCTTGTCTTTGACGTTCCGTTTCTTCCTTCACAACTTGCTGTACATAAGCTGCTAAGTCCTTTCCTTTTAACTCCATGGCCTTTCCATCCTGCATAGCTGTTTCCTTAACCTCCTTAAGGTCCACATATGATGATGTAGCCATTGTATTTTATATTTTATATATATTTTTACTTAGCCTATATTGGTTATGGCTATACTTTAAACTTATTTTATATTTAGGTTTTTCCACACTTTTATACAAATTTTTAAATGTTATGTCTCTATCTATAGATTTAGTAAATGTATAAATCTAGTCTGAGTTATTATGGTTAGAGTCTATATTCAAATCTGTATATTAGGTCCAGTATTACACACAAATTTAAATCTAGTATATTATAGTATGTATAATAATACTATTTAGATCTATAGTTATCAAGAGCACTATGACTTTTAGATCTAGTATGAATAACTATGATCAATTTTAAAATCTGGTATGACTGAAGTCACAGTGAAGTGTTTAGAGTAAATTCAATCAAAGACTGTCCCTAGAGTCTAGATCTAGAGTAGATTATGGTTCTATTTAACCATACGAAACAAATATGTGTATACAGTGTCAAATATATCTTCAACAAGATATATATATCTAGAATGTACTACCTTCATTCATCTTCCAATTAATAATATTTCAAATTAGAGTCTAGATGATTTAATTGTACCAAAGAGATGTACAACAATTTGCAGATCTAAATTTAGCCAGACGATAGTGTTTGACTACATAGCCAGTTTCGGCATTATTCTCATGGCAAAATCATATTTGATTTTAACCGCTCAAACTAAAATTATTTTAGTCTGATTCACAATGAAAGAATCCTACCCGCACTTTCTATCATTAAGTGAAAAAAAATACAGATCTAATTAAATTAATAAAAATAAATAATTTAAAATAATATAAACAAATGAAATAATTAAAATGAGACTATCGCTATGGGTTGGGATATGACAATATGGCACACAATGATAACGTCACGAAGTAACTAGGCAACAACGGATATGACGTTTACACAAACAAAACAAATTACAACCCTAAACGTATAATATAGCTTTTCATCTAAATTATGTCTTTTCCCCGAACGGGTTTAAGGCTTCAGCACCACCTGAATTTACTCAGGCTAACATACCAAATTTAGACAAAATCTATTTCTAAGGGCAATCTAAACATACACTAATAAGAAAAATGGCACTTAGCTTTTGATAAGAAAGATCCCTTTGTTCGGACTCCCGAATATGCTAGATCACAACAAATTCCACTGCCTCTCTTCCAGTTCTGACTCTGTTCTCCGGTGCTACCAGTATCCCACGTAATGCCACAGATGTCCTGATATGCCACAGCAAAATGTTCCAGTTTCTTTGACGACTGTTGATGACCGTATGTGTAGTTCCGACGACTTTGTGTACACAGTTACTGACGAATAGGTTAACGGTTCTTCTGGCGATGACTTGACTTGTGTAGACGACTACTGACAAATAACAGTCTCTTGGCGGCAACTTGATCTGGACGACTGACGAATAACGAATTTCTTGACGATGACTTGATCTGGGCTGACGAATAACGGCTTTCTTGACGATGACTTGATCTGGGCTGACGAATAACGACTTTCTTGACGATGACTTGATCTGGGCTGACGAATAACGGTTCTCTAAAATAGTTCACTGCTTCTGCTGCTACTCTGGTAGTACGACGAAGTTTGCTGTTGTACTCTGCTTCACTAGACCAAACTGTCCAATGTAGACTAGGTGAGACCAAGGTCACCTCCGACGACGTTCCGTTACACGATTAACGGTTTTCAACGAAATTAAGTGGATGTAGCTGTTTCCACGATTTCAATATCAGCACGTCTAGATATCGTCTAGACCGACGTATACTAAATAGATCAATGTTCAGTACTGTTAAATATTACTTCACTAACCTTCCAAAGGTTAAACACAGTGACCGTTATAAAAGTGGCAAGCAACCGGTTCAATGAGCAAACTGCTCCACAAGAATCTCTCCAAGGGTAAGACGACAGAGCGATTTCGATTTAGTTAGCTACCAAACTTGTAGTACTCACAATACTTCTGACAGCGGGCAAACTGTCCTTCTCGAAACTGACGAGGTAAAACTTGATACTCAATGTGGCTCCTATGACGAAGAAAAAATATGTCCAACAGGTTCACTAACGATCTCTCACCCGTTATGAACGAACGGTTTCTCTGGTTGTAGGTCGATTCAGCATATGAAGATCAGGCTTTGATAATATACTGGTTAAGTAGACCAGACGTTGCGATGATTACTGTCCTGACGAAGGTCACCCTGAGTTAACGGCTCGTTGAACGTGCGATCAAACAGGCGACGACTGTATGTAGATCTAGAACAAAGTCACTCTGCGATGATGCTGTGTTCAGCCGTACTCCGATGAAATCTTATATCTTCGAGTGCACGACCCTCACCTGAGTAAACGTTCTGCTTCGAGGTCCGGTTCGATGTTCGGCTTCATCAGGGGTCCGGCTTCGAGGTTCGGGGTCGCCACTGTGATGTTGCTAGTTCAGGCTGTCTTGAAGTCAACCAATTACTCTGCAATCGTTTGGGTGTAATTGTTCGGGTGTATTACGTGTAGTTGAGCAACAAGTCAGACAAAACAAGTACATCTATTTTTAACAAGTGAAGAGATGTAGTCGACTCTGATGAACAATTGTACATGGATTTATTCTGATAAAAGGCCACAGTAGAAGTCTCTGTCACTAAACACGTCGTTACCCTGGAGTGTTCTATCGCTAACTGATTTTCCGGTCTCTAACCCAACATATCCCAAACGTCACTAGTCCCGTTCAATATGCGTCTCCTATGGTGCGTCGCTAAATAACTAACCTATATAAATAAGGTGTCTAACAGTTGACATTGTGAAGTCAACTTTATTCTGAGGATGTATTTGTGTGTTGACATTGTGAAGTCCACTTTACCCCGAGGATGTATTTGTGTGCTGACATTGTGAAGTCCACTTTACCCTAAAGATGTATTTGTGTGTTGACATTGTGAAGTCCACTTTACCCTAAGGATGTATTTGTGTGCTGACATTGTGAAGTCCACTTTACCCTGAGGATGTCTTTGTGTGTTGAGATTGTGAAGTCCACTTTACCCTGAGGATGTCTTTGTGTGTTGACATTGTGAAGTCCACTTTACCCTGAGTATGTCTTTGTGTGTTGAGATTGTGAAGTCTACTTTACACTGAGGATCTTTGTGTGTTGAGATTGTGAAGTCCACTTTACCCTGAGGATGTCTATATGTGCTGACATTGTGAAGTCTACTTTACCCCGAGGATGTATTTGTGTGTTGACATTGTGAAGTCCACTTTACCCCGAGGATGTATTTGTGTGTTGACATTGTGAAGTCCACTTTACCCTGAGGATGTCTATATGTGCTGACATTGTGAAGTCAACTTTACCCTGAGGATGTCTATATGTGCTGACATTGTGAAGTCCACTTTGCAAGAACTAATCAATCAGTTGGCATATTTGTGTGTTGACATTGTGAAGTCAACTTTATTCTGAGGATGTATTTGTGTGTTGACATTGTGAAGTCCACTTTACCCCGAGGATGTATTTGTGTGCTGACATTGTGAAGTCCACTTTACCCTAAGGATGTATTTGTGTGTTGACATTGTGAAGTCCACTTTACCCTAAGGATGTATTTGTGTGCTGACATTGTGAAGTCCACTTTACCCTGAGGATGTCTTCGTGTGTTGAGATTGTGAAGTCCACTTTACCCTGAGGATGTCTTTGTGTGTTGACATTGTGAAGTCCACTTTACCCTGAGGATGTCTTTGTGTGTTGAGATTGTGAAGTCTACTTTACCCTGAGGATCTTTGTGTGTTGAGATTGTGAAGTCCACTTTACCCTGAGGATGTCTATATGTGCTGACATTGTGAAGTCTACTCTACCCCGAGGATGTATTTGTGTGTTGACATTGTGAAGTCCACTTTACCCCGAGGATGTATTTGTGTGTTGACATTGTGAAGTCCACTTTACCCTGAGGATGTCTATATGTGCTGACATTGTGAAGTCAACTTTACCCTGAGGATGTCTATATGTGCTGACATTGTGAAGTCCACTTTGCAAGAACTAATCAATCAGTTGGCATATTTGTGTGTTGACATTGTGAAGTCAACTTTATTCTGAGGATGTATTTGTGTGTTGACATTGTGAAGTCCACTTTACCCCGAGGATGTATTTGTGTGCTGACATTGTGAAGTCCACTTTACCCTAAGGATGTATTTGTGTGTTGACATTGTGAAGTCCACTTTACCCTAAGGATGTATTTGTGTGCTGACATTGTGAAGTCCACTTTACCATGAGGATGTCTTTGTGTGTTGAGATTGTGAAGTCCACTTTACCCCGAGGATGTATTTGTGTGTTGCCATTGTGAAGTCTACTTTACCCTGAGGCTTTCTTTGTGTGTTGCCATTGTGAAGTCCACTTTACCCTGAGGATGTCTATATGTGCTGACATTGTGAAGTCCACTTTGCAAGAACAAATCAATTAGTTGGCTATAAAATTCTAGATTGTTACTATTAACAGGATCATACACGTGAACAACGAAAAACAAAACTCCAGTACAATATCATAGTGTGTAACACCAGACATTTTATAATGTGCTGTTTATTGTATTCAATGAGACAAATACTTTTGTATTTGACCTTCCTCGTATGAAATACAAATCAAAAGTTTAACAAAAAAAATAAGTTCGTAATGAGACAGAGGCAACACTTTGAGTACAAATCAGTTACAAATATAAATTATGGAAAAATTTTGAATATCTATAGCGTCTGCGTGTGTGTGAATTTCCTATTACCTCTCTCTCTCTCTCTTTCTTTCTCTCTCTCTCTTTCTTTCTCTCTCTTTTTTACTCAGCGCTCGTAAAAAAACAGCGTCTCATGTTGAACTGAAACGCAAGCGTGTGACCTTTGATGTTAGTACCAAGCGTCCAATATCAACATCTTAAGAATAAATTAATCTGTTATTAATTATGAGAGTTATGTGATAAAGTTGTTAAACAACGCGAGCACATAAAAATGTCTAAAAGTATCGATCCTTCGATGACTAAGTATCGCTAATTGATCGTACTAGTCATGTCTAGAGCATCGTCCCTCATTTTTATTTGGCCACAAAACATAATTGCAGAGATACGATTGTTTTAACTCTTTCTCTCCGTAATTAATTGTTCACGTTTTGGGTTATTTTGCTCATTACTATTTCACTACACCTGTTATGATTGGGCTTCAGCAGCTTTGTTGTTTGTTATCAGAAAATGTTGTATTTGGTCTAGACTTAAAGGGAACTGCGTGCTCTTTTTTATATAATTCAAAGTCACGTTTTAAAAAGTAAACATTAATTTTATTAAATGAGGTCAAAATCAACGATGGTATCGTCGATGTGGAGAAAAAGAGTTAAGCCTTAAATCCTTCTCTTATCTGTATTGTGCTCGATAATGGCTAATTATGAAACAGGGAATGAAATACATTCAATTATAAAATGAATAACAACCTTAATATACAATCGTTTCTCTTACAATGTGATAACAACATAATCCTTAACAAAAAAACGACATCGCAATTTAATAACAAATCATTTCTTCCGGCAGCTTCTTGCGTCTGCTCTCACTGAAAAATTTGAACTCTAAGCTCTGCATAGCTTTCCCAGAATCCTTGTCAAGTCTGCTGCCGTAGTTTCCGGAATTGGTGTTCGGGACGTTGTCACTAAACATGTTGGATTTCTCCGGAAGCTCCTCTTTCTCTTTCACATTTCCCTAAACACACGAGAAGAATGAGGTCAGATAAGTTGAAGTTTTGTTTTCAAACATCGTAAGAAGATTTTAGTATCACAGAAGGTCTAAGTACAGAGATAAATTAGCTTGTTGAAATCAATTCGGGTGAGTAAAAAACAAAAGCAATATTTTAAGTCCAGTTCTTACCTTAGCGTCGTACTCTGTTAGAAAGCCCCAGTTGTTTTCCCTGTTTAACAAAACAGAAGTTGAAAAGCATTAAAAAAAACACGGAATCAAAAGTTGAATGAAAATATTTATCCTTTATTTCCGCCTTATCCACTTACCCTACCCTCTCCAGTTCTAATATTTTATATTTTTTTTTACAAATTCATGCGTTCGCAAACATTTTTCTATGGGAGGAAATACATTCTTTTACTTTTTTCTCTTCTTTACATAAACTACTCCATATCACAGCTTACACTTTGTTTGAAATCTTTGACTTATAGAGTAAAATCTAAGTGTTGGTTTGTTTTTCTTTTTTTTTTTTTTGGGGTGGGGGTGGGGGGGGGTCTGTGGATACTGTGACAGTGGGCGTAACTAAATCCATCCACATTTGACGGTCAGCAGCTCTTTTTAGTAGGATATCAATTGAAAGGCCAGTCCATTCCTTTACCTTGACCAGCCAGCTTTTCTTCGGACGACCTTTCAGGTTCCTTGAAATGATGAAAGCCCACACAGACTGTGAAATAGTTTCGTTTCACTGACTTGTCGGTAGCGCCAAATTTGTATTACAACAAGTTCTATAATCTCACTTTCCTAAAACTGTCATGTTCCTATAATTTCACTTTCCTAAAACTGTCTCGCTTCTATAATCTCACTTTCCTAAAACTGTCATGTTCCTATAATGTCACTTTCCTAAAACTGTCTCGCTTCTATAATCTCACTTTCCTAAAACTGTCTCGCTTCTATAATCTCACTTTCCTAAAACTGTCATGTTCCTATAATGTCACTTTCCTAAAACTGTCTCGCTTCTATAATCTCACTTTCCTAAAACTGTCATGTTCCTATAATGTCACTTTCCTAAAACTGTCATGTTCCTATAATGTCACTTTCCTAAAACTGTCTCGCTTCTATAATCTCACTTTCCTAAAACTGTCTCGCTTCTATAATCTCACTTTCCTAAAACTGTCTCGCTTCTATAATCTCACTTTCCTAAAACTGTTATGGTCCTATAATATCACTTTTCTATAACTGTCTCTCTCCTATAATCTCACTTTCCTAAGACTGTCATGTTCCTATAAAGCAACTTTCCTAAAACTTTCTCATTCCTATAATGTCTCATTCCTAAAACTGTCATGTTCCTATAATCTCCCTTTCCTAAAATGGTCACGCCATCAGTTTCTATCTTTACAATAGTCTAGATTTTCGGCTTCTATGTAAGGGTTGACTTTGGCGAACGTGTTTTCCCTTGACCAGCGAATCTCATACGACGTTCGGTTCTCACTTCACTCAGGGGACGAGTGTCCATTGGAAAACAAAATATCCTCAACAGGTGACCTAATCTAGGCATCTTATATCTTTTTCATTTACCGTTGTTGGCTAAGTTTGAAGTTGTGCGTCCTTATAGATTCTCTAAAGTTACTTAGTTAATGGTCGTGTCGTCGGTTTAGTTACTAAACTCTAACTAAGCACAAATAATTTTAGTTCTAGAATATTGTCTTATTCAATGTATCTTACTATCTCAAGCGATAAGTTTCCTACTGCTACGTAGTCAAGTGACAAATTTTGTGTCCTAAAAATACTGACCAGTTTTTCAAGCACCGCTGTTCTGCGTGTACATTTTCTTTCCATATAACGGACTGTGTGATAGCGTCCAATTTACTGAAATCTTTGCCCTGAGCTTTGCCAGGAGTGAACTCAGGTGGAGGCACTACAGGTCTCGGGATGCAGGTGTCGTGATACGCACTGTTAAAACAAGGGCATCAATTAGCATCACACGAAATAGTTCTTCGTCACAAGCAAATGTAAAGAAAGGTCAGGCGAGTGTAACTTAATCATGAAAATCTTCAATGATGAACCCATCTTCTCATTAACCCACAGACCTATGGTTATTCATGTTACTGTAGTTACCATCATTGAACGCATGTGCACAGCTGAACATTTACCATCATTGAACGCATGTGCACAGCTGAACATTTACCATCATTGAACGCATGTGCACAGCTGACCATTTACCATCATTGAACGCATATGCACAGCTGAACATTTACCATCATTGAACGCATGTGCACAGCTGAACATTTACCATCATTGAACGCAAGTACACAGCTGAATAGTTACCATTATTGAACGCATGTATTCTGCATGGCTTCATGGTAGTCCAGGATCCAGCCATTGTATTTTTGTTTTAGAATAAACATATAAACATCACACTGTTTCTAACGTACAAAAAAAGGGGACTTGCCGATGGAGCTCCATTTTAGACAACTAGGTGACAGGCAATGCAAACATTCTTGTTTAAATTACATGAAAATGTGAATATATAAAAATACCCACACTGGCACACTCACATTAAGGAGTTACTGTAACATTTGACCATTGGCCAATTACTGAATAAACATCGAACTTTCTAATGTAAACTTCTCTTAAAGCGAAACTGTGGCATGATTGTAACATTTGACCATTGGCCAATTACTGAATAAAAATCGAACTTTCTAATGTAAACTTCTCTTAAAGCGAAACTGTGGCATGATTGTAACATTTGACCATTGGCCAATTACTGAATAAAAAATCGAACTTTCTAGTGTAAACTTCTCTTAAAGCGAAACTGTGGCATGATTGTAACATTTGACCATTGGCCAATTACTGAATAAAAAATCGAGCTTTCTAATGTAAACTTCTCTTAAAGCGAAACTGTGGCATGATTGTAACATTTGACCATTGGCCAATTACTGAATAAAAAATCGAACTTTCTAATGTAAACTTCTCTTAAAGCGAAACTGTGGCATGATTGTAACATTTGACCATTGGCCAATTACTGAATAAAAAATCGAGCTTTCTAATGTAAACTTCTCTTAAAGCGAAACTGTGGCATGATTGTAACATTTGACCATTGGCCAATTACTGAATAAAAAATCGAACTTTCTAATGTAAACTTCTCTTAAAGCGAAACTGTGACATGATTGTACTATCGCTCGCATGATTTGATTTTATGAAGTGTAACACACTGTAGTAAAAGTAATTTCTTTCGTGCTAATAAATATATGACAATGTCTGAACATTAAAAGCATGGATTGGTATTCAGCTTTCCGTTTCGTTTCGTTTTGTTTGCATTAATAACGGCAATGCCTTTGAATCCAAAGATAAATGATGAATGCAGGCCTGTTCTGACCTACATATCTTTACACATCTGATGCAGACAAAGGTGTTATCCGCATGGTGTTTATTTAAGCTTTTTTTTTTTGCGTCTTCTGCACCTGCCTGCTACAAGGCTTTGGTCTTAAATGTGTGCCCCGCAGCTTTTGTGAGAGCTCTCCAACTGTCTCACTCCGAGGCCATCTTATGCCTTACATTTTTTTTTAATGCCAGTGAGGGTAAAATGGTGCATCAGAAAAATGTCATCAACTCAAAGCTATGTCAGAAAAGAATGGAAGCACTTTAAATGACCCGGCTTTCACTTATACCTCTACAAAGTATTTCATGACACTTTTAAAAAGCTCATGTTTTAGTGTTTCGCTCTTATCTGATAGTTTTGCTTATTGTGTGAGTGTGTGTGTGTGTGTGCTGAGTTGTTTGAGAAATGTGACTTTCAGTTGAAGAGAGCTATGTGTTGTCTCGCTAAGACTCATCGTAACATTTGATATTTTGGGTATTTGGCACATCGGCACAATTAAGGCCATGTCTTGCCCGTGGTCCCTCAAGGGTTACTTCCCCTTTAGAGCTCAGGCGCTAAATGTTATGCAGCTAAGTTTAATAAAAATAAGGTCCATTCATGGCTCAAATAGTAAAAATGTATCAAATTTATTAAAAATCTGTTGTAAATATGTATATATTTACAATTACTTTGCCCAATCTAAAATCACATTTTTTGTAGTCAACCCACCTCCCGGATAAAAGCCCAGAATTTCCCAGGGTCGACATCGCCAATACGAAGATGTTTGCCGTACTTGTGTAGCGACATGTAGCAGGAATGATTGTAGCAAAAATCGTTTGCAGGCCCAGGGAGTCTTTTGTGGATAATAAAACGATGAGTTAAAGTGAAATTCTTGATATTCGTGTTATTTTTGTGTTTTTTTTACTTAGCATTTTTTAGCACTTGTTTTTCTTCATAAATATATAATAAAATACAAAGGGTGAAAGCTAACAACACAGTAGACAACTGGCATATTTATTGCCTAATGATCAATTTTTAAAATAAAAAAATAAAAAACTGATTTAAAACAAATTGTCTATTTCCTCAACAAAAAAAAAAAAAAAAAAAAAAAAAGGAATTCGCTGACATTTTCTTTCAAATAAAATGTAGTCCAATCATAATTCAACCTTATTACATTATTGTTTAACTAATAAAAATAAGTTTATGTTATACATTTTTTGTGTTATTAATTAAAATCTCTATTACCGAGCATAGGTCAATCAGATATAAAAAGAACCGCAGGGTCTGTCTTGAAAATCAAAAACAAGTATTTAATAACTGAAGGATCCATGTATGTGGTATATATATATATATATATATATATATATATATATATATATATATATATATATATATATATATATATATATATATATATATATATATATATATGTACGCATTTATCGTTGTCCTACATGCAAAATATTTCTGAATAGAAATAGAGAGCGAGAACGATATGAAGCCTAACATTTCTATGAATTAAGACTAATGATTAAAATATGTGTAAAGAAAATTTTTTTAAAAACAGTTCATATAATGTTAGAGAACATTAAAAACATTCAAACTCATCTTAATACACAAATGTAAAAAGATCTCCTAATTATAGTCCAAATATAGTTCCAATGAGATTTGAAGGCGACACATCCCCTTGTTCGTTGATTCAATTTAAGTCACAAAACAGCGTGGAGAGATAACACAGTAGGGTCGAATCCCTATTAGTAGTTTCAATAACTGGCATTCAAATGTAGGACCGATATTGATGATTGATCCCAAAGTACTATATTGTTAGTAATGAAGAAGAAATGATCATATAGTTTGTTTAACATTAAAATGTGTGGTTGGAATGTTCAGTTTATAAAAGAGACTAAGCGTTGAAATCAATGCTGAAATTGGTAATACTAAGTGATGTAGATCTAGCTGAATGAAAGACGCTAACACTCAGGATCTAGATCTAGCAGAGCACCATCTTTTCTGTTCATTGGCGCCTCCCTTCTCGAATTGCTGCAGCGACGTCGCTGTATGGTATCCGTTCCAAAATTTTCTTCTCCGCGAAGGGTGAGTACAGCCCCATCCCCAAGCTGAAGCCGACGCTTAGGGCTCCGTAGTATAGCAGGCCAGTCAGCACTGCATGCTCGGCCGTGGTGGCCACCAGCTTTCGGGCCCGGCGACGCATGAAGAAAGTGGCCCCACTCAGCAGAATGGATGCGGGTATTCCAAAATAAAAGATACCTTCAAAAATAATGTCGTTCAATTTTTCCGAATCGTTCTTGGCGGGCATCATTTTTTGTGATTATCCCAAGACAATGACATAAAATCTCAAAAGAGAATTGAATGATTTAGAGATGGTCGGAAGTTACGTCATTTCGTCAACATAATGTTAAAAAATGATACTTGTGACTTTGGTAATGAAACAATGTTAATAATTGACGTTGTATGCATTTGATTTAGTTACTGATACAAATGAAAACACTATTAGGAAGTTCATAATTTAATGCTATTAACATTTATCTGTTTTGATAATCAAGTCAATATTCTAGTTTTTCAAATATAATTTACGAATGTTCTTCTAAAAACGAAAAATGCCTTTTAAAATAAAATAATCATGTTTATGTAATCGGGATTCAAAATACAGATTTAAAAAATGATTGCGTCATAATTGTTAGTGATACCAGTTCTTAATCTCTGCGCCAAAACGTCTCTGTTGAAAAGGACTTTTTAAATTTAAATTTCATTTCTTAAGACAGAAGAGTGCTAAAAATTTGGGTCATATTTCAAGAGAGTTTATTTGGGAAAAACAATTATTCTGAAAGTCTGAACCATAGACATAAATAAATATATGTCTATGGTCTGAACTTAATCATAATAACTATGAGGGCATGATACTGCTGTAATATATATAAATAATTCATCCATCGTGGTTCGATGATGAATACTTTTGTCATCCAGGGGGCTGAGGGCTGCCTTTACAAAACGGCAAGAAACATATTTTCATTGTTACCTGTCACGCACCCACCATGACCAACCCGGATGAAGTCATAGCAAACTTCTACGAAGAATTAAGCTCCATCATACCTGATACACCAAAATATAAAAAAAAAAAAAAGCTACTCATTCTCGGTGACTTCAATGCAAGAGTCCGCTCTGACCATCACACCTGGAAAGGAGTCTTAGTCAAATTTGGGATAGGTCAGTGCAACAGCAAAGGACCATTATTACTCCAGACCTGTGCTGAACACAAGCTGCTCATATCAAGCACAATATCAGACAGCGAACTTCCTGGATGCCTCCCCGCTCAAGACACTGCTGTAATAGTTGCATCTAAATGTATACCACACACTTCACATTCTCATTGTATAACACTACAATTTTACCAATAGTGTTCTGTTGTTTCAAGATGAAACCAACACCTTGTCTAGTCGAAGCACACCGCTTCCAAGCTGTATCGACTCAAGTGTGAGACAAGCCGTAGCGGTCGTAATAAAAGCATTTTACAAAAGCCGTAGTGGCCGTAATAAAAACTTTTACAACTGTCAAACTGCTAGAGACAAGACTAGAGCCGTATAAAAGTGACAGATGAAGATACATTACATGTTTTACGACAGTTTTATAAGAACGATATAAACCTGTTGTGATAACACAACATATAAGCCCTTTATAAGAGAGATATCAACTGATTGCGTGACATAAAGGCAAGGATTTTAAAAGAAGCCTGCGTATTAAGGAGAATATATGCCATTGAATGAATAAAAAAAAGGGAATCGTTTGGCGGAAGATTTCAAAGGCGCCCCTGGTGGACAATTTAAAAGAGGTGTACCAAGTGGCCAGAACATACTGAGGCGATATTGACGGACAGAACATACATATGCACACTGAACGGAGAGACAACAATGGAAATACACTGAACACGACAGACTTGTATCTGGCTCTCAAAACAGTGTTACATCTGGCTCACAGAACAGTTACATCTGGCTCACAGAACAGAGTTACATCTGGCTCTCAGAACAGTTACATCTAGCTCTCAGAACAGTTACATCTGGCTAACAGAACAGTTACATCTGGATCTCAGAACAGTTACATCTGGCTCTCTGAACAGAGTTATATCTGGCTCTCAGAACAGAGTTACATCTGGCTCTCAGAACAGTGTTACATCTGGCTCACAGAACAGTTACATCTGGCTCTCAGAACAGAGTTACATCTGGCTCACAGAACAGTTACATCTGGCTCTCAGAACAGAGTTATATCTGGCTCACAGAACAGTTACATCTGGCTCACAGAACAGTTATATCTGGCTCACAGAACAGTTATATCTGGCTCACAGAACAGAGTTACTTCTGGCTCTCAGAACAGTTACATCTGGCTCACAAAACAGTTACATCTGGCTCTCAGAACAGAGTTATATCTGGCTCTCAGAACAGAGTTACATCTGGCTCTCAGAACAGAGTTATATCTGGCTCACAGAACAGAGTTACATCTGGCTCTCAGAACAGAGTTATATCTGGCTCTCAGAACAGAGTTACATCTGACTCTCAGAACAGTTACATCTGGCTCTCAGAACAGTTAAATCTAGCTCTCAGAACAGTTACATCTAGCTCTCAGAACAGTTACATCTGGCTCTCAGAACAGTTACATCTAGCTCTCAGAACAGTTACATCTGGCTCAAAGAACAGTTACATCTGGCTCAAAGAACAGTTACATCTGGCTCTCAGAAAAGAGTTATATCTGGCTCTCAGAACAGAGTTACTTCTGGCTCTCAGAACAGTTACATCTAGCTCTCAGAACAGTTACATCTAGCTCTCAGAACAGTTACATCTAGCTCTCAGAACAGTTACATCTGGCTCTCAGAACAGTTACATCTAGCTCTCAGAACAGTTACATCTGGCTTAAAGAACAGTTACATCTGGCTCTCAGAACAGAGTTATATCTGGCTCTCAGAACAGAGTTACATCTTGCTCACAGAACAGTTACATTTGGCTCTCAGAACAGAGTTATATCTGGCTCTCAGAACAGAGTTACATCTGGCTCACAGAACAGTTACATCTGGCTCACAGAACAGAGTTATATCTGGCTCTCAGAACAGAGTTACATCTGGCTCACAGAACAGAGTTATATCTGGCTCACAGAACAGAGTTACATCTGGCTCTCAGAACAGTTACATCTGGCTCAAAGAACAGTTACATCTGGCTCTCAGAACAGAGTTATATCTGGCTCTCAGAACAGAGTTACATCTGGCTCACAGAACAGTTACATCTGGCTCTCAGAACAGAGTTATATCTGGCTCTCAGAACAGTTACATCTGGCTCTCAGAACAGAGTTATATCTGGCTCTCAGAACAGAGTTACATCTGGCTCACAGAACAGTTACATCTGGCTCTCAGAACAGAGTTATATCTGGCTCTCAGAACAGTTACATCTGGCTCTCAGAACAGAGTTATATCTGGCTCTCAGAACAGAGTTACATCTGGCTCACAGAACAGTTACATCTGGCTCTCATATCAGAGTTACATCTGGCTCTTAGAACAGTTACATCTGGCTCTCAGAACAGTTACACCTGGCTCTCACAACAGTTACATCTGGCTCTCAGAACAGTTACACCTGGCTCTCAGAACAGTTACACCTGGCTCTCACAACAGTTACACCTGGCTCTCACAACAGTTACATCTGGCTCTCAGAACAGTTACATCTAGCTCTCAGAACAGTTACATCTAGCTCACAGAACAGTTACATCTGGCTCTCATAGAAGTTACATCTGGCTCTCAGAACAGTTACATCTGGCTCTCAGAACAGTTACACCTGGCTCTCAGAACAGTTACATCTGGCTCACAGAACAGTTACATCTGGCTCTCATAGAAGTTACATCTGGCTCACAGAACAGTTACATCTAGCTCTCAGAACAGAGTTACGTCTGACTCACAGAACAGTGTTACATCTGGCTCACAGAACAGTTACATCTGGCTCTCAGAACAAAGTTACGTCTGAATCACAGAACAGAGTTACATCTTATCTTATATAATACAGACGTTACTTCAAAAAAGAAGATGATTACGTCCTACGCGTCATGCATTTAGTCATGCATATTAACCAATGACTTAAACTCTGCCAAGTCACTGGTTTTCCTGGCTAGCTCAGGCAACCCATTCCATGCTCTAATAGCACTAGGGAAGAAGGAGTATTTGTACAAATTTGTCCTAGCATATGGAACGAGGAATGTGCCTTTATCTTTGTGTCTTTCAGAGTATTTTATTAAATTTTGTTTTTGTATTTGAAGATTATGGTTCAGTGTTTTATGTATGATTGCTACTTTACTTTTGAGTCTTCTGTCCTGAAGGCTTTCTAAATTTAGTGATTTTACTAAAGGTGTTACTCTAGTCAAATGTGAATATTCATTTGTTATGAATCTCACTGCTCTATTTTGTGTCTGTTCCAGTTTCTTAATGTTTTCTTGAGTTGAGGGGTCCCAAACGGAGGATGCATATTCTATTATTGGCCTAACCAAGGTTAAATAACATTTCAATTTTATGTTCTTATTTGATTTATAGAAATTTATTTTAATAAATCCTAATGCTTTGTTTGATTTTTTTGTAGTTTCATCAATATGTGGATTCCATGACAGTTTTTCATTTATTATAACACCTAGGTATTTTGCGTTTTTAGTCTGTGTTACTGGTTTGCCATGAATAAGATAAGTGGAATTTATTTGTTTTAGTTTTTTTGTTACTCTTAACAACTGACATTTTTCTGGGTGGAAAGACATGCTCCAATTTGATTCCCATTTCTGTAATTCATCGAATTCTCTTTGTAAAATATCTGTGTCTTGTGTTGTTTTTATTGTTCTATATATTATGCAATCGTCTGCAAATAATCTGACTTTTGTTCCTGGAGAAATGCAATTTGGTAAATCATTTATGTAAATTAAAAATAGTAGTGGACCCAAGACTGTTCCTTGAGGTACACCTGAGTTTACTGTTATCGGTGTTGATTTAGAGTCATTTATTATTACAGTTTGTTCTCTCCCTATCAGAAAATCTTTAATCCACTGATGCAGTGGTCCATTAATGCCAAAATATTTTAATTTTTTAAGCAAACTATGGTGGTGAACTTTGTCAAAAACCTTAGAAAAATCTAGTAAGATAGCATCTATTTGTTCACTATTATCTAAACCTTTAGAAACATCATCAATTAGTCCTATTAGTTGTTTCACATGATCTATATTTCCTAAAGCCAAGTTGGTATGGTGTGAGGACATTATGTTTGTCTAAGTGGTTTATGATGTTTGTACATATTATGTGTTCTAGGATTCTACATGTAATGCTGGTAAGTGATACTGGTCTGTACTTTCCTGGGTCAGATTTTTCTCCTTTTTTAAATAGGGGGTTGACATTAGCTTCTTTTCAGTCCTTTGGTACTCTGCCCTGGTTAAGCGAAGCCTGAAAGAGTATTTTGAACACTGGGGCTAGCTCATTGCTAAGTTCTTTGAGTAATCTAGCTGGAATACCATCAGGTCCAGACGCTTTGTTTTGGTGTTGGCTAATAGTTTTTGAATTCCATTTTCTTGTACTACTATATCTTCTATGTTGTCTACTTGGTTCATCTGGCTCTCATGACAGTTACATCTGGCTCTCAGAACAGAGTTACAACTGGCTCTCTGAAGAAAGTTACGTCTGACTCACAGAACAGTTACATCTGGCTGTCAGAACAGAGTTATACCTGGCTCTCTGAACAAAGTTAAGTGTGACTCACAGATCAGAGTTAAGTCTGGCTCTCAGAACAGTTACATCTGGCTCTAAGAACAGTTACATCTGGCTCTAAGAACAGTTACATCTGGCTGTCAGAACAGAGTTACACCTGGCTCTCAAAACAAAGTTAAGTGTGACTCACAGAACAGAGTTAAGTCTGGCTCTCAGAACAGTTACATCTGGCTCTAAGAACAGTTACATCTGGCTCACAGAACAGTTACTTCTGGCTCTCAGAACAGAGTTACATCTGGCTCTCAGAACAGAGTTACATCTGGCTCACAGAACAGTTACATCTGGCTCACAGAACAGTTACTTCTGGCTCTCAGAACAGAGTTACATCTGGCTCTCAGAACAGTTACATCTGGCTCTCAGAACAGAGTTATATCTGGCTCTCAGAACAGTTACATCTGGCTCACAGAACAGTTACATCTGGCTCTCAGAACAGTTACATCTGGCTCACAGAACAGTTACACCTGGCTCTCAGAACAGAGTTATATCTGGCTCACAGCACAGTTACATCTGGCTCTCAGAACAGAGTTATATCTGGCTCACAGAACAGTTACATCTGGCTCTCAGAACAGTGTTACACCTGGCTCTCAGAACAAAGTTACGTCTGACTCACGGAACAGTTACATCTGGCTCTCAGAACAGAGTCACATCTGGCTCTCAGAACAGAGTTACATCTGGCCCTCAGAACAGAGAAACATCTGGTTTTAAGGACAGTTAAATCTGGCTCACAGAACAGTTACATCTGGCTCTCAGAACAGAGTTACATCTGGCCCTCAGAACAGAGAAACATCTGGCTCTCAGAACAGAGAAACATCTGGCTTTCAGGACAGTTACATCTGGCTCACAGATTAGAGTTACATTTGGCTCTCAGAACAGAGAAACATCTGGCTTTCAGGACAGTTACATCTTACTCACAGAACAGTTACATCTGGCTCTCAGAACAGAGTTACATCTGGCACTCAGAACAGAGAAACATCTGGCTCTCAGAACAGAGAAACATCTGGCTTTCAGGACAGTTACATCTGGCTCACAGAAGAGTGTTACATCTGGCTCTCTGAACAAAGTTACGTCTGGCTCACAGAACAGAGTTGCAACTGGCTCTCTGAACAGTTACATCTGGCTCACAGAACAGTTACATCTGGCTCTCTAAACAAAGTTACATCTGGCTCACAGAACAGTTACATTTGGCTCTCAGAACAGAGTTACATCTGGCTCACAGAACAGTGTTACAACTGGATCTAAGAACAAAGTAACATCTGGCTCACAGAACAGAGTTGCAACTGGCTCTCAGAATATGAGAGTAGTACATCTGACACGACACTACATAAAAAGAAAAATAATTAAGCACCATTTGAAAAAAAAGAAAAAGATTTCTCTTATTTTATTAACCTCACAGAAAGGACGACACCTCTTTTGTAATTATCAAAGACAGGATATGGCAGTATATTTTTTCTTGAGTTTTCTTTGCACATCAACTCAATGAGGGCACATGAGACCAGAGCAGTCTGTTCTTACACTGTAGCATTCTGCAAAAGTCAATACATAGATCTAAGTCTAGTTTGTTTAAACTTGATTATGACGCTGTCATTTTGAGACTACGATGAGTTTGCTTAATATTGCTGTTGAGACAAAGTTTATTATGGTCTTAGAGACACAGCTTTTAGTTTTTATTAGCGCGGGTAGATTTAGCGTTGAGATTTTTTCGCGATGCGTGTTTCTGGAATCGATCGTCTGCCAAATCTCGATTTCCTGCTCCTAAAAGTTTCAAAGACATTACATCATGTATATGCGTTCCACAATTTTCCTTTGCATGAAAGGCTGGTAGATGGTCATGCCTAGGCTGAAGCCAATGCCTAGGGCTCCATAGTACTGCATGCACGAGAGAAGAGCTAGTTCCAGTGTGGTCGCCTCAAGCCTTTCGGCCCGACCTCGCATGATGTAGGTAGCGACGCAGAGTGCTATGGCAGACGGCAGGCCGAAGTACAGAACGCCTTCGTAGATGATGTCATTGAGCTTTTCAATGTTTGTTTCAGGTGGCGGAATCATGGTTTCAATATTTAGATTTGGGTTAGATCTAGATTTGTTCAGCAGCTTCGAGTTGGCAGATAATCACGACTACCATGTTGAGCTTCCTGAAGGCGTCTTTAAAGTTACATTTAAAGCATTAGATCTCTAGAATCTAGATCATAGACATGAAAGTCAAACTGGCTTTACATACTTAAACATCAGATGTCAGTTTACAAAAGCTTTTCTGCTTCACAACTTTAGATTCTTTCTTTTACTATTTAATTATTCATGCTAGTGCAGTTTGTGTTGGTTTCTATGTACAGATCTGAATGTAAAAAGTACAAAATTGTGAGCGAAAGTTAATCAGAAGCAGGAAATGGTCTTACATTGTCAACAGTGCAAGAGACGTTCTAAAAAGTTCACTACTTAGAAAATGTCGGAACAATGTTTAATTTTAACGGAAGAAAAGATTAATTAGTATCCACTAACCAATATAAATTATATCTAGATTAGACAAACCTACCTTTGCACGAAATGTGCTTTAAATTATTATTTTTTTGTACTGTGGTAAACACATATCCATATAGATAAAATGCTCAGAAAGATGCAACGATAAAGTCACTTTTTTTTTCCCAATGTTTGAACACATTATTTGAATTGCTCCAAGTAAAGAAAAGTTAAGATCCCCTTTCAGAACTTGTGATCTATAAGCTGATGATGTTAATGTAATTTATTTCTTTGGCCAACGGTTAACGAGCAGGGTGTCATGTGGCCAGTACAACGACCAACCTTAGTGCCATTAGAGCATGAATCGAGTTTCCTGAATCTTTTGAGATCTTTACTAGCAGAACAGAGCAGTGTGCTTCAGCCATAACATTCGGGACAGGTTTAAAACCACAGATGGAGTGAGACAAGCTGCCTACATTCACCAGCGATTTTCAGAATCTTCCTTAAAAGGATAATGGAGGATGATCTTGGTGGGTATGACGGCAGCGTAAATATTGGCGGATGACATAGATGGTCTGACAGGGCCAAAGGAAGAGCTAGCTGACTTAGTAACGCACCTTGACAAGACTGCTGCAGAAATTGATATGCAAATCAATGCCGAAAATACATAGATTATAACCAATATTATAACAAGTTATAAAATGGGCATCAGTATTGGAAGCGAAAAGCTGGAAAGTGTTTTAAATACATTGGAGCTATCGTTTCAGGTGAAAGGAACCAAACCTGAACTACTGGCCAGAATTGCACAGTTCATAGCAGCACTTGCAAAGCTCAAAACAATCTGAAAAGACAAAGCCTTAGCCCTCGACACTAAAAATTAAACTGATGCTCTCCTTGGTCATTCGAGTCCGAAGATTAATGAGGAATGCAGTATTTCCTGTGGCTAGGCGACCTACCTACTTTGCCACATCCAGCGCAGACATAACCATTGTCCGCCGGTGGTCGATTTAGATTTTCCTTTCCCCGTCTACGTCTGACATTGGCAGTGGATTTTCTTTTCGCCTCAAATGTGTATACCACGACCATTGTAAGTGATCTCCATCTGTCTCGTTCCAAAGCCGCCTTAAGCCAGTTACTCTCTTCTATGTCAGTTTAAGCAAGTTGGCGCCTAAGCTGGTCTTAAAAAAGTGTTTCTTGCACCTTGTGGTGAAATAGTTACTATTTGTTTATGTTTGTGTAACGTCGTGAGAATGTGTTCACAACATTGATCTAGTGTGCTACTGTCCAAGTCTCTTTCGTCAGTTCATGTGTCGTTCTAGTTTAATAAAGCCTTGTTTTAGGTTACTCTTCAGTGTTCCTTTATTTCTTATTACACACCTTTCAGCTCAAAAACAAACAAAAACAATAAGAAGAAGGCCTCTGGCTTACATTAGTCCGTGGGGCACCTTAGTTACGTGTAAGACTTATGACTAGGTCGTGGAAGATCGTTACAGAATTAAATTTAAGTTACAATCGACAAAATGTTCAAAATGAATCAGTAATATTTCTAGAGAACGGTAGCCTGTTTACTCTCAGCCTATCATTATAAGATTCTCATGAGACGAATCTTTCTCTAAATAAGCGTGGTCCAGAGGCTAAGTACGCTTGAACTTGGCTTGGCTACCTATGAAGGGGGCTCGAGGTTCGACACCCGACTCGAGCAGAGTTGTGCTCATGAGCGCCTCAAGCAGCACGGAAAACCTTTTCCCCAGATACCACACCCCTCCCATTGGTCCACAAATGAGATTGGACCCTAGCTCTCTGAGCGTGCTATAAGCATGAAAGTAGCGCTGTATAAAAGCTATAATTTATTTAATATATTGTTTAGTCATCTGCTTTATCTTAACTCTCTGTGCAAAAAAAAACATAGAAAGATATTTAGATAAAAAGTAATCATCTGTACGGCTATTTGTAGAATAGAAAATAGCCAAAGATTGGGGTCGCCTGTAATGTGGTAGGAAAAAAAAAACGTTTTAAAATAGATTTGTAGTCTGAATGTGGGCAATGAAGATAGTCAAACATTGGTAAAATCGGCTGACTCTAATAGTGCATCTGAAGCTGCAGTTATAAAAGGAAGTATGGTAAATGATTAAATGTAGCACTGTTACCATAGGTGGCTCAGGAGTTGGGTTTTAAAAGCACGAGTGCCTTATAGAGAGACTGAACTATAAGGAAGGAACATAGGCGAGAGGAAAACAAAACATATGCGGCTGACAGAGATAATAGAAGACTCAGGGGCGTAGCTAGGAATTTTGATATCATTTGGGGTCCCGGAGGCTTTACCTCTTTGGAAGCCCCTGCATTTTGCGTAATATTTAATATTCAATGTAAAAAAAAACACTCATTTAGGGCCCCCCCCCCCCAAGTGGGGGTCAGGGGGGATTTTCAAATTCTCCCTGCCCCACCTTAGTTACGCCACTAATAAGACTGCTTCATAAACCCTTATTTGAAATGTGTTGTGATTACAAAGAACCGTTATTTTATCAAGCATTCAAACACCATTACACAAAAGAGAACAAACAATCTTCTTTTATCTTATAAAATAAAGACGTTACTTCAAAAGGGAAGATGACTACGTCATAGACCTAGGCATGTGTGTGTTAATCAATGACTTCAACTCTGTCAAGCCGTTCGTTATCCTGGCTGATTCAGGCAACCCATTCCATGCTCTCTAATAGCTCTAGGGAAGAAGGAGTATTTGTACAAGTTTGTCCTAGCTTATGAAACAAGAAATGACTGACTAGACACTGACGCCTTGATTTTTTTTTTCACGTTCCATGGTCAACGAGCTGAGCTGATCCAGTCTGTGACAGAGACAAACATAGGCAAAAGGAGCAGAGAGCGAGAGAAAGAGAAATTAAGAGACAGAGAATGACTAAGAAAAGCGAAAGAGAAATAAAAAGAAAGAAAGGAAGTATGACGAGAGAGAGAGAGAGATCGAAGTAATAAAATAATATTGAAAGTTAAAAAAAAAACACAACTACAAATCTTTATATTTTAGACAAATTTATACTAAACAAAAACACCAAAACTCAAAGTGAAGATGCATTTATTATTGTTAAACAAATCGTTAATAAACATTATTTACCGCCATGTCATTAGAGGCATCAACATTGATAGTAATTAAACGATAAGCAAAGCATAAGCTTGTAACGCTTGTTAAATATTGTTTAAATATAAAATAAAGAAAAATTTAAATATTGCCAATGGAGCATCCTTTGCTTTCCTTGTATTCTTGAAAATAATTCAACAGACAAAATATTATTATAATAATTAAAATATAATTCATATAGGTCAGTGAAAAACAAAAACAGAACGCATCGTCCAATATTCGGCGAATAATGTGAAACATAGTACTAATAACAGCAATAATTTATCGGCTATCGTTCATAAAAAAAAAAAGAATATGATTTCTTAATATTTTCAAGCAAGTAGTTGAAAATCTGAGGCAGGTCCAGAATCAATGGTGAATTGTTCCATCAATAATAAATTTGGATCGGTTACACATTAAATAATCATTGATCCATATGCAATGACCTTTCCTTTATAGTTTGTTTTTTCCTTCTTATATTTTATTTTGATGAGTTTTTGTAAAATATCTGCTTCATAATGTATTTAACGTGAGGGGAAGAAATTGCCATTCCAAGGCCAAGGCCGATACTGAAAGCCAAGTGTTGTTTAGTTCCCATGAGAAGGAAATGTTTGCTTGACTGTAGCATCACCCTTCTGGAAAGGACCAAATAAATTCCGAAAGACAGGCTCATGGCATGAAATTTTCTGCTAGTGAAGAAATTGTCTGGCGAATTGTCTGAGTGTGATGCAAACATGTCAGATCAAGAATCTAGATCTTTGAAAACAAAAGTTTTTAAACAACAGAAGACGTAATCTTAACTTAGAGTAGATCTTAACTACTACTAATGGCTAGAGCTAGATTTAGTAGATTCTAGATGAACGTGAACGATGAATATCTAGATCTAGATCCATATTTAGATCTAGATTAAATTTTTAGTCCAGATGATGGGGGACTATAATTTACAACATTATGATTTACTATAAAAAAATCTAATCTTAGTTAATCTTTTACTTTATCTAGACTAGAACTAAATAATTTTAGATCTATTTTATTGGAGGAAATGTTTGCAACATAGAATAGTCAACAGCTAAATCCTGATTTATTTTTTTATCTCGACACACATAGATTCTAGAAATATAGATCTATCTACATTTTAAACACAAATCTATATCTATACCTAGAAAATAAGTTCTGATATTATTTTTGAACTGCAGCAGACGATGTTGTTGCGAACCGGATATAACGCAATCTTGTCAACGATGCTATTTATTAAAAAGTATAACCCAGGCTATATCAACAATACAAAAATAAAGTTTAGTTTGTAATGGGTCAACAGTAGATCTACGTACGCCTACACGTAGCTCCTCATCAAACTATCAACTTTGTAAATTAGATAGAGTTTCGTTAAAGTTTTAAATGTGTGTAAACATTGTAGAATTTGTATGATATTTTATCAACAGAGGCTAGATCTAGATGTTTAAAAATATGTTACAGTAAATTTCAACTACCAGTAGAGTGTAGACCTGTATCTAGATCTATATTGATATTTGTGAGTCTAGATTTATGTGACTGTGATATTATGTAGAACTGTGTGGAAGATGTATATTGTAGACCTATAGGCTTAATACTCATTCATTATTAATTATCTTATCTTATATAAATAAGATTGCATTTTATAAGGATGGCATTTCAAGTTCCATAGAAACGTAATTATCTTTTTCAAGTAACGTCTGTAATATATAAGATAAGACTCTGTTAGCACTGACTCTGACTCTCTCTCTCTCTCTCTCTCTCTCTCTCAAACTCGCGTAAACTATATTGCATATTTAAAAAAAAAAAAAAATTAAAGTTAAAGCAAGCAGAGATCTAGATTGTACTTACTTTTGCTTGGAATATGAAAATAGCAAGCCACTAGTATGGTGCTCCATATTGATCAAATTCGTGATTTAGAGCAATTATCTCTCAGCAAGTCAAGAATAATTATACTTTATGCCACTTTGTCAAATGTTACAATGATTGAAATAGCTTCTAGCCAAAACAAGTTCCCGAATGAATTGACACAAAGCTGATCACGAAATCACCAAAGACTAAACATGACTTGGGCATTTACATAGCAGTTGTAATTACATTCTATACATTTTACCTAATTCTAAAAAAATCTGTAATCAATAATTTAGTTGAAACTTTTCTTTAAACTTTTCTTTAACCGTTGAAAGAAGTAAAAGCGCGACCTCTATGGGACAATTTTCATAAATGTACAGAATACTGAAGTTTTGATAATCTGTGTATTTTAAAAAGCATGTCTTAGTATTTATGTACTATTTCGCAATGCAGAGTAAAATTTTCACATGTAGCACAACTATTTTGTAACAACACTTAAATTTCAATATATCGTTCTTTCATTATTCTGTAATCTTGTATTTTAGTATCTCAATCTCCCTTTTTATTTGTTCTATTCTTAAGTTTTCTTTTAGTATCCATTATCTCGCGCCCACATTTCTCCTAATCGTTTTTTTTTTTTCTTTTTCTATCTTAATTTATTAAACTGTTTAAAAAAGATGTCTTGTGATAGTAAATCGACTCTTTAAAATCGAAATGTAAACATATAGCAAACTTCTTTGATTACTTTTATTAATAATAACAATGTCATATGTTACCCCCCCCCCCCCCGAAAAAAAAATTTGATTAAAATTTGGAGAAAAAAAAATCAGTTTAGCTTTTAAGGTCAGAACAACATACAAAATATAATAGATCTATAAGGCGATATATTATTAGTATAAGGTTAAAAATACATTGAAACACCCTATTTGTATTCATTAGAAATTAAATGTAATGTGGGCCGATGTGCAGTGATGCCAGTCATGCCAAAGTCAATTTTTTTTGGCATTCAGTTCGGCCACCATTAAGTCACCGTTTATTGTTTATTCTTAATAACGACAGGTATCAATACTGCACTGTAGAAGCAGGTCACACGCATTCACTAAATTTTATGATAATAATGAATTTCAGATAATTTGCATAAACTAAGACTAATTATCATAAACTTACAGTAATTGTTATATAATTGCTTGTTTTGTCTCTTTCTGCTGATTAAAAAAAAGTGCAAAATTACTATTTTCTATCTTCGTGTACTCAAACAAGGCCCTTAACTCTTTTACCAATATTATTCTTATTACCTCTCGTTCAGTTTCTTTCCATTGTTAACCTTGCTATTTATAGAATTCACTTATAACTTTTTAATAAACCTGAGCTCACTTCCCTTTGATCTCTTTTTAACGAAACAAACTTTCCGTACTTAAAGAAAAGGCACGACACACAAACACATGTATTTAGAAAAAGACTTCCCAACATGAATGCCAAATATAGGCCTACACTATTGGATCAGCACATTCCAAAGAGAAACACAGGAAATCGATAGTCTACGTACTTTAGTGGCACAAGTGACCCGAGCCGGTCCGAGGCTATTTGTTACCCACTAAAAGATAAGACGTCGCTAAACATAGACCTTTAGCCCGCGAGCTGGCACGCAATTTTTCTTTTTTGTTCTGCGAGGAAGAAGCCCGCCATCTTGGTTGCTATATAGCAACGGTAAACAATACAGTTTTCCGATAGCAATAAATTAACGCTATGCGCGGAAAACAAATGTTGGTTTGATTGCGACATTCAATCTTACAACTTGGAATGTTGTCCTTGTGAAACTATTTACTTCTATATGGAAAGAATTGGGTTATGCCAATACTAGAATATGCATCCTTTGTTTGGACCCATCAAGTAAAAAAAAAACATAAAGATTATCAAGTAAACACCAAACAGAGCATGAGGTTTATAAATATGAATAGGCTATTCACTACATTTCACTACAGTAACATCATTAAAAAATCACTAAAATTTTAGGAACTTCAGAACAGAAGACTAAAAAGGACAGTAGTGATAATATATTATATATTTATAGCTTTTATATAGCGCTACTTTCATGCTTATAGCATGCTCAGAGCGCTTTGGTCCAATCTCATTTGTTTACCTGTCGGGGGGAGGGGGTATCTAAGAGTTACCTTAGGCGCTCTGTAAACACAACTCTGCCCGAGTCGGGTGTCGAACCTCGAGCCCCCTTCTAGGTAGCCATGCCAAGCCAAGCGCACTTAGCCTCTCGACCACGCTGCCCACAAATACATTAATTAAACACTGAAACATATTTCCAAATACAAAAACACAACCTAATTAAATAATCGGAAAGACACAAAGATAAAGGCGTATTTCTTATCCCATATAAAAGTAAAGTTCCCCTTTTCAGACCTTGTGGCCTACGGTTGACGAGGGTGTCATGTGGCTAGCACAACGACTAAAAGCCTTTACTGAGCCCCAACTAATTTCAGGTACGCATTAGAGCTGGGTGGACTCAGAGTTGCCCGAAGATCCCGAAATTAAAAATCCCAGTCTTCATCGGGATTCGAACCCCGGTACGGAAGCCAAGCGCATTACCGCTCAGCCACTGCGCCTCATCTTATTCCATATACATGTGCTCATTCTTCCTAGCGCCACTAGGGCACATAACGGGTCGCCGGAAACAGCCAGGAAAACCAACGACTTAGCAGAGTTTAAGTCTATAATTAACTCGTGCATACGTAAAGGAAGTAATTAGCGTCTGATTTAATGGAACGTCTGTAATTTATAAGATTAGATAAGAATTTAAAAAAAAAAAGAGCTTTAGTTGATTCATCCATTTGAAAATGTTAGTACTTGTCTTTTTTCAAAGAAAAGAAAAAGGGACGAACTCCGCAATTACAACTATATCTGTTAACAATCTAGAAGTTTACCATTAATTAATTGACTAAATGGTTCATTTTTTTTTCTTTAAAGTGATTCATGCTTTGTTAGGTATAATAGATAATTGTTTAAAGTTTCAACTTGATCCGAGAATGGGTGTGAGAGAAAAAAAGTGTACTATTATCTTAAAGATCAAACCCTACATATTTAGCCATATCCGTCAATACTGAAGGAATAATTTCCCTTGTAGGTATCAAAAATAATTAATTACCAGTAATTAACTGACAAATAGTTGTTGTTTTTTAATTAATTCATATCTTGTCCTGTACCAACGAACAATTGTGCAAAGTTTCAACTTTATGCTAGGATGGGTGTGGGAGAATAACGTATACAATCTTTTGTACCAGACAGACAGACTGAATTAATATAAGATTTAAAAAATAGGAGTAAAGGGAAAGATGAGAGGAAAATATGTGTACGTACGTCAGATTTTACTACTTTACATTTCATACATTTTAAACCGATATCAATTTCGTTTATGCTAAAATTAAAATAATTCATACAACCATCAATCTTAGGGGCTAGAAAAATGTAACAACATGTGCAAAGCTAATGAATAGTATCCCTTCCCTTTCAGACCTTGCGATCTATGGGGCAGATGATGTTAAGGTCATCTGTTTCTATGGCCAAAGGTTAACAAGCAGGGTGTTATGTGGCCAGCACAACGACCAACCGCCTTTACTTTCCCCAACTAAAGTCAGGTACCCATTACAGTTGGGTGGACTCAGGGGCGTCCTAAAAATCCAGAGATTCAAAATCCCAGTCTTCACCGAGTCTTCATCGAACCCATGACACCAGGTTCGGAAGCCGAGCGCTTAACCACTCAGCCTACCCCGAATAGTATCCACATGTGTGAAAGTAAGTTGAATAAAATCCACATGTGTGAAAGTAAGTTGAATAAAATCCACATGTGTTGAGTAAGTTAAACATTATCCACATGTGTGGAGAAAGTTGAATACTATCCACATGTGTGGAGAAAGTTGAATACTATCCACATGTGTGGAGAAAGTTGAATACTATCCACATGTGTGGAGAAAGTTGAATACTATCCACATGTGTGGAGAAAGTTGAATACTATCCACATGTGTGGAGAAAGTTGAATACTATCCACATGTGTGGAGAAAGTTGAATACTATCCACATGTGTGGAGAAAGTTGAATACTATCCACATGTGTGGAGAAAGTTGAATACTATCCACATGTGTGGAGAAAGTTGAATACTATCCACATGTGTGGAGAAAGTTGAATAATAGTATAATACCTAGGTACGCGGAGTAAGACTCTCAGCAGTATCAGGAACAACTTTCTAGGAGTTGACTGATAAGAGCACGTGACAGGAATAAATTACGATTCGGGAAGGTCCGTTATCAATCGTATAATTTGTTTGGACTAATCATAGGGGAAGTACAACAAATTATTTGGAGACCCGGAAACAGGTGAGAACGGTGTGATAGTAAGTGATAGTGTATGTGTTTTGGGTGGCTGGTAGTGCAGTGTGTGTGCCTGTGTATGAAATGACCAGTGGACCTTGAGTGTACATGGTTGAGTGAACAGCAGTGTGTCAGTGTGTATGAAATGACCAGTGGACCTTGAGTGTACATGGTTGAGTGAACAGCAGTGTGTCAGGACTGTGTGTAAAAGGAAGTCAGTTTTAGAGAACAAGTGGCTGGAGTAAAGAACAGAAATAGAGACGAATAAAATCATTGTGTTTATTGAAGCTCATGTTGTTTTAGTGGGTCTATTACAAACGGTTTGTGGAAACAAATTTCCTCTCTTTCAAAGCCAAAACAAAACAGATTTCTCTTCATTTTTTTGTTCTCTTTACAACTCATTTAGAAATGTCCATGCTTCAAGAAGATCGAGGCCCTGATAATATTTTAAAGCTGCATTTTAGGGGACCTAGAGTATTTAATATGACACTAGACATAAAGACAAAACATTAAAAAAAAAAAGCATTTCTATAAAGCGTAATACAAGTCTAATTACTAAATATTATAAATTACCAATGATCTATAATACCCACAAAAATGAAGAAGTGTACATTGTACGTAATCACACGTGTTTTACATTAGGAGTAACTATGAATTGTCAATGAATCTTTCACACAATGATGATACATGATGAAATAAAGAAAATAGTGTGTGTGTGTGCTTATCATGGGCGTAGCCAGGGGGGGGGTTCAAACTTATCACTTACCACAGCACAGCCGAGGGGGTTTTGAGTTAAAAACCCTCTACCAGGGGGTTCTGAGTTTAAAACACCCTACCAGAGGGTTTTGAGTAAAAAAAAACTATCAGGGGGTTTTGAGATAAATATCCCTCTACCAGGAGGTTTTGAGTTTAAAACCCCCTACCAGGGGTTTTGAGTTTAAAACCCCCTACCAGGGGTTTTGCAGTTGAATCCCCTTCTGTAAACAAAACTAAAAAAAAATGCAAACGACAATCCCCCAATTCCAAGAAAACAGCTAAGGAAGATTTTGACTTTAAAACCGCCTCCAAAAATTACGATAAACCCCCCTCTCAATATAAAAAAAAGCAAATTACACACTCAAAATTCTATGAGCGTAGCCAAATGGGGTTTTGAGTTTAACCCCCACCCCTCCAGTTGGGGTTTGAAGCTAAAAAATACCTCTTCAATATAAAAAAAAGCAAATTACACACTAAAATTCTTTGAGCGTAGCTAAGCTAATGAGGGGTTTTGAGTCAGAAGGCTTTTTTTTTATTTAAAACCCCTTCAGATGGTTTTGAGTTTAAAATTCCCCTACAGAACGTTTTGAGTTGAAAATCTCTCTCTTCAATATTATTTTAAAGCAAACTACAGTCACCAAATTCTATGACCGTAGCTAAATTGGGTTTTGAATTAAAAAAAACAAATCCAGAGATTTTTTTTAGTTTAAAACCCCTCAATAGACGATTTTGACGATAAAACTTTCCTTTTCGATATAAAATCTAAAGCGAAATACAGGCATGTAATTCCAAGAGCGTAGTCAAGAGAGGTTACAAATTTCTACCAGTGGGTGGGCTCCATTAATGAAGTGTGAATAGTCATCTGCCGAAATTGAAAAACACTAAATGTGGCTCAACAAAGATGGCTAAGACAGATTTTAGGAGTCAGTTATAGAGATCGGGTCTAAATCAAATAAATCATATGCCGAACTGGGAGTCGAACCCTTAGTAAGGTTGTGACAGAGCGTCGCATGAAGTTTTGCGGGACATGTTCTCCGACAAAATGAATGACGCATAATAAGAGTTGCGGAAACAGCCTGCCGGAAAATGCGCCGAACGGCGCGAGAGGGTCTAAGTCAGTGAGAATAGCACATTAGGTTTTTGAAATAAAACTTTTTAATAGCAAGATAATGCACTGTAGATACCTCAGAATATGCATTTTGTTGGCTTTTAATACCAGAAATAGTGCTCGGCGCTGCGAGCTCCCCCAGACCCCCTTGCTAGCAAGGGTGGGGAGTCTACAAGTTTTCCACTAATTCCAGGAAGAACCTATTCTAGGGCACAATAAGCGTCTTCCGAAAGGGTCAGAATGTAATCAAGATTAATTATGTACACACACACACACACATATATATTTTTTTCCGCCCACCCCCCCCCCCGAAAAAAATTCCTGGCTACGCCAATGTTGTATATATATAAAAAAGAAAGTGTTAGAAGTGGATATATATTTTTTCATTTGTATGTTATGGGTTTCTATACAAATTTTATATTCAGAGAAAGAGAGAGAGAGAGAGCATAAAAGAGAGAGAGAGAGACAGAGAGCAAGAAAGGGAGAGAGAGAGAGAAGTTTTATAATTAGATGTTTTGTTTGTTTGTTTGTTTGTTTTTTCAAAATTTAGTAGCTTTTTCCATGTCCTATAAACGATTCACGTTCAGAAGACCAAAGCTAAAGGCTTGCACCTCTCTCAAACGGGACTTAATGATTTTAACTGATTTTTCAATAGTACATTTTGTTTCTCCCGAACTTAACAAAACACATTGACAGACGAAACAAAACACATTGACAGACGAAACAAAACCGATAACGGCTGTCCCCCCCCCCTCCCTCAACAATCAATTAGGGACCATAACTGGAAATAAACAATGAGTGTTATACAGGCTTTGAACAAGTCCAGACATTTTCGCATTAATTTAGGAGGCCAGTGTCTAGTTAAGAAGCCACACAGAATTTAGAAGAAAAATAAAATGGTGAACAGATACATTAATTTTTTTTTTATATACAAATGAAAAAGCTTAAATAATAGTCTATAACAGAGGTTCTCAACCTGTGGTTCGCGACCCTCTTGGGGGTCGATTGACTATTTGCCAAGGGTCGCTTAAGACCATCGATAATATGGATTGCTATTGTCTACTCTTCTGTTGCTGTATGTGTGAGTCGGGGGTGGGGGTCGCGGCAGAGTGGGGGGTGGTAAAAGGGGTCGCCGAGCTTAAAAGGTTGTGAACCGCTGGTCTATAACGACATCTGAGAATCAACATTGCCACCAGTGATTCATCTAATTTAAAAAAAAAATAATTTCCGAATGAATAAAAATGAGCTGACGTAAAAAAGGGATGTTAATTATGATTTGGGGGCATAGACTTTGATTCCCCCCCCCTTTTTTTTTTATATCGAATTTTTTTTTTCACTTTTTCAACCGTCCAAAATTAAAAGGAATATAGTTATATTATTATTTAATATTATTATAGCCTAATATCAATCACTGACCTCTTTTTGGTAGCAAACATATAACTGGCTCCTTCGGCCATGGTTTGGACTTGTGCTCAGATATCAAGTATCCAAGAGAACTATGAACGATCCAAGACAGATAATCCTAGACTTTACTTACGTTCCGTCCCTGGTCTTATAATATTCCGTCTTTATCTGTGTATGAATGGGAAAAAAAACACTCCTAGGATTACTTCATTGAGGTAAAGATATGAGACTGTCTGATTGAAAAAAAAGTACACACTCTTGCTTACTGACATATAATTGGACACAGTTGGAGAAATATATATAAAGGTATGACACTGATAGACAAGAGGTTCTTCTTATATATCTTATCAATTTCAGAATTTCCTTGAATCCATGTGTCAATTTAGACGTACATTATTATAGCTTTTATATAGCGCCACTTTCATGCTTATAGCATGATCAGAGCGCTTTTGGTCCAATCTCATTTTGGTCCAATCTCATTTGTGTGGGGGAGGGGGTATCTAGGAGTTGGTTTTCCGTACTGCCTTGCCCGAGTCAGGTGTCGAACCTCGAGCCCCCTTCTAGGTAGTTCAAGCGCACTTGGCCTCACGACCACGCTTCCCAATGCACTTTGCCAGCTTCCCACGTACATATTAAAAAGAGACTATATACTAAGTCATTGGTTTTCCTAGCTGATTCAAGCAACCCGTTACAAGCTCTAATGGCACTAGAGGAGAAAGAATACTTACAAGAATTTGTCTCAGCATATGGAATAAGAAATGTGCCTTTGTCTTTGTTAGCATGTTTGATTTGCTCTACAGTTAAATTAAAATTTACGAGGGGATTAGGCCTATGTATTAAAATCTCATCCATCCTTTTTCGCCTGTTTTTTTTTTAAATTAAAAACGTATCTATGCTACTTACAATAAGTTAACTAGAATTATAAGTCTAAAGACCGCATCACAAACGAAGAGATTTGAGACAGGGCTACTACAGCGATTGGACCCCACGATACTAGCTATTGTAAAAAAAAAAAAAGAAAGGAAACTAAAAATCTATGGCCATATTACAAGGCTGCAAAGACCTTCCTTCAGGGTACAGTACCAGAAAAAAGGAGAAGCAGACAGAGAAAACGATAGGAAGACAACATAAAAGAATGGACGGGCCTGACATTCAAAGAGGTTCTAAGGCAAAAAACAGGAATGGAAAAAGACGGTTGACAAACCTTGTGTGGTGCCCCAGCGGTCCAACAGACTAAGGGATAGGTAAAGGTAAAAAGTCTAAACTATAACCCTAACTTAATCTGTTCACAACGTGTGTGTGTGTGTACACGTGAGCGGATGTGTGTTTGTGTTAGTAGATGTTTTGTGTTCCTCGATTCTTGTAGCTGGTAAAACAATGAGCTTCATGTTTCCACCTCGAGAATCAAATTTGATTCGTACTCCCTGATTAAAATTACACCAGATATTGATTTAGACGTCTAGCGCCCGAGAACACCACCTTTGTCTATCGGCTAGTTGAAAAGCCCAATAAATCAATATGAAATGCATGACTACATTTACCTGTTTTGAAACTATTCAACTTAAATCACGCTCGTCAGATTCATGAAGGAACTATCAGAGCACACATAATTACATAATCTTAAATGTGTCTGCCAAATTTATCCTTCTTAATCAAGAAAAATACTTCTTAAAGTAATAATTGTGCAAAGGGACTTATTCAAATTATACCACCACATCTGTCAATTACGATTTCTTTCCTTTGTTCAATATACAAACAAAATAACTAATTACCAATCGTTAATTAACTAATTGGTTCATTTTTATTATTGATTCTTATGTTGGCGTGTAAAAGAAATAAATAATTGAGAAATTTTAAAACCTAATTCTGAAATTTAGTGTGGGAGATATAACTTTGGGAAAAAAAAAACATTGATAAAGATTATCTTGAGGATTATCAAGCAGCTTATTTCGTTTTGTCTCTATAAATAGTATAAAAAATATCCTTTAAAAAAAAAAAGTTTATCTTAGGGAAGAACTCTGCACTTACAACTATATCACTCAATAATGTATAAGCTATTTTCCTTATTGGATATCAAACAAACCAATAATTAATTGACCGATCGGTTCATTTTTTGATGGATTCCTGCTTTGGTAGGTAGAATAAATAATTGTTAAAAGTTTCAACTTGATCCAAGAATTGTGTGGAAGAAATAACTTGTCGAAACGTTATACCAGAAAGACAGACTGAGTTGATGTAAGCTTTGTAATAAAACAAAATAGAGGTTTGCGATAAAGAGCGAACCATGTAAATACACAGTACTTGATTTTAAACATGCTTTTAACAATATTTGTCATAATGCTCAGCAGAAACTAGTGTAGACTGTACACTCTCTCACCACCCCCCCCCCCCACACACACAATCGATTATTGTAAGTTTATTGAACGGTTTTAATTAAGTGCACGGTTATGATGATTGATATATTTTAAAAAAAAATATGACGCAGAGCTCACTTATAATATTAAACAAGATTAATTACAAAGAGTGTTGCGTTTTTACTCAAACTCGGAGGTGGCCCCAGTTTGGTAAGCGATGCAAGTAAATTGCAGGTTTCGATATTTTCAGCAAATAAATGCTCTTTGAGTGTAATAATAACGAAGTAATAACTTACTTAAATTGTTACGTCTAAAAATATAAGGAGAAAAAAAGCTAAACAAGTACTTCAATATTTTATTAAACATAGAGAACTAAGTTAAGAAAATAAATCTTTTTAAGTGTTACCAAAAGTTTAAAAGGCAACTTAAATGGTTTTAAAAAAAAAATTACCTTTGTGTCAGCCTGGACGTCTGTGTCTTTGTCTACGTTTATTATCAGTCTACCCAGCAAGATCACAGCTCCCAGTGAGGCGTATGTATACGCCACCACTAGCCTAGGTCATATAATTCATATATGTCCAAACACGGATACAGTCCAAACACCGTGAAATTCAATCACGTTTGGCCGGCGCACTTCCAATGATCTAATCAGGGAAGCATCACCGCGTGCTAGGCAGCGGGGTGGATACAGAACTCCCCCCTCCCCCCATTTTTTTCCCTCTCTTCTTTCTTCTGTTCGATTACCCTGTATCCCCCCCCCCCCCAGCCCCTTTTCCGTTTTTTTTTGTCAGTATGTAAGCAGTAGCTGGTTGTTTCCAGCCGACCGCACCATTAAAGGGGGCGATCTATTGGGGGAAAGGGGGGAGGGGGGGGGAGGGGGTTGCGGTGTTCTCAGTGCGAGACAGTCAATGTATAAATCAATACTCAGAGACGTTCGATGTTCTAATCGATACCTATTAGTATTAGCGATCAATGAAAGAGATTGACAGTGTTGTCTCGGCTGTGGGCTGAAGGAACTGTACCAGCTATATTGGACTGTGAACCTGTAGAGAAAAAAAAGGGGGACATAAGCCAGTGTTTATTAAGCTTTTTCTTGTGACGCCCCCCCCCCCCCCCAACATGACTACAAAAAAAAAAGCTAGCTTTGAGATGGGGGGAGCTTTATTATCCGTTTTCCTGAAGTACGAGCTTAACTCTTTCTCTTCGTAATTATTTACCACATTCTGATGGAATCAACGTTTGTATCGTCGGTTAGGAGAGAAAGAGATAATAATTTAAGTTTATTCTAACGGATTTTTATAATGCACACTCCAGGGGCGTAGCTAGGAATTTTCCATCATTTGGGGGCCCGTGGGGCCTAATCTCTTTGGGATCCCCTGCATTTTGCGTAATATTTAATGTAAAAAAAACACACTTATTTTGGGCCATTGGCACAATTTCACCAATTAAGGAGAGCGCAGGTCAAATAAAGGGCTAATTAAGAAGATGTTGAAAGTGCTCATATTGAAGTCTGAGTGACATTTGAGGCAGTAAAGCACGCAAGTCTAATAGTGGGCCTGGTTTGTTCATGCAAAAGACAACAGATCGTACTAAGGAAAATTGTGACTTTTCTAATGCAAAAAAAAAGAGGGTTTACTGTAGCATTGCATTGGCTATGAAATATTGAAATTGAATGGTAACAAAAAAAAGTTAAATGTTGGATCAATCTTGTTGCAAAAGCCACTCGAGGAAGCAGTATGGTTAAAAGGTCCAAATTTAATATAGGCCACAGATGCAGGGCGGCCTCAGGCCACTGCAACCTATGCGATCACAGTGGGCCCCGTACTTTCATAGGCCCCGCGCTAATTCTATGTGTAAATTAGAATAAAATTATATATATAATATAATATATATTATATATATATATATATATAATGAATTATTTTTTACAAACATCGATGATTACGTTGATTAGCACCCAATCATGGCTATATATCTAGCTACTTCGCAAATAGAATATCAAATATATCTATAGATAGATAGATAGATAGATAGATAGATAGATAGATAGATAGAAAGATAGATAGATTTAGATCATTAAAGAAAATATATAATAAGAATATTGGATCTAGATCTATACTAATCTCTAGATCTATAAAACTATTTAAAATTCTACTAAATTGAGAACCACTACTCATAGTCTGTAGCTTTAAAAAGTCTAATGCCTTGGGATCCAAAACATTTCATAGTTCACAAACAATTAATACTTGATTTAGTCTAGATTTATGTATTGAAAAAAAATCTAATCTTCTTGTTTTTATGATAGCTTATGTCGCATCGTGATAAATAGTTGATTTATTAAATTAATTTTATGTAATTTTCATGTTGGGTATAATGTATCTTTGTTCTGTTAAAAGTTTTATTTTTTGAAATACAAAATGGCGATTTCTAAAAGCGTCAACAAAAAACAATAACTTTGATTGTCAACAAACATTACTTTTTATATGGTTGATAAGAACTCTGTATTAATTATTTTAAATTCATTAGATCTTCTGAGAACGCAGAAGAGAATTAGATATAGATCTACTAGTCTAGATCTTTCTCTAAAGAGAGAGACTTAAAATAAAAGTCTACTAGTACTACTACTGTAACTGTAACTCACAAACTCTGAAACTCAAACTGTGTCTGTGAAGTCTGTGTTGTGTACGTTACAACTTAGACCCTTATTTTTTTTTAGTCATTTAGACTTAGATCTAGAATAGTTAGAATGAAATAACTGAGAATCAGAGTGATGAATGAATACTCAAATAGTGAAAGTTAAAACTAGGAGTCTAGAATCTAGATCTAGTAGGAGGTCACCGTCAACTGTCTAGATTTAGATTCTAGTCTACAACTTGAACTTTGAAGTTCTGAACTTACATGACATTACTCATTAGTTACAATTATAATTATTACAATTAGTAACATTTACAAGTAACAATGTGAATGACTTGAATATTGAAGGAGGTAACATTAACAATGTCAACTCTATTGAGACAATAGTTGACTATTTCTATTGTCACTATTGAGTATCATGATAATCATAATATGAGTAGGAATTTCAATTTGATTATGAACATTTCATTATTAAAAACTTGAAATAAAGTTTTTAAAAATGTAGATCAATGTAGTAATAGCCTGAATTATGTGAATAGGCTTTTTATTACATTTAGATCTAATTTTAAGCTAATTCTAATCTAATATAGATTATAGATCTATTAAAATATTATAGACTCTATCATTTATGTCTTTCTAAATAAATTCTAATTAAGATCGCCTCTATAAAAAAGATGTAGATCTAGATATATATACAATTTAACGTAGATCCAATTGTAATATAATTAATTACCAGTTTTAAAATGAACTTACATAGATCTCAGATTTCAAAATAATAAGAAGAACAACACAATTAATTTCATGCTTTTGTGTTGAAAATTTTATTCATATAATCTATGTCTGAAAGTAAAAAAAAATATACAGCCTTTTTAACAGAAAAAAAAAAAAAAATTTCTGTCATTTTTTTTTGACATATGGTGCCTCATCATGAAGGGTTAAATTATTTTCTTGGACTTCTATGTATAATTTAAAAGTAAAATAAGTATCAACAAATAATCAAGCATCTCAGTTAAAAATTGTATTCAATTATCTCTTAAGGTTCAAAAGTTACAGTCTTTTAAATGTGAAAAAGTACTTCTTTGTCGATCGTTTCTTTTTTACAAGTAACCTCACTTTAAAAACGAGTAATAAGAAAATTATGTCACAGTCTACCACTTGTTTGAAATTAAAATAAATATCAGGACATTATCATGTATTTCTGGTGAAAATTACATGCAAATAACTCGAATAGTAAATAAGTTACAGCATTTTTATTGCAAAATTTTCCTTTTTCGGTCACAAATTGTTTAAAAAATTTAGGCTAAATTTTCGCCTCTAAAATTGATATAAATTCTCTTCTAATTAACTTAGAAACATAAATGAGGTATATCAATAAACTCGGTTCAAAAAGCTCTATCTAACTATATTAGTTTCATTACAATATATTGAGTCTGAAATTTTTATCAAAGTACCTATTTATAGTCAATGATGGATCATCATAAATCTTGTTAGTGGTGTAGCATCCATGGCACAAAGGGGTTCAATGAACCTGGGCCCAAAACCATCGGGGGTCCACAGCCAGTGCAATGGCATAGCAACCATGGCGTGAAGAGTTTCATGTGTGTTGGGGTCCCTAATTCATGACCGATTGGGGCTCCCGCCAAAGTGAAAACAAAATCGCACTTTTGTAAAAGCTGATTTAAAAAGAAAAGGACCAAGACCTTATATCAAACTTTATATTAACTTCAGAATGTAAACCCATGTTTTCAGCTAGAATTATCTTTGGAAGTCATCAAATTTATTGTCAAAGAGAGTTTTTGTAAACATTTGAATTTCCCAAAATGCAGCTTTATGTACAGCATGAAAACTAACAGTATTTTAATTCTACCTCGCTTTTGGTTGTGTTACTTCCAATAACTGAATATTACAAGTGTTACGGTGTTACCATGAACCATGCTGGTTGTTCATGATTGCTCCTAAGGAATGTAGAGTATGGAAAGAAGGGTTCAGAAAAGGGACCTTGCATAATTCAAGTAATGAAATATCTCCATTATCTTTAAAAAAAACTGCAAGAATTTTTTTTTAGGGCTGGGGGTGGGGGGGGGGGGTCTATTTTATTTTTCATGTACACACATTCATAGCAGCACTGCTGATGGATTTATGTGCACCACAAACTCGCTGGCTTGTAAGGTGGGATGAAAAGGCATACGGAGCATGTAAAATATTTAATGACTTATTTAAATTATCTGGAACTGGGCGTTTAAACTGACTTGCAATTAACCAATTATTTTGTTTTGTTCAGTAAGAACTTAGAACAAAAAAAACAACAAAACTTCAGTGAATTCTTGTTAATAGGATTTTTGAGTTATTTGATTTCAAGTTATCAAACACTTTATTTAGTTGTAGAAATAAAAATATTACTTGAACAAGCAATAGAAAAAAGAATACTTTTTAAAAACAATTCTTCACATCTATCATTAAGAAGAATTTATCCCCCTTATATTAAAATCCAACAAAATAATTAATCTCCAACAATTAATTGACTAATTGTTCAATTTTTTTTTTTTATTAATCCATGTCTTGCAGTTTTAATGAATAATTGTGCAAAGTTTTAACTTGATCCGAAAATGGGAAATGGGAGGAAAAATCATGTTCAAACCAGACAGACAGACAGACAGAGTGAGTAGATAAAAGCTTTGTAAAAAATCACATTCTTGTCAGCTCAAACCATGCTCATTTTGCTAACTATTATTAATAAGTCAAAAGCATTTCAGGTTAAAGGAACAAACTTTGTGATAAGAGTTGACAGATTCATTCATATGATTCAACTATACATAATAATTATTATCACCAGAGTTTTGATTTTACTATGCTAATAAATCTGATCAAATTTTAATGTTTTCATAACTGTATGTATCTAAGATTTGGGTTTTATTTTATTTTTCAGTTACTGCTGATAATGTAAACTGTTGTGAAGGGATCTCATGTCACTGTCAGATGACCATGGTTGACCTTGTATCACACAGACTGTAGTGTTTATGTTTATAGCAACATATCACCAACTGCCCTTAATAATGTTTGGCGCTGGCTTTAGTCACTGATGTTGTGATGGAGCTAAACCGTGATTTTAGGTGTGATGTTGTATCACCTGGCCATACAAACTTACAAGAGCATTTTGAAGGTGATGCGCAAGGCCTTGCATTAGGTCAGATTGCCAGCTCTGTTGGACTCTCAAACAGCAAAGCCCGGCAAAAATATTTTATAGCCTCAAACAATGGGTTGAAGTCTATTGAATGCTCACTTTCACTACAGCCAGATGAAATACCTCAAACTGCCAAGGAAAATGTAGATAGCAATGTTATTAATAACAGTTCTGAGGCAAGCGTTATCAAGTGTAGATATAACAATGGTCTAGCTGTTGGCTCTTTTAGTCAGAATGAAGCTAACATTAGCACAAGTGAGAGCTCTATTTTTATGCACCAAACATGTTTTGAGACTCACTCTACTAATTTGAATCATTTAGCTATAACAAATGATGATGTGGACAATGGCGGTGTCTGCTTAGAGGCAACTACTGAAGCTGAATCACATTGTGTTAAAATAGAACCCTGCCTTTATACTGAATCCTCTTCTAAATTCACACCTCAATCCTCAAGTAAAACCACAGCTCCTGAGCAGTCCCTGCTTGCCTTATTACAAGATAGGCAGGAACTTTTAAAACTCCTTGGGAACCAGAATGTTGATAAGCCTCTGACCAACGGGCAGTGTAAGCTATTAACCAAGTATGTTTTCATCAACAAGTCCCCCAAGCGCAAATCAAAGAAAAAAAAGTTTGGTGTGCTCTACAAGAAAGCATTTAAACATATCTACAGATCAAAGCTGCTTTTAAAAAAGCAGAATTCAGACATCCCAAAAGCACAGACAGATGGCCTGTCCAACATTACAAAGAAAAATGGTTTTAAAGCTTTGGCCAGCAGCAACATAAATGGTATTCAGTCATCTAAGAAAAAGAAACATAAGAATGAAAGCAAAGCATTCAGTAAGAAAAGTAACTCTTCATCTGAAGTACAAACAAACTGTTATAAAAGAAAAGTACTGAGCCTTACTGAAAAAGTGGAAATAATAAAAGCAATGGACCAGGCAGATAGTTCACTTGCCTCTGTGTTGGAACAGTTTGGAATTTCTAAAACTTTGCTTTGGAGGATTCTCAAAAGGAAAGAAGACATCTTATCCAAGCATGATGCAGGGGGACAGGTAAATAAAAAGATGAGAAGCAAATGTATTCCAGGCTTTGATACAAAGAAAAACAAAAACGACTTTGATGAAAAAGATGGTAGCCATCCTGAGGAAGATGAATGGTTGCTATCCGATTTTTCTGGAATAAGGGCAAAGGGTAAATTTCGAAACAGAAAGGATTTGACGTTAGAGGAAAAAGTTAAAGTGATTCAGGCTTTGGAGGCCCCAGGCACAAAAATAAATGCCATGGCCAAGAAATTTGGTGTTTCTGTTTCATCTATTAGTCGGATAAACAAAAATAAAGATTTCATAATGCAGAAGTCTTCCAGTGGAGATTCTAGTGGCAAGTCAAAGAGATCCAGAGAGTGTAAGGATCCAGAGCTGGACAGGGCATTGCTCAAATGGTATCGGGCCATAGAAAAACATCATCCTGATAAGAAGATTTCTATTTCCAATGTTCTTCTGAAAGAGAAAGCACATGATCTGGCATCCATCATGGGCAAGAACTACTTTCCTTCTGATAACTGGATTATTCGGTGGAAGCACAGACATAACCTTATGTCTAAGTCAAACATGATCCATGACAGAGCAGAGCTTCAAAGGCAAGACACTGTCAACATTGCAGACATCCTGGAAAAAGATGGCAAACTTCTGGAGCCCTCTGTGCAGATCAAACGAGAAGATGGCGTTCGCCATGGTGAAAAACCAGAGCAGTTTTTCATTTGCGAACATTGCGGTGTTCTTACAAGTAACAAAAAAAGAAAAGAAAATCAGCACTTGCCAGGTTGCCCGGCGTCTGCTATTAGAAAAGATCTCACCTTGGAAGAGAAGGTTCAAGTTGTTCGTGCATTAGAAGAACCTGGTGTCAAAATGATTCACTTGGCCAAAAGATATGGTGTTTCTGCATCTGCCATAAGCCGAATAGCTAAAAACCGTGTTGACATCTTGGCCAGAAAGGCCAGTGGGCTCTCCAACAGCCAAAGAAAAAGAGACAGAACCAGCAAAGAGCCAGAGATAGAGAAAGCTCTTTGTGAGTGGTTCAAATTCCAACACGAGATGGGGATACACATATCTGGCTCCATGATCCGAGAAAAAGCAAGAGATATCGCACAAGTCATGGGTAAGGACTTCTGGCCATCGGAGAGCTGGGTCTTCCGCTGGAGGCAGAGGAACAATGTGTCAGATATGAATGCAGTCTTGTATGCCAACTCTGAAAATGAAGATAACGAATTGTCTCATGAAAGTACAGTTATGAATGCTGATGTCGAAGGTATTTCTGATATTAAAGTCAGTTTCGGTGCAGAGATGGCACCAGAGAAATCTCTAGGTGAAAATGAAAATCAAAGTCAGAGTAAAAAAAAGAAAGATGGTGAGTCCAGTGAGAAAAAATGTAAAGTCCCAAGGTCTGTAATGTGTGAAAAATGTGGTTTTGTGTCTAGTCGTGTGAAGAAAAGCAGAATTAAAAACCTTAGACACGCTAAAGGCTGCCCAGATATGAAGCCCAGGCATGAACTGACATATGAAACTAGAGCCCAGATGCTTAAAGCACTGGACAAACCTGGCGCCACTCTCAGCTCTGTGGCTCGGCAGTTTGGAGTCTCTGTGTCCTCCATGTCCAGAATCAACGCCAACAAAGAACGTATACTAAACCACTGTCTAGATCACAGTGAACAAAAGAGGATCCGGTTCTGTAAAGAGCCTGAGGTGGCCCAGTGCCTTTATCAGTGGTACTTGGATAAGAAAGCAGAGGGTGTCCATGTCACTGGGACAAAACTGAAAGAGATGGCAAGGAAGATGGCCGCTGACCTGGGCAGAGACTTCAAGGCTTCTAGCGGCTGGCTTGGCAGATGGCGGCATCGTTACAACATTGTAAGTTCAACAAAGGGCAGCGACAAAACCATTGATGGATCTCTGAAAAAGAAAAAGCAAATTAAAAAACAGTGTCAGGTAAGTGATGGTGCCAACCAGGTTGTACATTATCATCCAGTCACCTCAGACGTGCATCAAGACAGCCTTGGCAGCTCAACCAGTTTAATGACAGAGCACAGTGACATGCAACTGGGTTCACAGCAAAACCCTCAACCTCCTGTCTTTCTACATCAGCGGTTCTCAAACCCCTGGGAAGCATCTTCACAGCAGCCAAGCTCATGTGTCTGGGGCAAAGACTTTATAAGCCCCGCTTCAAGTAGCATACAGAATGATGGGGGGATACCAGTCACATACGCCTACAATGATGAGATTCCGAAGCCTGTTTTTCACAATATATATGAGCCATTTCCTGGTGCAAGTTACCAAGTTGCTATGCCAATAGACTCTGCATTGTTGTCCAGAGACTTTATCAAGCCTGACAACAACGATGACAAAATGGGACAGGCCACAAGTCTTACATCTCATACCAGTCATCACTCCATTCCTCATCACTCGCGTGCACTTCCTGCCAACCATGGCACAGCTTCCAACCTTCATCACCATATAGTCACTAACCAAATCAACATCCAGCACACGTCACTGCAGCCTTCAATGCACCTTTCTCAAATCTCTCACCCCTTGCCTCCGCCCTCCCCTGTTCTGATGGACGATGACGCTGAGCAGCAGCGGCAGGTCATGGAGGCTTTTAGGATCATGAACTCCTTTGCTCAGAAAAAGTCTCTCGGGGACCATGTGCAAGCAGCTTTGAGAACTATTGAGATGACGGTGAAAAGCCAGAGTAAAAAAAATCCTTCCAGGCAGAGCTATACCTCAATCTGAAGCATTGTAATATTATTGCAATATTTTTGGGGGAAAGTTAAAAAGTAGGCTGTGAAAAAGAAATGAAATAAAAAAGATATAAAGATACTGTACAAAGAATAAAGTGAAATGAAAAAATTCAAAGGATGAATGAAGATACTGTGTGTTTTCAAAGGATTTATGGGATTGCTGGATCTGAATCTTGTCAATAAATGTTCTTGAATAGTAGCAGAACTATTAATGTACTAAGAATTACATTGCTAAAGGTCTACACCTACATGTACAGTTTGATTTTTTTTGTCTGTTGACTGGTTTTTCTTTTACTATTCAAGTACTACATTGATAGATCACAGTTTTAGAGAAATCACAAAACATTTAACCCAATTTCAATGTCAACTAAAAAAGTGCTAAATATCTAAGATTTATTTCTTAGTTGAATTTTAGAAAACAAAATTTCTAAATTATGCACAGAATGCATTGTCATTTTTTGCTAACCAAAAGATGCTTTATACTTCTTTGTTACACACTCAATGTGACAGTTATGTTTTTGAAATAGTCCCTAGAATGTATATGATTGACTTGATTTATGATTAAATGTTGAGTTATTGTATATTGTGTACATACGTTTTTTTTGTTTGTGTGTGACCAATGTAAGGTTGTTGTTTAGCCAGGGGTTTTATTTGAGATTACTATGTGGCCAACAGGAGTACAAATTTAATGTTAGAAAAGCTTATCTAATAGAGTTCTAGAAATCCAAGGAATAAAGAATATATATATCTGCTTAAAGAAAATTGTTAGCCAACATAAACACTTTAACTTATGCTTCTGACATACCAGGAAAACATGTTAGTATTACAATTGATTTTTGATGTCATTTGTGCAGTGAGAAACACAGGGCCTCAGTAAAAACATGCTACTCTCAACGGTCTCTTGCTAGTTTTTTAATGGCTTCCCAGCTCTTTTCTGTCCTCTGAGCTTCATCTAGTACACAGCATCGCCATGTTCTTTTTGGTCTTCCTCTACAACTTCTACATAGTGCTATACAAATATCTAGTGAAAAAATATCAGTATGTGATTTATAGGCTAACGAACATAAAGTTACAATAGTTTATACAATATTTTTGGATAATAGGACAACTACCTGTTCCATATCATGAAATTACTTTATAAACTAGTCTTTTTTTTTTAATATGCAATAGCCAGATCCCAATATAAATGTTTAAATTCAATTTTTGGAAAATAACATAGTATTTTTTTTTTCTATTGTACTAGGTGAACTTAACACATTGCTTGTAAATTAACTCTTTCTCTCTGTAATTATTTTCCATGATCCGACGGAATTATTAAATTTGTTCATTTGAAGTTCACTTCCTGTTATGATTAAATGTCTATAACTTTGTTATCAGAAAATGTTTTATTTGGTAAAGAATTGAAGGGGAATGCATGCTCTTGTTAATTAATGTTAATAAAAAAAAAAAATAATTTAATGGGGTCAAATCAACGATGGTATCGTTTAATAGGAGAGAAAGAGTTAATACAGTAGTAGTATGTTTCAATTATTGTGCTATATAATCAGATAAAGGTACTACTAAGCTAAAAGTGTTTCAGTATATATTGTAAATTGTAAATCCTAATCCATATTGAGTCCCCTGACGTTTTTCACCACTACTTACATAAAGGAAATCTTCTTCTAGACCTAAATATTTAAAGGGTCAAGAACAATGTTGTCTTTCTCCATTCCTCTCTGTCTTTTGCCCTGGATAGAACCTCCTTCAATGACAGGCCCGTCCATTCCTTTATGTTGTCTTCCCATCGCCTTCTCTGTCCGCCTCATCTTCCTTTTCCTGATATGCTGATTAGCATGTTATAACATGAAAGATGGGCTGTACCAAAAAATGTTAACACCTGTCTGGTCAGCCTTCATTTAGTTATAGTACTCCAACAATTGTCAGATTACGGAATTCCTTAGAGCTGAGGCAACACTTGAGGTTAAACAAATTCTTATAAATCCCTGCTCCAACCAGCAACTGAAACTAGTTACCCAACTACAGCTCCTCTTTTAGAAAAAAAATTTTCTCGATGTATGTCAACACAAATGTATTAGTTTCAGCTGCCACTATTCTGTCAGTTTTTGACCATCATATTCCAAAATGTAAAACAAATATTTCTTTATTGGAGAAAGATGTTCTTCATACCAGTCCATCCTATCTTTTTTTTTTCTCTTCATTGTTAAAACCATGCATGTCTGTGGTTCATGTCCTGCTTAGTGTGGCTTCCTGGTGTGTTATTTTTCCTAGCATTTAAGGATCCTTCTGTTTCTGTGGTAGTTCCCATTTTTAGGAGAAATAACAGTCATCTAAGTGATCACCATATTCAGTTCTATCATTGGCCACAGACTAAAGTGAACTTTATTTCGTTAGATCTTTCTGAGGGAACCTTTTTTTTCTTTATGATCTATCAACTGACCTTGACCTATAATATACTAACTAAGTCCTAAATCAACTGACATTTTTACCTAGTATCGATTGATTAAATGCTAGTTTCATCTGATTAAAAGTCGTAGTTTTTTCCCCTTACATTTATACTTTAAAAAAACTCTATTAGTAGATGTCATAGTAAAGTAAATTTCCCTTTTCAGACCTTGAGATCTATGGGGCAGATGATGTAAATACTCAGAAAGACACAAAGATAAAGGCACATTCCTTATCCCATATGCTAGGACAAATTTGTACAAATACTCCTTCTTCCCTAGTGCTATTAGAGCATGGAATGGGTTGCCTGAGCTAGCCAGGAAAACCAGTGACTTGGTAGAATTTAAGTCATTGGTTAATATGCATGACTGAATGCATGACACGTAAGATGTAATCATCTTCTTTTTTTGAAGTAACGTCTGTATTATATAAGATAAAGATGTCATGTGTTTCTGTGGCCCATGGTTAACAAGATCCCGAAGTTAAAAATCACAGATTTCACTAAGATTCAAACCCAGGACCCCTAGTTCAGAAGCCAAGCACTTTACTGCCTTCAGTCTATGTCATACACAATAAAAAAAGAGCATTAGTTTATGTAAAAACAAAACATACGCTCTTTAAACTTTTGTATTATTACTGGGTTTTTTTTAACATTAAGACATAGGTAGTATCCTAGGTTCACAATTTGTACTATTGCAATAATAAATAGCTGGAGATGTGTCCAACAATAGATGCAGAATGTTTAATTACAATTTTCCCATGTTTGAAATCCAACATTGTGTTCAAATCATTGTAATAGATATTCAGCTATTTCCCTTGACCATTTTTTGTTCCCGATTGTAGTGAAATTATTTATTTTCATGTACATCATCAGAGTCGAAACGTTGGAATATGTATTTTTTGGGGTCTATTAAAGTATTGTTTCTTAACATTTTTGTTCCAAAGCTCCAAATAGTCTTTTTGTTTTGTTCCAAGGCTCCAAATAGTCTTTTTGTTTGGTTCCAAGGCTCCAAATAGTCTTTTTGTTTGCCTGAATCTTCCAGCTCCCCCTTTATCAATGTACACGAAGTGATTTGTTGTTTTTTTTGGGCTACAATTTAATAACTGACTTCCCCAAACCAATCCAACTAGTAATCACAAAGGTAGAAACTGAGTAAATGTCCATAATTTTGCTGCTGTTTTAAAAAGAATTTTAAAAAATTATAAATTTAAATGTTTTTTAATCACATTTTTCTCTTCAAACTAAGGAAACTTTCTTAGACATTGAGCTCAGTCATCTAGCAATAGCCTCATCTTTATCCCAGCTGGTGTGACTGGTGTCCATGAAACTTTCTTAGACATTGAGCTCAGTCATCTAGCAATAGCCTCATCTTTATCTCAGCTGGTGTGACGGGTGTCCATGAAACTTTCTGTGCTTTGCCATCCATTTCATAGGTGTCTTCAGGAGCTGAGCTTCATCTTGTCCAGTGACTCCTCTGTGACATTCTGTTGTGAATTAAAAAAAAAAAATAATTAATTCACATTATTTTAAAATAATATTAAGTACAGTGTAATTTAGTGGGTTTTTTCAAAATTCAGTTTTGATCTTGACTTAGCTGATTGTTTGAAATAAATTTTATATGTTTGCATTGGAATAAAATGATTTGGGGGCATGTTGGTTAAAAGAACATGATAGATTATGTTCAAAATTGTATGTCCATAGTCATAATTCTGTGTTGCATAATCTGTACACAGCCCTTTAGTTAAACCACATTATTGAAAGTGTGCTTTGTAACTTTCAAACACTGCTATCCAAGGTGTACAGTAGAAAGAGAAAGTTCAGACCCTGCAACCTGTAGGGCAGATGATGTAAAGGTCAACATATCCAAGGCAACCTTCGTATTGTTGAATATTGTTTTATTTTGTTATTTATTTTGTTTAACTGTATAATCAAATGAAGCAATGCATTAATATGGCTGATACTAGAAACATTTTACTTATTTGTGTACAGTGGTTCCCAAGCTTTTTCGTACATTCTGAGTATTTAACGGAACACTTCGCTTATTTCGTAGTGAGGTTAATTTTATGTGGTGGCCTACTATTTAATTATTTCAGTAGTTTTTTTGGAACTCCTATTCAGGCCTTGTGGAAAAAATTGAGTTCCACAAAACACAGTTTGGGGAACACTGTTCTAGTAAAATGTCTTCATATGGATAAAATATTAAAAGTTGTCAACATTTTTGTGAATATATTATAAGAATTAAACGTTAAGGGGAGGCTACCTATATAACATGTATGTAGTATTTTTTTCATGAGTACTGGTTCCTAGATTCCTTAGTAATGTTTTTTTTTAAGATATTAACTAATGCATGCAGTTCTACATTTTCATACAATTGACTCTCATTCTTGTATTATAAGGATATCTTGACCTAGTTTGTTGTGACATATGATGTACATGTGATTTAGCTAACATCTGAAAACATAATGTTAATAAAAAAAAAATAATAATATGAAAAATAAGAAAAGATGGTCCTGCTTCTATGTTTCATTCTGTAACTTTGATTTTGTTTATTTTAGGTGAGATTTTAATACTAAACTATCACTTGCCCCAGCGCAGACAAGGAAGTTTCGAGTTTAAACACCCCTTCAGTGGGGCTTGAAGATAAAAAATACCTTTTCAATATAAAAAAAAAGGAAATTACGCACTCAAAATGGTATGAGCGTAGCCAAAAGGGGTTTTGAGTTTGACCTCCCCCTCCTTCAGTGGGGTTTGAAGCTTAAAAATATCTCTTCAATATAAAAAAAAGGAAATTACGCACTCAAAATGGTATGAGCGTAGCCAAAAGGGGTTTTGAGTTTGACCTCCCCCTCCTTCAGTGGGGTTTGAAGCTAAAAAATACCTCTTCAATATGAAAAAAAAGCTAATTGCACACTAAAAATTCTATGAGCGAATCCAAGCCAAGGGTTTTTTTTAGTTTAAATCCCCCCAACCCCCCCCCCCCCCTCCGAAAAAAAATCCTGGCTACGCTCATGATATATATATATTGGCCGGGGGTTGGAGAAAAATCCCCCCCCCCCGAAAAAAATCCTGGCTACGCCCATAATTGGGCATTAAAATATTTATAATATGCCTACTTACATTCTCGCAGTGGCGTAACATCCATGACGCGAAGGGGTTCAATGAACCCGGGCCCACGACCAATAAGAGCCCACAGCTGTGGCGTAGCAACCATGGCGCGAAGGAATTCATGACTCATGGCCAGTTGGAGCCCACAACTTAGGAAGAACGTTTGTTTGTTAATTTCAAACACTTTTAAGTCGTTTAACTCTGTTAAGAAGTTGGTAAAAATATTGACTTTTAAGACATTATTACTTTTATGAAGTCCTAACTGAATCAAACGTTATGACATAATTACTTTAAAAAAAAAGTACGATCTTTACATTGGAATGTCTTTACATTTAGCTTACTTATTTTTTGTCACACACTAAATTTGTCTTATTGGTTGGAGGGGGGCCCACCAATGTGTTCTTGAACCCGGGCACACGGGTACCTTGCTACGCCACTGCATTCTCACTGATCAGTAAATACATTTAAAAAAAAACATTTTGCATTTTGTCCGCCTTCATAGCAATTAAAGACACTGGCTTTTAAGAAACTCCCAAGTTCAAGGTCGTGTGAGCTATGAACACGTCTGTGTTGAGTGAGGACTTTCACGTTTCTGTGACAGGAAACAAATGAAAACCCAATAAACAGTTTTTGAAATATGGTAACCTTAACTCCTTGTGATACCATGAAATTCTTTTTCTTCCAATTGCTTGATTTGGGTAATGTAATCTTCTTGGGAGGGCGCGATGGCTGAGTGGTAAAGCACTTGGCTTCTGAACCTGGGGTCCTGGGTTAGAATCATGATGAAGACTGGAATTTTGAACTTCGGTGTTTTTAGGGCGCCCCTGAGTCCACTCAAATCTAATAAGTACCTGACTTTAGCTCATATCAACGAAGTCAGTCAGTTCGATTCAAAGAAGTTAGTTAGTTCATGTCAAGAAAGTGAGTCATTCAGTTCATATCAAACAAGTCAGTCAGTTCATGTCAAACAAGTCAGTCAGTTCATATCAAACGAGTCAGTCAGTTCATATCAAACGAGTCAGTCAGTTCATGTCAAACGAGTCAGTCAGTTCATATCAAACAAGTCAGTCAGTTCATATCAAACGAGTCAGTCAGTTCATATCAAACAAGTCAGTCAGTTCATATCAAACAAGTCAGTCAGTTCATGTCAAACAAGTCAGTCAGTTCATATCAAACAAGTCAGTCAGTTCATATCAAACAAGTCAGTCAGTTCATGTCAAACAAGTCAGTCTGTTCATATCAAACAAGTCAGTCAGTTCATGTCAAACAAGTCAGTCTGTTCATATCAAACAAGTCAGCCAGTTCATGTCAAACAAGTCAGGCTGTTCATATCAAACAAGTCAGTCAGTTCATATCAAACAAGTCAGTCAGTTCATATCAAACAAGTCAGTCAGTTCATATCAAACAAATCAGTCAGTTCATATCAAACAAGTCAGTCAGTTCATATCAAACAAGTCAGTCAGTTCATATCAAACAAATCAGTCAGTTCATATCAAACAAGTCAGTCAGTTCATATCAAACAAGTCAGTCAGTTCATATCAAACAAGTCAGTCAGTTCATATCAAACAAGTTAGTCAGTTCATGTCAAACAAGTCAGTCTGTTCATATCAAACAAGTCAGTCAGTTCATGTCAAACAAGTCAGTCTGTGTGGTAAAGTGACTCGTCTATCTGACTAGAACTCTTTACTCGATGCCCACACGCAGTCTAGTCAGTTCAATCACAGACTTGAACCACGGGGAGTTAACTCCGCAGGACTGGAGGCGTGGAAACTAAGCGTAGCGAGTGTGCGGGTACGGGGGCGCGAGGGACGCGACTGGCACTAAATACAAACTTGGATTTGTTTCCCCTTTCTGCGTATGTGTTTGTTGATTTCATTTCTTTGTTTACATCAGAATAAGGTGGATTGGAAATATATTAGCGGCGACCTATGTGTCTATGAAATAACTGAAAAATGGTAGATAAATCTAAAAGGAGACTACTTCAAAGCAGTATATAATTACATTTAGAAAGTGTCTTACATAATTGTCATTTGACTCGTTTATTCTCGTATACATAATCTTGACAAGGTAAGATAACTTTATTTAATATTATTGTCAAATGAAATTCTGTTACCTTCGTTTGTTGTTAAAAGTTGAAACGGAGACAAGGAAGGAGGGTTGTGTTCAGGTACCGTTGAGGTAAGGGCGGGTGTGGGGGGGGGGGCCTGGTTGGGTGATTTCACTGACCAAAAGTGTCGTGAAACAGCAAGGTGTTTTTTTTTTTATCAATAATGTCTTTTTTGTATACCACAGTTGACTGCATGTGTACCTCCTATGTATGACATGTGTTCCCCAATGTATGACATGTGAGCTCGTGTGGATGACTCGTGTTCCCTTGTGTAAGACCTGTCTGCTCCCTTGTGTGGCATGTGTTCCCTTGTGTAACACTGTAACACATGTGTGCTTCTGTGTAAGACACGTGAGCTCCTGTGTTAGACATGTGAGCTCCTTTGGATGACATGTGTTCCTTTGCATAAGGCATGTGTGCTCCTGCATATGATATGTTTATTCCTGCGTATGGAATGTGTTCCTTTGTGTACGACATGTCTTCTGTGTATGATATGATTATTCTAGTGTATGACAAATGTTCCCCAATGTCTTATCTCTGAGTAGGACATACACAATCGACAACCACAGATAAATTTCATTCACATCTAGAAGACGACAGGGTGACATGTAAACAAAGACTCCACAGTGGACACAAAGTTTTGTTTTTGGAAATTCATCTTTGATGAACAGAACGCATGCGCATAATGAATAAAAGCTTCTTCTGTAATAAACACTCAACTCAGAAATACATAAAGTACCAAAAGAATCATTTCCTCCGCAAACTGAATTGAAATGCTCAGAAACTGTTTTCTCCATTTGGATGTATACTCCCTATTCATAAGGTTCTCACTCTCGGCAAACGGTATTGGTTGCCCAGTCAGTCTAGTAAGGTAGCGGAGTAGATTTAGAACTGTGGTGCTGAGCGGGACAACTCTGTAAAAAGTTAGACAATAAAATATTTCGGAGTTAACGATGTTCCTTCAGATTTAAATAGAACGAGCCAGCCCGCAGGGAAGCATAAGCCCCCCCCCCACCCCCTTTTTTTCCAGAGCCTAGATCTCTATCACCGCGAAAGTTACGTGGGGTAACTCTAGTCCGACTTGCAGAAACAAAAGAGTTATCTTTCCATGACTTTTTCATCGTAGTGTCCCTCATGGGCAGCAATACCGCCCTCTTGACAGGCAACGAGAATGTTCCTAGGAATGTTAAGAGCCTTGAAGGTATCTCTGAGGCCAGTTGTCATTATCCCCTCGGTTGATATAACAAACAGGGTATATTGTTATTTTAGACAACTCCCATAACCTTCTTATCTCTAAGCTTCGGTTCCCATATTTTCTTAGTTTTTCCAATTCAATTTTTCTTAAATTATGAGACACTGGTACGGCGATGTCATATTTTTATTAAATATAGTAGATGTCATTTAATTATGATAATAGATCAGACGAAATTTTAGAATGTGAACCCTGGAATTCAGACACCACTGTTTTGTTGGCGTACATCTGACATGAGGATAGAGGTAAGTTTTACATCGCTGCCATGCCTCTCAGCCTGAAGATCTGGATCTTAGCTACTATTTGGTAAGACCCTGCATGAAAGTGTGTGTCAAAGCGCGCGCGCGTGTGTGTGTGTCTCAACAGTCAATGTGGGGGTGTAAGTAAACAAGTCATCTACTAGTCGGCACTCCGATGTCAATTAAACGTAATCGCCAGAACCTGTCGGAGGTTTAACAGACGGAGGGGAGGTAACCATGACTTGCATGTGTATCCCCCATTCATTAAATGTGGCTTAATTAGGTCCCCTTTGAATTGGTCACATGACGTTCAAGCGGCAGACGTGACCGATGACCTAAGGGGGATGCATTCATCTTCGCGATTGCTTTTGTTACAAAAAATCGTTTTATTTCCTTTTTTTTTTTTCTTAACTTTTTTTTTTTGTTTAGTTTGTTTCTTTGTTACAACGCCTCTGTTCAGTTCGTAGCTTCGTGTAAACTTCCGGAGGGCTGATGGGTGGGTGGAACCTTGGTTACATGGACACGGATCTAGAACACGGCTATAACAGGGGTTCTCAACCTGTGGGTCGCGACTCCCTTGGGGGTCGATTGACGATTTGCCAGGGGTCGCCCTAAGACCATCGGCAATTTGGATTGTTTTTGTCTATTGAGGGTGGGGCGGGGGGGGGGGGGGAGTCGCGGCAGAGTGGGGGATTGTAAAAAGGGTCGCCGAGCATAAAAGGTTGAGAACCACTGGGCTATAAGGATTGTCCTAGTAATTCGAAGGTTGATGTATATCGCTGGGGAAAGAATCGCTAGTTCGTCGGCCGCACGCGGGAAATCTAGTTTGAAGGTAAAATAAGAAATTAATTCAAATTGGGCGAGAGAACGAAAAAATATTTATCTTGAAAGGACTAGACGTCTTGGGCCATTTCCGCATGTAGGCGTTATTCAATTAATGAGTTAACTCTTTCTCTCCGAAATTATTTACCACATTCTGGTGGAATCAACGTTGGTATCGTCAGTTAGGAGAGAAAGAGTTAAATCAATGTTAAGGGACATATTGCGCATCGTCTAAGTCTAGTCGTAAAGGCCTACTATTGGAATAATATAAATTTCTAGTAGATCTAAACATTCGCTCTATTAGTTGTATAAAGGAGGTATTGTCTTTTTTAAAAATTAATATTTTTAATGCCTTTCTTGTTTCCAAATTTAAAACGTACATTTAAAATAACTATTCAAATACACTCACATCTAGAATGTATCATTTACAAAGGATGTTATAAAGACGCACATATTTTTATATTTAAATAGGACACACTTAGCATAAGAGAACATAATAATACAGTACAATTTTCCAGATAAGGCGACCTTACAAAAATATATTTACAAAAATAAAAAAAAAAAAAAAAATTAAAACAATTGATATTGCAGGCGACCTAATAAAACCTGAAACCTGAGGCCCTAAATGGGCTAGCAGAACTGAATACAGGCATGTCAACTAGCTGCTGGAGGTGTAACTGTAAGGTAGCAAATTGAAACATTGCTTCATTGCTTTTTTTCCCCCTGCAATATAGTGCTAGCAGGGCAAGAGATTCTGACATTAAAACTGGTGGTGAACAAGTTGAATGAAAAAGGCTCAATATTTGTGTACCATGCATTTTATTGTTCAAATACCTTTTGCTCCTCATCTGAGTTGGAACTGTGCAACATAAGAGACACTGGAACATTTTATGTATGTCATTAGCTTGAGGGCTGAAAATGGGATTTCCCATGCAACGAGTGAAATAGAGAGAGAGAGAGAGAGAGAGAGAAAGAGAGAGAGAAAAACAAAGAATAAAGAATCGAGCACAAAGTTGACAAAATATTTTTAAACAGGCAAATTTAAAAAGACAAGAGAGTGATAGAAGGAAAGACAAGAGAGTGATAGAAGGAAAGAAAAAGAGAGTGATAGAAGAAAAGAGAAAGAGAGTGACAAAGGAAAGACAAGAGAATGACAGAAGAAAAAACAAGAGAGTGATAGAAGGAAAGAAAAAGAGAGTGATAGAAGGAAAAAGAAAGAGAGTGATAGAAGGAAAGAGAAAAAGAGTGATAGAAACAAAGACAGGAGAGTGACAGAAGGAAAGACAAGAGAGTGATAGAAGGAAAGACAAGAGAGTGATAGAAGGAAAGAGAAAGAGAGTGATAGAAGGAAAGAAAAAGAGAGTGATAGAAGGAAAGACAAGAGAATGATAGAAGGAAAGACAAGAGAGTGATAGAAGGAAAGACAAGAGAGTGATAGAAGGAAAGAGAAAGAGAGAAAGATATATTTTTTTCAATCCCAAAACTATCAATCAGTTATGTGTGTATGACATTGTGTATGACACTATCTGGAGGCGCGATGGCTTAGAGCTTGGCTTTAGAACATGAGGTCCCGGGTTCGAATCCTGGTGAAGACAGGGATATTTAATTTCGGGATTGTTCGGGCAACTCTTGTGTCCACCCAGCTCTAATGGGTCGCTGACATTAGTTTGGGAAAAGTAAAGACGATCGGTCGTTGTGCTGGCCTCTTGACACCCTCGTTAACCGTGGGCCACAGAAACAGATGGCCTTTACATCATCTGCTCTATAACAACAAGGTCTGAATGGAAAACTTTACCTACTTGAAGATTTGTATACATGACGTAAGACCTATAAATAGCAAACTTTTTTTGGTGTAAACGGAGTACAAAATAAGCTTTGTTTTTGAAAAAGTTCGAATTACAGTGTCCTTGACCTTGTTCAGTAATACAGTCCTTGACATTGTTTAGTAATACAGTCCTTGACATTGTTCAGTAATACAGTCCTTGATCTTGTTCAGTAATATAGTCCTTGACCGTGTTCGTAATACAGTCCTTGACCTTGTTCGTAATACAGTCCTTGACCTTGTTCGTAATACAATCCTTGACCTTGTTCGTAATACAGTCATTGACCATGTTCGTAATACAGTCCTTGAACTTGTTCGTAATACAGTCCTTGACCTTGTTCAGTAATACAGTCCTTGACCTTGTTCAGTAATGCTGTTTAGTTTATCGTGAAACTCCCCAAAAGTGATAACAATCACAAGTAAGCATTTTCTGTTTCCTTATCACTTAAAAATATGGATTTGAATTCCTCAAAATAAACGAAGCAAATACTAAAACAAACACACAATATTTATATTATATTATGGGTCATTCTCTATCGTATTTACAGGAGTATTTTTTTTTTCCTTAATTGCAACTTTTTAAAAATTCAAAATGGATTGTTTGTCTTCTATCTAGTATTTCTATATTTTTTCCCAAACACACGTTGGCATTTGCAGTTGAATATTTTTTTTAATTTCTAACGCTAGATTGACCAAAAAGGCTAAATTGATTAAATGACATACCATTTTCTATCCTGATTTCTGCATCTATTTGATTTTAGTTGATACCGTCATTATTTATCATCATCATCATCAAACTTCATGTAAATTAGGGTCTGAGTGTCTCAAGTCCTCTTTTCCAAAAGCCCTGGACAGAACCCCCTGCTGTTGTAGGCAATGCACGTATGTCTGCATACAGGTCAAAACGTGTAACTGCGCAGACATATCGAGACGAGGATATGCAAGTCTGGGGGTAGTTGAAAAGAATAGCCACAGTGGGGGAGGGGGTAGTTGAAAAGAATAGCCACACTGGGGGAGGGGGTAGTCGAAAAGAATAGCCACAGTGGAGGAGGGGGTAGTTGAAAAGAATAGCCACAGTGGGGGAGGGGGTAGTTGAAAAGAATAGCCACACTGGGGGAGGGGTAGTTGAAAAGAATAGCCACAGTGGAGGAGGGGGTAGTTGAAAAGAATAGCCACAGTGGAGGAGGGGGTAGTTGAAAAGAATAGCCACAGTGGAGGAGGGGGTAGTTGAAAAGAATAGCCACAGTGGAGGAGGGGGTAGTTGAAAAGAATAGCCACAGTGGAGGAGGGGGTAGTTGAAAAGAATAGCCACAGTGGGGGAGGGGGTAGTTGAAAAGAATAGCCACACTGGGGGAGGGGTAGTTGAAAAGAATAGCCACAGTGGGGGAGCAAGTAGTTGAAAAGAATAGCCACAGTGGGGAAGGGGGTAGTTGAAAAGAATAGCCACAGTGGGGGAGGGGGTAGTCGAAAAGAATAGCCACAGTGGGGGAGGGAGGGACCGTGAGTCGAAGTACGAAGTATGAACCAACGGGACAGTGACCAGTCCTGCGCTGTTCTATAATAGATTGTTTAGGCCAGGGCAGGCTTCATGAAGAGGAGAAGGAGGTTGTGTTACTATGACAACCAATGTACTTGCGATGGGCTACTCGCGAGTTTTTGAGTTTATAAAAAATTAAAGAGTATTGAGACTTTGATTGAACTGTCAATCTATCACTCTCTAAACTAAAATGTTATTAACATCCAATCACTTCATTCACTCACACACTCTCTCACACATCCACTCTCTCGTTTAATTAATCTCTCTCTATCTCCCATTCTCACCGAGACTCTCTCTCCATCTCTATTTCTCTCTCTCTCTCTCTCACCATATTTCTTTTTGTCTCTCTTTTTCGTTGGCTAATTATCTATCTATCTATCTATCTATCTATCTATCTATCTATCTATCTATCTATCTATCTATCTATCTATCTATCTATCTATCTATCTATCTATCTATCTGTCTGTCTATCTATCTATCTATCTATCTATCTATCTATCTATCTATCTATCTATCTATCTATCTATCTATCTGTCTAACTTTCTGTCTGTCTGTCTGCCTATCTGTCTGTATGTATGTATGTATGTATGTATGTATGTATTTATGTATGTATGTATGTGTATGTATGTATGTATGTATGTATGTATGTATGTATGTATGTATGTATGTATGTATGTATGTATGTATGTATGTATGTATGTATGTATGTATGTATATATGTATGTATGAATGTATGTATGAATGTATGTATGTATGAATGTATGTATGTATGTATGAATGTATGTATATATGTATGTATGTATGCATGTATGTATGTCTCAGTAACTCGATTTTCACCTTTTTGACCCAATCATGGGAAAAGGTTTCGGGAGTCAACCCTGAGGAAAAATCTGGAGCTGGCGACCCTAAGGCAGTTTGCAGCACCCCAGTGCTACACCCTAGCAGAACCCCAAACTGTATCGGCACTGCCGTTCCTTTGGATACAACAGCTGCGTGGAGAGGGGGGAACTGATGTGTGGGCGACATCGTTCCGACCACAGCTAATGCCCAGGCATTCATCTCATTTCCATGATATGATCCGTAGTTGCTTCGCGACTGAAGGAGGCCATATAGTGAGAGTGTACAACCAAACATGTTGCCAACATTGCAATTGGTGTTTGCCTGAGTGGTCAACACTGTAGTGTAATAGGATGTCAACCAGGAAGTAAGGGTTGAAATCGTTTCGAGAAAACTCTTCAAACGCAACTCGAACAGCACTTTAAAATGTTGCGCCTCAATTGCTGATCGTCTCACCAGATTCGCCCCATTCATACACCCTCAAGTTACTCGAGAAAACAATGAAGACTAAAGTGTAGTGCAGGATTGCTGCCTGGTCGTGTGGTTTGCGCTCTGGGCTGTCGTCTCGGAGATCTCTGGTTGGAGCCCTGCCCACCTCCATCTTCCAACGTCCTCATGATGGGATGAAATAATCTTCAATTCTGAAGGAACATTTAAAACATGCCATACGTGGAACACATTTTGAAATATGCAGGGCCGGAAATAAAGGGAAGGCAGGCTGGGCTTCAGCCCCGGGGAATTCACAAAAAGGAACCTCCACGTACTTGTATCCATCCTGGTAATGTGTGTTTTAAATCTGAACTGCCAAGAAAATTCTTGATATAGATAAATAATTTGGTCAATAAACTAGAAAATGTCCAAGTAAATGTATTTTAACTTAATAGTTCAATTTTTTTTTCCCATTCGAAACTTGTTGACGATGTTGAACATGGAGCAAATCTAAAAATAGAAATCTTTTTTTTTAATGGAGTCTCTACGAGTTCTCATTAAATGAAGTCATTCGATGAATCGTAGTCTGGTAATCTCCAAACCTTTAACCTGTTATTTATGACGTATGCTAGAGAATTTATTTTTTCAAAGAAGGGATTGTTTCTTTTAAGCTAATTTAATGAGATTAACAAACATTCTTAATGCTTGTGATTGATATCCGTGATTATTATTGGATTACTCACGTGTTCTGGATTTCTCTTCCTGGATTTGTTTTGTGTTTTATTCATTCTGAAGTCAAACTTTTTTATTTTTTTTAGCACCCGGAACTGCAGGAATTTATTGTAAACACTGAAACATACTCAATCAAAGTTAATAAACAACTTGACATCTAGATACAACTCTAGTGATATGTGTGTGTGTGTGTGTGTGTGATGTGACTTTTTTGACCCCACAAATTGTGTCAGCTTACCCAAACCTCAACCTAACCACTTCACTCACTCCGTCAGTCTGTCTGTCTCGGTGGATTCTTTTACACGTTTATTTCCCCTTTCCCATTCTAGGATCACGTTGAACTCTAGCACAGTTAAATAAATAAATAAATTATGGCTTCTTTATAGCGCTACTTTCATGCTTACAACATGCTCAGAGCGCTATGGTCCAATTTGATTTGTGGACCAGTGGGGGTATCTGGGGGTAGGTTTTCCTTGCTGCCTTTAGGCGCTCATTAAACACAACTCTGCTTGAGTCGGGTGTCGAACCTCAAGCCTTCTTTATAGGTAGCCAAGCCAAGGCAAGTTCAAGCGTACTTAGCCTCTCGACCACGCCTCCCACAATTATACGTAGTTGATGACAATGCATGAAACAAGCAATAAAATTAAATATTTAGTGAATCAATTTGTGGTAACTAATGCAAGTTTATATTAAAAAAGGAGGGGTAAACCTTGCAGTACTGAGATATATGACAGTGATTGGGCGGTTCTACTCATTATGTAACTCTCTATTTTATTTTGCAAGGTTTGAGCTAGGGTGCGATATCTTCAAGTTTGAAGGCTCATTTAAAACATGTCTAACTTAAAAACAAGTAATAAACAGAAATCTTTGAATTAGTCACGGTCCCGGGCGCAAGGAACCCCTCTACGACATTATTTCTCGAACACTGCATATGGTACATGCCTCTACCATTCACCAAATAATCTGAAACATACGAATGCTTTACTCTTTGGTAGCGTCGATCCACCCACACAAATGACCGTCAACGGCATGCTGTCAACTCGTATTGTAGCCAGTGGAGCTAATGTTGTTTACCATGGTACTTGCTGCCCATAATGCACTCGTCTCTCGATCTGTCTATCTTCCTGTAACTATCTGTCTGGGACTTCCTCTCCGGCCTCTGTTGTCTTGGCTTTGTTCACCTCCCTTTCCACAGTGTCCCGGCGCTGTAATTCCCTAATTAAGTCAGATAATGGCGAGCGTCACGCGAGCGCACAGCGCTGTCGATCTTTGGAGATTGCTGGGGAATATTACTTCTACATCGGTGATGGTGCGGCCCCTGTCTGTCACGTAGTGACACTGTTAAACGAATGCCGCTCTACTCACAGACTGACCCCTTCTTCTGTCTTACTAAAAGCTCTTCATGGAACCCACCACCAGACCATCGCATGAAATCCAAAAATAGACCCCTTCATTGTTGTGGTCTTTCGTGGACTAGTAGTATAAGATTGCTAATAATTAACTGAACAGATGTATTGTATTTTAATTAGAGAGCTTGAAATACCTTGAATAAACTTCTTTTTTTAACAAAACTAAATATAACTTTTATTAGAATATAGACAAATTCAACTTGAGATTAAATAGTGATATTTAAACAAATCTAACTCACAATAAAAACGCGTCATTACACTCTGGCGACCTGGATTCGTCTCTCGATCTTAACTTAGCTTATGACAGAGCCTCTTATCTTGCATCATTCTACAAGACTAACAATTAATGCTCCTTTTCTTCATCATCTAACAATGTATGCTCCCTTACGTCACCTCAGATTAGGAACAAACACGCATTCCATACATCGCCAAATCTGTACAAATAAGAGTAGTGAAAATGGCTTCTCTGTAACGACTGCATTGATTTGTTCTCTTGGAAAGTGTAATCGAATTTTAAATTGACTAACATCATTTAGCGACCTAAACAAGTTCGATGTTTCAAGTAAGTCGGTCATTAAATATTCCACTTGTGTGTGTGTGTGTAGCCTACATCTCTTCATTTTACAGAGATTGCGTAATTTGTTTTTATGTTTCAGTAATGTAGTGGTGATTATTTTTATTGTAGTTGTTGTTAATTTAAATCATTTTGCTTCATTTTATTTATTTATTTTGAAATTTTCAAAAAAAAAAAAAAAAACGATGATTAATGTACAATCTTCACTAGCAGAGTGGTTAGCACGTCGGAGATTTCCAGGACATTTGGGTATATTTTTGCAATTTCAGGAAATTTCCAGCAGCTCCTGGAAAATCAGGAGGTTGTTGGAGCCGTGTTATAAGTTATAATGGTTTAACTTAATAATTTACACCTAGAATTAACGCGGGGCCTACAGCGGCTGCAAAGGTTGAAGTGGACATGGGCGCCCGCAGGATTTTTGTTGCGGGGGGGGGGGGTGCTAGTTGCCAACTATGGCTAAAAAGTCGTAGTCTCAACTTTTTATTACAGAAAATATTAAAGAAAAGAACAGTTGCCCTCTCGCCTCCCATATCTATGCGATATTTAGTTCACTGTAAATATTTGTTTCATGAAATTAAAAACATAAATAAAACGTGAACAAACTAGTTACTTAACAATTTGTTCAGTTGATCCGTGCATCCCAGCGGTCCATCAAACAAAAAAATTGCAAACGCTGTCAAAACTTTACTACACTATTGAGCCTACTACTAAATCGCTTCTCGTTACGATGGAGAAGCCGGCGATGAACGTCTATCTGGCAATTATGAAATTCTTCTTTGCGTTGCAGCCCCTTGAATTGTTTTAGTATGTAGACAAAACAGGTTGAACTGAGCATTATAATTGCTTGAAAAGCGAGACGTTAATGAAGAAACTAGCGAATTAAGATACGAAATGTAAAGTCGTGTTCGGTGTGTTTGTCGACTCCTAATTCTCGGCAGCACCAACTCAATGCCAAGTTTGTCTGCCGGCATTCTCACCTTCCTCAAGATGCCATCCCTGAAGTGTTCCTCAGCATGGTCAAGTTGGTTTTTGATTGTCATTAAAGTGACAGCTGATGTGCTTTTAAAAAAAAAAGTAAAGTTCCCCTTTCAGACCTTGTGGTCTACAGGGCAGATGATGTAAAGGTCATTTGTTTCTGTGGCCTACGGTTAACTAGGGTGTCATGTGGCCAGCACAACGACCGACCACGTATACTTTTCCCTAACTTATGTCAGGCACCCATTAGAGCTGTGTGGACTCAGAGGCGCCCGAAGATCCTGAAATTAAAAATCCCAGTCTTCACCAGGATTCATTAATGTGACAGCTGATGAGCTTTTAAGCAGTCACTTATGTGCTAAGATGGACAGACAGCAACATCACAGAAACTGGTTCAAGAACAGATGAATATTGGACGGTAATTAAAAGATAAATCAGAAACACACGAGAAACAGGCACTGATTACACATATGCAGTTTTTCTGGTTTCACTTGCAGCCGATATTTTAAAATACGCCAAACGGTCAAAGATCTTCTCAAAGCTGTGACTTTAAGCGCGAATGAATTCGGATTTCTCAGTCCATCGTGTCTCCCACAAAAGAGGTTAATTTAGCAGCACCGTTCTCGCTTTGGACTGTTAACGGAAGAAGTAGATAATCTTCTGGATGACACCAACAACATTACGTATATCTGAAACGTCATTCAGGTCAATGATAACAAGTTTAAGTCTTTGGGGCGCTCAACGGACAAGGTCTACTTTTGGATATTTTTGCACGAATCTTTGCCTGAACACAGTTTGTCCAAGTGAAAAATTGACATGATGTTTTCGCTGCCAATGACGTTAGATACAAGGCAGTGCGTCTCTCTTAACGACAGTGACAAAACCAATGAATTCCTATCGCTTGAATGCAAATATGTTTTTAACCAGATGTTTATGTAGTTTGTGTTTCTGCTGTCCACCATGTGTGACGGACGAGCTGTTGGACAAAAACAAAATCGTTTTCAGCCTTGTTTGTGGGGCCAGTTTGAGGGGCTTGTTTGTGGGCCAGTTTGTGTACATTTTGAGAACATGTTGACGTGTTTGTGGACATGTTTCTGGACTTGTGCAATGAAAAAAAAAACCCACGTTGACAAATGGTAAAACACTAACAGCGTTGACATCAGACACAGGCACAGGTTTACTAAGGAAACGCCCACTTTATTGACAAATGATTGATTTCAGTATCGGCTTAAGTTCCTTGTTAATTTGTTTTCTTTTCGAGCAATAGTTGAATGTATTTTTTTTTCCAGGCTTTCTATTAATATTTAAATCCTTAGTAAACTAATATTGTTAACCCTCTCTCTCTCTCTCTCTCTTTCTCTCTAGTTCTCTCTCTCTCTCTCTCTCTCTCAAAGACACTAATCTCAAATCTCTCTTTCTGATTCTCTGTCTCACTCAAAGACACTCAATCTCTCTCCATCTCAAATCTTTCTCTCTTTCTGTTTGTCTCTCTCTTTCTCTCTCTCGTCTGTATGTGTGTCTGTCAGTCTGTCTGTCTCTTGTCTTTCTCTTACTCTCAGATTTACTTCTCTCTCTCTCTCTCTCTCTCGTCTTTCTCCACACAAGGCGCACTCCTGACACACAATAAGCCTAATTAATGTACTTGATCGAGTTGCTAAGGGCCACCTCACATAATCTTTTTTTTTTTCAGGCTGTGAATAGCAAATGTCGACAGTTCAATGTTACTAAAATGTATTATTTCTAATACCAGCACCACATTGATCCGCATCGTTTTTCTTTCTTTACTTCCAATAGAACAGACAGAAAACTTTCCGATATTTCATTGCTTATTAACCCTAACCATAACTCTGCAACTATTTAAATCTGAATGTTAACTCCGTTAACCCTAACTGCGCTAAGCCTCAAGATTAGGGTTAGGGTGATCAAAATATAGACATTGCTGACAATCAGTATGTAAAGAGTTAATAACGTTATAAGCTGCAGACTTCCTACAGGAAGGCAGCGAATGAGAGTAAGTAGGGTTTAGAACGCGGGACCATTGGGATAGCAGTCCCAAGCAGTTACCACATGATCAAACAGCGATCCAATTTAAGCCCAAATGCATTAACTTCCACCTACACACACACAAACAAATACGTTTTTTTTTCCTGAGCTGTTTGAGGATGTGTGTCTGTGGGCGCAATCTCTTGGGAAGTTCATTCAGCTAAATACATATTGTAGTAACTCCAATGGCGGACTGAAAGGGTTAATGTGTGCGGCCTACTGATACACACCACTCAGGCCAATCACACTTGTCAACTGGTCAACGGCTGTCGATAGACAAGGGACAGTACTGCTAATAACCGCAAGTATGACCTGTGTTGTGGTCATGTGATCAAGAGCCTTCACGGTCGAGAGACAATATGCAAAGAAAGGACAGTTGAGTCCAGGACAGCAAGGCAGAAGGACTGTGGTGCCCTGGGAGTCCTCGAAAATGTAGCTGCACGAGCTAGAGAGACTAGTAATGTTTAGTTAGGCAGTTCTGTCAAGTACAAGAAAGCATTTCAAGTTAGTTGTAGCCAATCGTATTGAATTGGCTGTGGTCGATGTATTTATCATTAAACCGCCACATTTTTTATTGAAGCTCTTGTTGTCAAGTTCTTGTGTTAGATGTGCTGTGTTGTGTTTAGCAGTGTTTGTATAAGGCCTGGGTTGAGAAGATCGTAACAATATATTTTGATGTACATGCAATAACAAACAGAGAGAGACATAGAGAGAGCGAGAGAGAGAGAGAGAGGAAAGAAGAACGATAAAGATAACTAATATACAAAGAATAGCATGAGAAAGAGAGAAAGAAAGAGAGAAAGCGAGAGATAGAAAAAAAAAGAGAAAGAAAGAGAGAATGAAAGAAAGAAAGAGAAAAAGAAAGAAAGAGATAGAGAGATAGGGTGAGAAAGGCAATTCAACAGTGTTTGAGGAAAAGAAACTCGTTGATCCACCTCTTGTCTTCTCTAGCCCTAACCTTGACATTGCTAGATCCTAGTGACAAAACGAGTATAGAGATTGTGGGCGGACCTTGCGCAGGTCATGTGACCACATCACCACTTTTGGTGAATGAAGGACAAGTTTACTCAAAATCGAAGGTCATTTTGTGACCGGAAAAAAAAAAGGGGGAGAGGGACAAATATAGTCTTGTCCAATTTTAGATTATTTCTAGTAAAGTGGAAAAGTTGGCTGTCCTACTCCTAATGTATGCGTGTCTTATGTTTTGACATTATTTCTACTTTATTTCTTCCCAAGCCAATGTATTCTAGCTCTAGTATTCTAGGAAAAAATATTTGTATGTGCATTCCTCAACCACTTAAATCGCATTGACTGCACGGGGGAAAAAAAAACAACTAGCTTTAAAAGTATTAAAAAGCGCATGGGAAATTTTACATTACACCGTAACCGTAAAATGACCGTACGGAGCTTTCACATTAGGCCAAACAAGAGAGAGAGACAGACAGACAGACAGATACATACATATAGACAGACAGATACATACATACATACATACATACATACATACATACATATATACATACATACATACAAATACACACACACACACACACATTCACATAAATAGATCCAAATCTAAAAGTAATTTGTATTATAAAGTCCGCCTAGTTTGACCTAGACACACAGCACTGAAAGATATTTATTTTCGCACTTATCCAAACGTCTAAGCCAGGTCTCGACAAGTCAATATATTTATTGATATTAATGGAATGTCTCTCCAATTAGAAGTGAGGGTGAAACGAGGGAAAAGAAAAAAATGCCAACACTTATTCCCCGATTGGCTCCCAGCTTTGCCAGATTTTCACTTCTGCCCAACATGCATAGATCTCAGGGAGCCAATTTTTCATAGAGACCAATCAATCAGCGTTTCATGTTCTGCTTTTATAAGAACTTGTGTAGTATTAGGGTAGACCGAGTCGAAAGTTATAGCAATATCTAAATTGGCAGCAAGGAAGTTAACTTGGCGGGAGGATGCCGGGTAAAACGGATGTGGGCATGCATTGGCGTATCCGGTCGTGAGACAACATTCTTAACGTCTTTATTTGAATACAGATATTAACACTAGAAATCTAAGTAAAATATTGGGATGAGTTTTACAATAATCAAAAAAATTGATAATTACTAAAGAGATGCATGAGGCCAAGTGCGCTTGAACTTGACTTGGCTTGGCTACCTAGAAGGGGGCTCGAGGTTCGACACCCGACTCGGGCAGAGTTGTGTTTACTGATCACCTAATGGCAGCACTGAAAACTAACTCCTAGATACCCCCTAAAAACCTAAAAACCTGCCCGTCTATATCTTATTTGACAAATAACTGAAATTCATATATCGCAGAGTTAGACTTATAAACGGAGTTATATTGCTTTACTATCATTGAGATCTGATCCAAGTTCTGCCATTTTTCTCTCTATTTTTTTTTTATCCTATGCGAAGCCCCAACTATTTGAGACCCTAGCGGCTGCCTTGTTTGCCTATGCCTAAGGCCGGCCCTGATTCTACTCACAATGCTCATGTGATTGTTACCAATACCCCCAGTGTGGACTTAAAATACCTAGATCCGCCTCTGTAATTTGTTAAGCTAATAAGTAGAATAAGAAAAAAAACTGACCAAAAAATTGTCGTCTGACCACGATTTCTCAAGGGAAATAACGCAACTAATCTAACTAAAGGGAGATAAGCAGTCGTGTAGTTATGACTGTTCCGGTCAAATGTGTTCGATAACGCGGTAATAAAGCAAAGGTCATGTCTGCTTACAACTCTGTATGTGCATTAGAATCATTTTGTCTGCTGGCGGGCTGCTATCCCATCCCTTGGTCTGAGAAAATATCTCTACAATTTCAGATTTTTACAAAGCTTATATTAACTCTGTCTGTCTGTCTGGTAAAATGCTTATGCAAGTTGTTTCTCCCACACCCAACCTCGGATCAAACTGAAATTTTGCACATTTATTTCTTTTACCTGACAATACAAGAATCAATTTACTCAAATTAACCAATTGGTTTATTAACTATCGGTAATTAATTATTTTGTTTGGCATTTCAAACAAGGGAAAGAATTAGTACTTGATTGAAGTGGACGTGGTGGTATTAGCTGAATTAGTCCCCTTTACAGGTCGTCGTCCGAGTCTTAGTGAACACTGAAAAATAGGACGAGGCTGTAGAAACAATAGATAACTATACAATCTTCCATGTTCATTAACTCTTCACTAGCAGGGTGGTTTCCGTGTTGGCATGAGAAAGCTTGTGGTATGAGTTCAGGTCGTTCCCCCTTTTTTATATTTTTATAAATGCTTTTTTTATTGTAGTCTATATCTATTGCAAATTTATTTACATGACTGACGCAAACTAATTGATACAAATAGATTTAATATAAGTTGTTTATTTTTTAAAGAATTTTAAAAATATTTTCTCGTTCTGTATACTATCAGTCGTAAAAGCGTTAGTAGAGATGGAGATAGAGATTTAGTAGAAATAGTGGAGAAAAGTCGAGAGGTAGTGGGAAAAAGTGAGAGAGAAAGAGAAAATATGGCAGAGAGAGAGAGAGAGACAAGGATAGAGACACTGAGAAGGAGAGAAAAGTAGAGAAAGTGAAACAGAGTGAAAAGGAGAGAGATTGAAGGAGAGGGGACAAAATGGGAGAGAGAGAATGGGAGAGAGAGAGTGGGAGAGAGAGAGAGAGTGAGTGTTAAAGACAGAGAAATAGAAGCGAGTGAAATAGAAAGAGAGAGTGAGAGATGAGAGAGAGATAATGAGAGAGAGAATGAGAGAGATAATGAGAGAGATAATGAGATAATGAAAGAAAGGCTGAGAGAGAGAGAAGGAGAGAAATGGAGAGAAATACAGAGAGAGAGAGAGAAAGAAAACAAAGGATGTATATGTATATATATACATTCCTAAAATGCTACTCATTCATGCACTCATGTATGAATGTATCAAGAGAGCTCATCAACTGCTGCACGGATTCCTACACAGGTTTATTTTACCTCTTAGGTACCTGATAAGACATGGCTTTGACAGATTCGCACCTGAACACCGCAATTACAAAAAAAAAAAAAAAAAAACAAAGCACAACAAAAATTCATATGGTATTGCAGGTATTTGGTTCAAATTTGAGTCATTAAAAACTATTCGATTCAAAATAATTGCTGAAATTTCACTCAATAAAAGTGAAGTATTTTTTTTTATAAATATTTTTCATACTTAACGTTGTTATATTCTCAATTAAAACACTGACCAAAAGGTGAAAGTAAGTAAGATGTAAGTCGCGTGGTCTTGTGGTCTTGCCACCGTCCTGATACTATAAACCAGGAGTTCTCAACCTGTGGGTCGCGACCCCCTTTGGGGGTCGATTGACGATTTCCCAGGGGTCGCCAAAGACCCTCTAAAAATGAATTGCTATTGTCTGTTCTTCTATTGCTGTGTGTGTGTGTGCTGGGGGGGGGGGTCGCGGCAGAGTGGGGGGTTGTAAAAAGGGGTCGCCGAGCCTAAAAGGTTGAGAACCGCTGCTATAGACTATAGACTGTTCTATCAGGACATTATTTTTTTTTTAATGTCTTCTTCTAACAGCACTTCCGTGTTGACCAGTCTTTTCTAATAGGACATCATTTTTGAGCAAATTTTGTTCTATAGGACATCGATCTAAGCAATCTTATTCTATAGAACATCAATCTTAGGCTAAGTAATCTTGTTCTAATTAGTCTTGACCAGTGCTCTTCAGACATTGCATCAGTTTTAAAACTCCACTCCTCTAGCAAACCGAAACTAAGATTTCCGGATAATGTCAAAGCTACTCGGAAATACTTTCAACCTTCGTTTAACACAAGACTCTCTCTGTTACCTCGTCAAGAAAATGTTTCGCAATTTTGATTGAAAAAAAAAATATTAAAAATCGATGGATAGTACTTGGTAGTTGATATCTTTGAGATGCTTCAAACGCTTTTCAAAATTTTGGATACATTTTTGTTCGAACTACATATTGCAAGTTATGACGTGCTTTGATTGAAAAAGTTTATATTAAACTAGCCGGACATTACCCGCGGCTGCGGGCCTTAGTTTGTGTTTACTAATCTAGTGGATTGGATTTAGATGTATGTTAAACTTAGCTAATGATCCTTTCAAGTTTTTCTCTGTCGCTACGAAAATAAAAGTAGTTTTGCGAAAATGGGTTTACCCGAAGCCAAAAAATAAACATTTTGCATGATTTCAGAGCTGTCAAAATGGCAAGGGATGAATTTTTTATCTTTGTGTCTTTCAGAGTATTTTATTAAATTTTGTTTTTGTATTTGAAGATTATGGTTCAGTGTTTTATGTATGATTGCTACTTTACTTTTGAGCCTTCTGTCCTGAAGGCTTTCTAAATTTAGTGATTTTACTAAAGGTGTTACTCTAGTCAAATGTGAATATTCGTTTGTTATGAATCTCACTGCTCTATTTTGTGTCTGTTCCAGTTTCTTAATGTTTTCTTGAGTTGAGGGGTCCCAAACGGAAGATGCATATTCTATTATTGGCCTAAGCAAGGTTAAGTAACATTTTAGTTTTATGTTCTTATTTGATTTATAGAAATTTCTTTTAATAAATCCTAATGCTTTGTTTGATTTTTTTTTGTAGTTTCATCAATATGTGGATTCCATGATAGTTTTTCATTTATTATAACACCTAGGTATTTTGCGTTTTTAGTCTGTGATACTGGTTTGCCATGAATAAGATAAGTGGAATTAATTTGTTTTAGTTTTTTTGTTACTCTTAACAACTGACATTTTTCTGGGTGGAAAGACATGCTCCAATTTGATTCCCATTTCTGTAATTCATCTAATTCTCTTTGTAAAATATCTGTGTCTTGTGTTGTTTTTATTGTTCTATATATTATGCAATCGTCTGCAAATAATCTGACTTTTGTTCCTGAACTAATGCAATTTGGTAAATCATTTATGTAAATTAAAAATAGTAGTGGACCCAAGACTGTACCTTGAGGTACACCTGAGTTTACTGTTATCGGTGTTGATTTAGAGCCATTTATTATTACAGTTTGTTCTCTCCCTATCAGAAAGTCTTTAATCCACTGATGCAGTGGACCATTAATGCCGAAATATTTTAATTTTTTAAGCAAACTATGGTGGTGAACTTTGTCAAAAGCCTTAGAAAAATCTAGTAAGATAGCATCTATTTGTTCACTATTATCTAAACCTTTTGAAAAATCATCAATTAGTCCTATTAGTTGTGTTTCACATGATCTATATTTCCTAAAGCCATGTTGGTATGGTGTGAGGACATTATGTTTGTCTAAGTGGTTTATGATGTTGCTACATATTATGTGTTCTAGGATTTTACATGTGATGCTGGTAAGTGATACTGGTCTGTAGTTTCCTGGGTCAGATTTTTCTCCTTTTTTAAATAGGGGGGTGACATTAGCTTCTTTCCAGTCCTTTGGTACTCTGCCCTGGTTAAGTGAAGCCTGAAAGAGTATTTTGAACACTGGGGCTAGCTCATTACTTAGTTCTTTGAGTAATCTAGCTGGAATACCATCAGGTCCAGAAGCTTTATTTGGTTTGGTGTTGGCTAATAGTTTTTGAATTCCATTTTCTTGTACTACTATATCTTCTATGTTGTCTACTTGGTTCAAATTCAGTAATATGTCTTTGTCTCCTGGGGCTGAGAATGCTGATGCAAAGTATTTGTTTAGAATGTTTGCTTTAGTTTCATTATCATTATGTATTATGTTATGTTCATCTTTTAATGGCGCTACGCCTGTTGTTTCCATTTTCTTAGACTTAATGTAAGACCATAGGTTTTTGTTGTTATCTTTAGATATTACATTGTTTATGTATTCACTCTGCAGCTGTCTGCTTACTTTTTGGGTTAAGTGTTTAATTTTTATATACTTTTTGTAAACTCTTTCTGCATTAGTTTCTTTAAATTTTCTATAGAGGTTTTCCTTCTGTTTACAAAGCTTCTTTAGTCTATTATTAAACCAGCATTTATTTATTTTGTTTAATGTGTATTTAGTTGGTATATGATTTTCTATAATGCTTTTAAGATGGTTTTTAATGAAATTCCAGAGGTCATCGACTGGTTGGTTAATGTCTTTTTCTAATAAGAATGTTTGTTGAAAGTTTAGTGCAGCTTGGTGTAGTTGTGTCAGGTTACATTTATTCCAGAGTAAGATTTTTCTTTTGGGTTTTGTATTGGCTACTGCTTTTATCTGACTGTGTATTTTTATGATCTCATGGTCTGATAGACCAGGGATAATTTCATAATCAACTACTAATCCAGGTCTGTTGGTTAAGAAGAGATCTAATGTGTTGTTTAATCTAGTTGGCTTTTTAATGATTTGATCTAAACTTAGGTTGTGTAAAGTTTCTATGAAAAGCTCATTTATGTCCTTAAGGTTTTGGTGTTTATCTATGGTTAGTGTTTTCCAATTTATATCAGGTAGGTTGAAATCACCCATAATCCAAAAAACTGCATTTTTCTTTGTCTCTTTAAGTGTAGTAATCTGATTACATAGTTCCTGCATGTATTCTAAACTAGAATTTGGTGGTCTGTAAATGCTGCCTATTATTAAGGATGTTGAGGTGGTATTAATTTTACAAAATGTTGATTCTACATTTTTTGAGTTAGGTAAGGTAATTTCTTCTGCTATAAGAGTGTTTTTTATTGCTAAAAGAACTCCTCCATGATTATCAGCCCTATCTTTTCTAAAAATTTCATAATTACTATTGAAAATTTAAGTGAGAATTTAAGTGCATGTGTATGCACGATAAGATGTTAAACTACTGCTGTTACCTGTTACTAAATTAGATCTTTATTATTATTTCTTAACTTTGTCTTGCACTGTTTTTTTATGACTCGACTTTGATCTTATCTTATATAATACAGACGTTACTTCAAAATAGAAGATAATTACTTCCTACGCGTCATGCATCAAGCAATACATATTAACCAATGACTTAAAAACTGCCAAGGTATTGGTTTTCCTGGCTAGGCAACCCATTCCATGCTCTAATAGCATTGGGGAAGAAGGAGCATTTGTACAAATTTGTCCTAGCATATGGGACGAGGAATGCACTTTTATCTTTGTGTCTTTCTGAGTATTTTATTAGATTGTGTTTTAGTATTTGAAGATTATGGTTCAGTGTTTTATGACTTAACATTCAATCAGTTTTCAAATTCATGTTGAACACACGGTTCCCTAATAGCTTCACCAACACAGTACTGTATTTAAAACATTGGATCTATATAATGTGAAGAGAGCTCTTTTGACAAACTTTACTCAACAATAAATATTAACCTACAAAGTCTCTGCCCTAAGAGATCCCCGTTGAAGATTTTCATACATGGTGGGAAAACTATAAATAGCCTACTTATTGGTGTTTCCGGTGTAAATAATAAAGGAAGTGCTGTTAAGCTATGTTGTTTTTTTTAAACTGGAATGGTTAAAAAAAAATATTATCCTCTTTCATTTGTAATTTTTGTTTTAGTTGGCAACCTTGAAGTTCGAGTTTGCGTCCTTGACATTGTTTAGTTTGAAAATCTCCAAGCTTATCTTATCTTATATAACACAGACGTTATTTCAAAAAAGAAGATCCTTACGTCCTACGCGTCATGCATGTTAACCAATGACTTAAATTCTGTCAAGTCACTGGTTTTCCTGTCTGACTCAGGGAACCCATTCCATGCTCTAATAGCACTAGGGAAGAAGGAGCAATAATGAAAGGAAGTCTGCCCCTGGTATATTTTTAAACTATATTTTTTATGGACCAACTTTTTTTTTGTTTTGTTTCTGCTTAGAATAAGATATTTTCTAAACTGCTCTTATCTTGTCCGTAACATTAATGTACTTAAATTTCATAAAAGAAAATACAATGACAGAAGAAAACAAAATGGTTGTATCTATTTATTCATTGCTGAGAGGGAAATTATTTCCAACGAAGGTGAACTCTGTGAAACTCCATCAATGACCAGTGCAAGAATATTAAGTTCGTGATAAGATTATTATCGATTCCGGAAAGATGCCCTTTTTTTTTTTCTATTAGCCTACATCAGATGGCTTCTGGCTGTGCGTTAAAGGAATTAAAAGATACTCGGAGCGCTGTAGTCATTATTTAGTTCAGTAAGGGCTTTTTAATTTTTATTTCCTGCTCGCTGTCTCTGACAGTGGATGCATTCTGTATGGTTGAATTATTGTAGGCTTACGTCAGTGGCGTAGCATCCATGGCGCGAAGGGGTTCAATGAGCCCGGGCCCATGACCAATAGGGACCCATGAGAGCACTACAAAGTTGAATACAAAATGTATTGAATGTAATAGTTTAAATGTTTTAAATTCGTATGTATTTTTATTAAACCATTCATTCATCATGTTTCTATATTATATATCTGCTTATTAACAAAGGTTTTTTTTTAGCAATGCGAAATTCCAATCAGATTAGAAAACTTTTGTTTGTTTATATTAAACACGAGATCGTAAATTTAAGTTGTGGTATACAAAACCATTTAGTGTCATGAGACAATTTAATTATGCCTACCTGTCAAAAGCTGTAAATTAATTAACAATCATTACACCATCACTTTCAGAAGGTAGTAACCATACCCACATAGAAATGACGTTTTTAAAATGTACTGATATATTCGAGACAACTTTTGTCATAATCTTGGGGAGGGGAGTGGTGGCCCACTATCGTATTCCTGAACCCGGGCCCACGAGTATCTTGCTACGCTCCTGGCTTACATGTCTACCTATGTCTATTGTTACTTCTTAAATATTGCTGCGTCTATTGTTACGTGTGCCCCCTGGTACCTCCTGGTTATTTCAATCACAAAATGTGGTCATTATTAAATGTGGTCATTATTAAATGTCTTAAACGTCTCGGTGTCGTCTTAAACAATGGTGACGTTAGTGTGCCAAAACTTTAGGATGTCAAACTCTAAAGTACCAAACTCAAAAGTGCCAAACTTTAGGATGTCAGATGTAAAAGTACCAAACTATAGGATGTCAAACTTGAAAGTACCAAAATATAGGATGTCAAGTTTAAAAGTACCAAAATATAGGATGTCAAATTTGAAAGTACCAAACTTTAGGATGTCAGACTTGAAAGTACCAAAATATAGGATGTCAAACTTGAAAGTAACAAACTTTAGGATGTCAGACTTGAAAGTACCAAAATATAGGATGTCAAACTTGAAAGTACCAAACTATAGGATGTCAAACTTGAAAGTACCAATCTTTAGGATGTCAGACTTGAAAGTACCAAAATATAGGATGTCAAATTTGAAAGTACCAAAATATAGAATGTCAAACTTGAAAGTACCAAACTATAAGATGTCAAACTTGAAAGGACCAAAATATAGGATGTCAAACTTGAAAGTACCAAACTATAAGATGTCAAACTTGAAAGTACCAAAATATAGGATGTCAAATTTGAAAGTACCAATCTTTAGGATGTCAAACTTGAAAGTACCAAAATATAGGATGTCAAATTTGAAAGTACCAAACTTTAGGATGTCAGACTTGAAAGTACCAAAATATAGGATGTCAAATTTGAAAGTACCAAACTTTAGGATGTCAGACTTGAAAGTACCAAAATATAGGATGTCAAATTTGAAAGTACCAAACTATAGGATGTCAAACTTGAAAGTACCAAACTATAGGATGTCAAATTTGAATGTACCAAACTATAGGATGTCAAACTTGAAAGTACCAAACTTACGAGTGTTAAACTTAAAAATGTCAAACTCTAAAAAGTGCCAAACTTATAAATGTCAAACCTTAGGGTGGCATGTCATACTTAAGAGTGCAGACATATGAACTGTGGTGCATACTATTGAAAACGTCACGTGATCAGACAATCGGATCTAAACAAAGGTTGAAATGCGTGTTGGTGTGTCCTTGCGTGTTTGTGTGTGTTAATACTTTAAGGGGGATGTGTGCAATCAGTATGTTTGAAAGTTGTTTACTGACATCTTGCATTTATTTTGTAATAGCGACAGGTAACAATCGTGTTGTCATTGACACAACACTCTCTCGCTGACCTGACGTAGGTGTTGTGCCGGGTCCCCCCCACCCCACACACACACACATACACACAACTAGTCGACACAGAGACACGCGACCTGATCTCCATGTCTGTAATCTGGTGAAATCACGTCATTGTTGAAAAGGTCAAGTGTAGACTCAATAGGTCATAGGTGTAGTAGACTTACCTTACGTCATAGACGGAGTGGACTTCACGTAGATCAAAGGTGTAGTCGAGTTAAAGTAGGTTTTGAAGTCCGAAGATTTAAAATATGTGCAGTATTTTCACATGTCCACGTAGCAGTGGCGTAGCTAAGGTGGGGGGGAGGAGGGGGGAGAATTTTAAAATCCCCCCCCGAGCCCCCACTTGAAGGGGCCCCCTAAATGAGTGTTTTTTTTACGTAAAGTATTGAATATTACGCAAAATGCAGGGGCCCCAAAAAAAGGTCAAACCCCCGGGCCCCCAAGTGATGGCAAATTCCTAGCTACGCCCCTGCCACGTAGACTCAGTTCCTACCTGCATGTTTTGTCACGTTTCACGAAAGTGTAGACTTAAAGCATTGGTGTCGAGCTTAGTATTATTAAAGAATCGCTTCGTACAATTACAAATACATGTTTTTTTGGCAATAAATAATGATAATAATGATCTTTATCATCTATAAGGAAATGTGGCTTACTTGTCTGTGCATTGCACCCAGCAAGACATTATAACTATAGAAAACCAAAATATGCATTCACACCAGACCCACTCATTGATGCGAGTATTCGTTTTTTGGTGCACTATCAAACTTTACATTTGTGAACAGGTACGAATGGTAAAGCGCTTGGCTTACAAACCGGGGGTCCCGGGTTGGAATCCTGGTGAAGGCTGAGGGTGGGTTGTTTTTGGGATCTTTGGGCGCCTCTGAGTCCGATCAGCTCTAAGGGGTACCTAACATTAGTTGGGAAAATGTGAAGGCGGTTGGTCGTTGTGCTGGTCAAATGACACCAATGTTAACCGTAGGCCCAGAAACAGATGACCTTTACATCATCTGCCCTATAGACCACAAGGTCTGAAAGTGGAACTTTTTACGAATGGATGGTCAAAAAAAGGCGCGCATTTTTCGGCCTGATTATAAATGCCGGGGCCGATTCTCACACCCTGTCCACCCCTGTCAGACACTGAAACCAAATAAACCAAAATAGTTGAATCAATAAACTAGGTCAGTTAAACAGAATGAAGGAAGCATTTAAAACAGGAGCAAACAAGACAGGTAATCAATCAATCAAGACAGACAAATCAAAATCGAATTACTCAAGTCACTGAAATCCAATGCACTAAGAGAATACAATTAAAATAGAACAGAACAAACAAAATAGTCACATCAATCTCGCTACAAGTGACAGATCGATACTGCCCTATGTTTCCATTTTAGAAGACAGTCACTTCGATCTCAATGATTGTGAGATGACTTATGCGTAGATCGATACTGCCCTGTTTCCATTTGAAAAGACAGTCACTTCGATCTTAATGATTGTGAAATGGCTTATGCAGAGATCGATACTGCCATATGTTTCCTTTTGAAAAGACAGTCCCTTCAATCTCAGTGATTGTGAAATGACGTATAAAATGCAGAGATCGATACTGCTTTATGTTTCCCATCGAAAAGACAGTCACTTCGATCTCAAAAACACACTGACTTATAACATGCTAAATCGATACTGCCCTATAATTTTTCTCTATAAGAAACTAGATGAGTTATATTAAAAAGTATAAACATGTTGAATTTGTTTCGCTTTTTCAAAAAGAATACAAATTTCATAGATAAAATGTGTGACTCGGCTGAATAAACCGCCTGGCTACCTATCAGGGTTGTGTTTGCAGCACCGAAAGCTTCTCCTAAACTAGCAGAAGTGAGAGGCCGGTCCATTTTCAGGTTGGGCGCATTAACATGTGTATGTACTAGAGCGTGGATCGAAATGTTTCTCCACCTAAAAACGTGTTCTACTGGTTGTTGTAAACATAAACAAAACAAAAAAAAACTCCAACTCCTCTAATTAACGTTTATATTATTACTTATTCAAATGAACTTTAACCTTAGTAAAACTGCAAAACTCATTCATGCCCACCAATTAATGTGTATAAATTGCCACTTACGCTGTGCAAACGGGAGATCTTGGCAGTTGTGGCTTCTCTGGCTTAGGTAAGTTTTGACTTGGTCCTTCTATAGTAGGGAAGTTAAATCTTTTGTTTCAAAGTCCTTTTACATTTTTTTTTAATTATTGAAGCTAAACTAACTATTATGCATTCGTTATAACAAATGTGTATTCTTTTCCAGTAGAATTTATATATCAACTATTGTTTAACTAAAGCAATAGTTTGTGTTGGTATAAATGACTTAGAAGGGGGAAAAATGTTTTTATGATGTCTTTGATTGTTAAGCAATTTTAATTTGTTGTGTAAGGACTGTGATTGAGTTGTTATCGTCTGTCAATGTTTACGTAGTGAATTCACCGGCTGCCACTATCTGGTTGTATTTTTACGCGTGCATATTTTGTTTCGGCGTAGGGTTTTACGTTTGAGTGATGTGGTTATCTTCTCATTCATTTAAAGGAAAATTCAATCATGGTCCTTTTGTCTATCATAATCTCGCTATATATATGAGAGAGAGAGAGAGAGAGAGGCAGAGAGAGAAGCATAAAGAGAGAGAGAGAGAGAAGAAAAAAGAGAGAGAGTAGCAGAGAGAGAGAGAAGCACACACACACAGAGAAACAAGAAGGGAGATAGGTAGAGAGAGAGAGAGAGAGAGAGAGAGAGAGGCAGAGATAAAGAAGAAGAGAGAAAAGGCAGAAAAAGAGAGAGAAAGAACAAGGGAGATAGGTAGACAGAGAGAGAGAGAGAGAGAGAGAGAGAGAGGCAGATATAAAGAAGAATAGAGAAAAGGCAGATAAAGAGAGAGACACGTACAGACACATAGAGAAAGAAGAAGAGAGATCAGAGAGAGAGATGAAGAGATGCAGAAGGAGAGAGAAAGAAGAAAAGAGAGCAGCATAGAGTAGAAAGTAGTACATAGTAGAAAGAAAAATGAATACAGGCACACATATATTGAAGTATTTTGGCGACCTCCAATAAGTGTGTCAACTTACAAGGAAGTAATATGCAAAGTAGCCAACACTTCAACCAGATAGTAAGCATACCCATCTATCAGAGGCCTACTTATTCATCAATGGCACAAGCCGTGGCTAGTACTTTTCAATAGCCACTTTGAAATGACCTATTGAAGTGTAGCTCAGGCCTCACAGATTTACAAGCCTTAAAACTAAAAAAAAATGGCTTTTACAACAGCGGTAACAAAATATTTGCAGAAAACAGGACTTGGAATAGGTCTTTATATTTATATATTGTTTCGAGTACAGAATGCTAGTTTAAATGGGGAATATACTTTCTAACTTTGTACTTTGTATTAACTCAGAGAAAGTAAAACAATCAGTTTCCGGACTCGACTTGCGGCTTTCCGCTGTGGCCAGGTTTTTGTTCTCGAGAGGTTGAGTAAACTTGTCTTATAAAATACTGACATTACTTCAGAAAGAGACGATAATTCTGTCTTCTGTCCTGACATATTTCTAAATTTGGTGATGTTACTAATGATGTTAATCTAATCAAGTGTCAATATTCCCTGTTGTAAATCTCACGACTCTATATTTTGCGTTTGTTCCTTATTTCTTTATGTTTTCTTGAGTTAAGGAATGCCAAACAGAGGACACATATTCTAATTTTGGCCTACCAGGGTGTAATAGCATTAAAGTTGTTCACATTTTTCATAATTTTATCAATATGGAGGTTCCTTCATAATTTTTCCTTCATTAAAACAACTAGATATTCTCTGTCTGCGTAACTGGTTGAACTGGCCATTTAAGGTTAATAATATAATTAGCTGATTGTTTTTTTTTTGTTACTCTTAATAAAAGGCATTTTTCTGGGTACTAAGTCTGGTAAGACATGCTCCAATTTGATTCCCATTTCTGCAATTCTTCTAATTCTCTTTGTAAAATTTTAGTATCGTCTGTTGTTTTCTTGTTCTATATATTAGGCGCGGTGGATGAGCGGTACAGCGCTTGGCTTCCGAACCGTGGACCGGGGTTCGAATCCTGGGATTTTTAATTTCAGGATCTTCGGGCGCCTCTGAGTCCACCCAGCTCTAATGGGTACCTGACATTAGTTAAGGAAAAGTAAAGGCGGTTGGTCGTTGTGCTGGCCACATGACACCCTTGTTATTCGTAGGCCACAGAAATAGATTACCTTTACATCATCTGCCCTTTAGACCACAAGGTCTGAAAGGGGAACTTTACTTTACTTTTACTATATAGTATGCAATCGTCTGCAGGTAATCTAACTTTTGTTCCTGAACTATTGCGATTCAGTAGGTTATTTATGTCACCAATACTAAGAGTGTTTAAAAGAAAAAAATAATGTGTTAGAGATTGTTTTTTACTTTAATAAAAGATGTTTTATCTCTGAGGGAAAACTAAATGCCTGGTGCCATTGGTGTTTAGAATCAACAAAGTGTGGATAGGATGTATTTTTAAAAAAATAAATTATTATTTAAGTTTTTGTACACGTTTGGAACTGTAGAATCACACATTTTTTAAGCTCGTTCATTTGTAGCACAAGATAATTTTAAAATAGAAGAAGCATAATGACAATGATGTGTTCAAAGTAATTAGAAACAAAGAGGAAACTATTAGTGGTAAAAAACAACAACAACAACCGAATTAAAACGAATATCAGCTGCCGCTATTTAGCTTTTAAGTTGACAAAATATTTTCATTTAGTGTCCTTGACCTTTTTTTTTTTTTATTTTTTTATTTCTTCTTTTTTTTTTTTTTTTTAAAGGTTTTTCTTGAAGTTTACTTATATCGCCTCAACATTTTCCCACAACGCTTTCTCTTCTTTTTCTTTGTCATCGCATCCAGGTCCGAAATGTGTTTTTATTATTTCTTCAAACTATTAGGACGCATTCATTCGACAGAAGAATCTTTTTAGGATGATATTTCCACAATCAGGGGGCTGGGGGTGGCCGAGTGGTAAAGCCCTTTTGCTTCCTAGCCAAGACGTATCGGGTTTTTAACTCGATGAAGACTAGGATTTTGAATTTCTGGACTTTTCGGACACACAATTCTGATGGCTACCTGACATTAGTGAAGGAAAGTAAAGCCGGTTGGTCGTAGTGCTGGCTGGCAAAGTAAGATAAGATAAGATAACTTTTATTGATCCAATCAAATGGAAATTCGATTTGACTACAATTGACAACCTCAGCCTAACCGTATGCCGTAGAAACAGATGATGTTTACATCGTCTGCCCTATAGATCGCAAGGTCTGAAACTCTGAATGGGTTACAAATTTCCACACAGCGTCATGGGGCAAGTTTGTTTCAAATAAGAGATACAAAAAAAAATATCATTGCGCTCTGGGCTTATACTTTGTCTGTTCTTAAATATTTTTTTCTCTATCCGCTCTGGGTGAATCGTTAATAGCCGTGGAGTTTGGAGACGTTTAAGAACGCTTGTCTAGACTAATAAAGTGGTATTGATTTACTTCTTCATAGAAATGGTTCCCGACTGTTTCGAGATTATTGTGGGTGGGACTCCAAGCATTCTGGCCACGACCATTAAAAGTATGCCTCCAGACCTTGCCATCTATCGGGCAAATAAAGTGACGCTCAGCTGTTTCTAAGGAAGAAGGTCTACGATGGTGTCATGGGGCCAACACAATGACGAGTTTATGTCAGGAATTTATCAGAGTTGATTAGAATTGCGTGAGCTCGTGGTAATCCTAATAATCCCGAAGTTCCAAATCTCTGTCTTCACTGAGATTCGAACACAAGACTGTCGAGTTGGAAGCCTCACAACTTGGTCGCCAAAACGCGTCCAGATATTCTGACGTGTATGGAAGGTGGTTTTGTACCACCGTGACCAATCGTTAAAGAAGGCCTGACAATGATCTGAAACGTCACAACCTGTGGGCTGTTTAAGCCAATAGCTCGTTTCCATGTTGTAGAGACCTCTGTCTGCAGTTTTTCTGTCTTGCACTCCTCTTGTCTCCCCTTTTTAATCTGTCTTTGTCTTTATCTCTTTCTGTCCCTTTTTCTCCGTTTCACTCTTTTTTCTGTCTTATTTAGTCTCTCTCTTGTTTCTCTTTATTCCTTCTTCGTCTTTGTGCCCATCTCTCTATCTCGTTCCTTTTCACTCTTTGTTTTTCATACTGTCTCTCACACACATACACGAACTACAGCTGTAGACTTACATACGTATAAAAACAATATATATATATATCTTCCCGTTTCCCACTTAAGAAATGGATATCATCAAATAAAGGACATGTTTGCAATGAACTCTAGATCGCTCTGTAAGGCTTGGAATAAGCCGGGACCGCATCTCAGTGTCCGGGAAAATCCAATGATTTATTCATGTATTCTACTTACAATCTTACAACCCCAAACCTTCCCCCCCCCCTTTCCCAGCTATTTCCATAATGCCAGTTAATGCAACATCCAGCCGTGAGCACGTCTTTTCCTTCCTGTCTTTCGGTACAAACATACGGTCAACAAATGTTTTTTTGTTTTGTTTTGTTTTGTTTTGTTTTTCTTTCTCCCCATTTGCTTTTCTGTTTTTTTTTTTGTTTTTTTTTTGTTTGTTTTTTTGTTTCTGAACTTTCAGAATATATTGTGATGTTTTTCTATGTATATTTTTCAATTTTATTTTTAATGTGGATTTCTCTAGAAATAGGAATACATACATTAAGATGTCTGTGTCTTGAAGTTTTATCTCAGCAGTCCTGGCATCGCTGAGTGGGTGACAGCCTTGGGGCCAAGCGCTGAGGTGGAAAGTTATTAAGTCTTTGAGAGATCCCTGTTTTGTTTCGTTTACCCTTTTCTATTTAAAGAAAAAAGCAATTCTAATTTTTTAATGTTCTTATTTCAAATGTTGGGACAAAAAAACAACAAAACAAACAACACATCTAAGTAATCCTTAGTCGTAAGTATTATTAAGGGAATACTTTATAGATAAGACCAACTGACATCCAAGGAAACTGTCAAAGCACATTTACATGTCAACTGTGCTCAACCGAGACTATGCGTTATAGAGAGCTTCAACACTGACCTGCGACGTCGCAACCTGTGGGGAGTGGAGACCAATAGCTCGTTGCCACGTGTAAAGACCTGTGATGTGTACAACAGACCTGTGACGTGTACAGACCTGTGACGTGTACAGACCTGTGACGTGTACAGACCTGTGACGCGGCAACGAGCTATATGTCTCTACTGACTACAGGTTTACAGGTCAGTGTTCAGGCCGTCTCTCAGTGGCGTAGAGATCTGAGGGGCCGGGAAGTAATTGGTCTCATTAGGGGCCCCCTGTATTTTAACATTCGAAATCATGACATGAGACACTTTGGGTTGCAATCGTCCCACAAGTGGGATAATTGTCCTCTTCGATGGTAAGTAGTGCTTTTATACTGCCCACACCGGCTACCAGCTGAACGTGGTTATTTGTAAGGTAGTCCTGCCAGCGTAGGCCCATTATAGAGGCGAATGCACCTTTGAAACGTTCTATACAGAAGTTCATTTAGCAAGAAAAACATTTTAAAAACTTTTGGGAAAAAAAAAGAAAATACCTTCTTTATTTCTTATCTTATCTTATATAATACAGACGTTACTTCAAAAAAGAAGATGTTTACGCCCTACGCGTCATGCCTTTAGACATGCATATTTAGTCAATGACTTAAATTCTGCCAAGTCACTGGTTTTCCTGGCTAGCTCAGGCAACCCATTCCATGCTCAAATAGCACTAGGGAAGAAGGAGTGTTTGTACAAATTTGTCCTAGCATATGGGACGAGGAGTGTGCCATTATCTTTGTGTCTTTCTGAGTATTGTATTAGATTTTGTTTTTCTATTTGAAGATTATGGTTTAGAGTTTTATGTATCATTGCTACTTTACTTTATTTAACTTATAGAGGTATCTTTTTCTGTTAGTTTATAAAACAATAGAACACATTTTTAACCCGTCCCTTCTCCCTTTCTCCCCGAGAAAGAGTCCTGGTTAAGAGAATGTGTAGATCTAGTACACTTTTTTAATATTCCAATGATCAGCATTTAGATCTAGACTCAGAACACGATGCGCACAATTTTCTTGAATGTTAATTTTATTAAATTCTTGAATCAATAATGAACTACATTCGGAAATTCCCGAAAGCGGTAGTCCTTTCAAGAACGCGACAGTCCTTTCAAAACCCCATGTTGGATCTAGACCTAGATGTAGTCTCTAGCCAAATTTACATTTACTTTTTTTTTTACTTTGAAAAAAAACTATAATGATCAAACTATGACCCCCCCCCCCCTTAAAAAAAAAGGAAAACAAATTCTTTTGATCTCGCAATCTATGGAGCAGACGATGTAAAGTTAATCTATTTCTGTGGTCCATGGTTTACGAGGGTGTCATGTGCCCAGCACAACGACTGACTGATACTTTTCACCAACAAAAGTCAGGTACCCATTAGAGTTGGGTGGACTCAGGGACGGCCTAAAAATCTCAAATTTCAATATCTGAGATTCGAACCTGGAGACTATCGATTCGGAACCAAAGCACTCTACCTCTCAGACACCACGCACCCCTTCAATGACCTCTGTGGGCCCATTTTAGTCAAGAGCCCTGAAGCCCTCATTGGCGCCTTGGTTACTACGCCACTGCTCGTGACGCGAAAGTGTACTCAATTCAAAATGAGTAAAGACTTGCACTCTTGGCCAGCCACAGAGAATTAGCAATTTTAAAACCCAACTGTGAAATAACAATATTTACCTGTTGTTGTTGGTTGGTGTTTTCGTTGTGTTGTTGTGTATTCTCGTGACGAACTTTGACCTAGAAGGAAGAATTTAAAAAAGAAGTCAAAATCGATGTTGTTTGCTGCAAGATATTAGCATAATTTAAAAAGGTAGGGTGGTAGAGTAAAGTTTCTTTTCAGCCTGTGTTTTCTATAGGTCAGATGATGTAATGGTCATCCGTTTCTGAGGCTACGGTTTACGAGGGTGTCATGTGGCCAGCAAAACGACCAACCGCCTTTACTTTTCCTAATTAGAGTCAGGTACCCATTGAGAGTTGGGTGGACTCTGGAGCACCCAAGGATCCCGAAATTAAAATCCCAGTCTTCACCAGGATTCAAACCTGGAACCCCCGGTTCGGAAGCCCTGCGCTTTACCTCTCAGCCGCCGCGCCTCGGGGGGGGGGGGGGAAGAGGGTTTATTTCAAATAAGAGATAGGAATTTCAAAAGTAAAGTACATTTCCTTTCAGACCTTGTGATCTATGGGGCAGATGATGTTAAGGTCATCTTTTTCTATGGCCGACGGTTAAAAAGCAGGATGTCATGAGGCCAACCGCCTTTACTTTCCCTAACTAGATTCAGGTACCCATTAGAGTTGGGTGGACTCTGGAGCACCCTAAAACTCCCGAAATTAACATCCCAATCTTCACTGAGATACGAATCTAGGACCCCAGGTTCGGAAGCCAGGCGCATTAGTTTAAAAGCATTTTCATGGGTTAAATAACCTAGGTCCACTAAAGCCGCAAGGTTCATTTAGAAGAAATATTATTTTTTAACTGTTTATATGTCCTCTAGTTCTAATATGAAATTGCGGCTTTTTTTTTTTTCAATTAGGTTTTCTTCGCTAGGCACATGAAATTTTTTGAAAAAAGTTCTTAGCATTTTGGAATCAAGTGTACATATAGATCTAACAAAATTGATTCCATGATTATTTTCGATCGTTATTAAGAATCAAGCAAAGAAAAAAAAATGCCTTATGGTAATTGCAAGGGACCCCATTTCTAAAAATAACTTAGGTCATCAAAGACCAAGAACTATAAGGATCCTTATCAAGTCTAGATCCAGTCCTCGTTATTTCAATTTTGAAATGTTCGTAAAGGTATGCTCCCAGCAGAGATCTAGATCAAGACACATCTAATAAGGCGACGTCTTTGAGAGTCTTTTAGAATCTGCAACAAGCTTCGACACCGACATGACGTAAGGTCGTGTGTGGAGGACTGTGTCTATGTTTGCGTTGGCTGGTGTGTGTGTGTTTTGGTGTTGACTTTATGTAGTGACAAAGTGCATCCTGTTTTGTTTTTGCATTCTTTGAGATAATGTCTTTCTTCTACTGTCTTTTTGTCTTTAAAAAATGTTGTTGTTTTTATCTCTATAGAAAATTAATTTGTTGTTTCTGTTTGGCTCTGTCCTACTTTCAACTTTCACGGGATTTATTTTCCCTTTCATTTTTCTTGAGACTACTCACACTGAACAATTAAGTGTTTCATGCTCCGTGGTCTCACGCTCTCCACTGACCTCACTCTCTCTCTCTCTCTTACTCTCCCTCTTTCACAACCTCTTTCTTAATCTCTCTCTCTTTCTTTCTGACTTTCTCTCTCATCCACTTCGTCTCTCAGCCTTTCTCTCATTTTCGCAAATTCTCTTTCTTCCTCTCTGTCTTCCTCTCTTTCCCTCTCTCTCTCTTTCTTTCTCTCTCTCTTTCTCTCTCTTTCTCTCTCTCTTTCGTTCTTTTTCTTTCTCTCTTTCTGTCTCACTCTCTGTCTTCCTCTCTTTCCCTCTCTCTCTCTCTTCCTTTCGCTCTCTTTCTCTCTCTTTCTCTCTCTCTCTCTTTTTCTGTCTCACTCTCTCTGTCTGACTCTCTCTCGACATCTTTCTCTTTTACTTTATATTTCGTATTTTTGACTCTTCTCTCTCACCATTTCTCAAGGGCCTTACCTTTCTTTATCTTGTTACTCCACTATAGCACTTCTCTTTCTTTGTTTTTACTTCTCTTAATCATTCTCTATTATATTATTTCTATGTCCCTTACCATGGATTTAATTCTATATATTATTAATATCTATAACAATATATATATATATATATATATATATATATATATATATATATATATATATATATATATATATATATATACATAATATAGTTCCCCTTTCAGACCTTGCGATGTATGGGGCAGACGATACAATATAAGTGTCGTCTGTGTCTGTGGCCCACTGTTAACGAGCGTGTTATTAAGCCAGCACAACGACCAACCGCCTTTACTTTTCCCTAACTATTGCCAGGTACCCATTAGAGATGGTCGGACTCAGAGGCGATCTAAAGATCCCGAAATTAAAAATCTAGTATTTACCAGGATTCGAACCCGTAACCCCTCGTTTCGTTAGCCAGGAACCAGATGATTTTAAAAAGCAGAATGAAACTGAAAGAGAGCATTGGTGAGATGAGAGAAAGACACAAAGAGAAATGAAGAAAGAGAGATGTGGAGAGAAAGAGAAGAAAAAGATCATGAAAGCCGAAAAACTATAAGGATGAAAACTATTTTGTTACATCTTAGCATATTACGGAAGAGTTCTTAATAGAACACAATACACCGTCAAAATAAACGCACTGATAACTTTGTTAACCTTGATCTGTCATAACCTACATACACACTCAATGAATTTAAAATTTCATCCGACGATTTGTGAATCACGTGATCAGCAGCATCTACATTCCATCTCTCTAAAGAGCTGAATAAACTTTTTTTTCCCAACATCCCTATCTTCAAGTCTCAACATGTGTGATGTGTATTTGTGTGGGTGTATATCATATCAGCGTATGTGTGTCTGCTAGAAGGCGTATATCAAAGCTTCGGGGCTGTGTGTGTGTGTGTGTTTGTTGCGTACTTCTTTGGCGTATGCCCAGTTTCTAGAACCAATCAATAGATCACTCTTTGATGGAGAGATATCCATCCTGAAATCAATTACTATCTCCACGTGTGGGGTTTGGGGAGAACCTAGACACTGTACGCTTTTTTTTTTTTTTTTTGGTAAAACTCTTGTGTCTAGATCTGTTTCAACATACACGCATGTGTTCAGAACTACTGTTGTACAGCCGTTACCAGCGGTCATTGGTGGACTCCATATGGACATTCGGTGGGTCGGTACCCAAATGTGCTGGTAGGCTCGCCACAAATGGACCACTTAGAATGACAGAAAGGCCCTTAAAATGCTATAGTATTTTCTGTTAAAAGGCCCAACAGGGCGTCTTAACGTTTTGTAAAAGATCTTATTCTGACTTTACAAAGTAATAGGTAGTCTTGCTCCTTTTCCGTAATACTGGAAGATATATGGCATAGTTTTCTATTCCAAATTTAAGGATGAGTGCATTCTTTCACATGATCACTCAAACTCAGTTGCGACCTTCATATTTTGCCACAACTTAGGAAGACAAAGCCGATATTCGCCGGGGATCAATTTAAGTTTTCGTCGTCTGCGAATGTCTTTGACAAGGTATTTTCTTCTGGTCTCAATATATGTCAATTGAATCTCTTGTGAGCTCTCCAGCTGTCTCTTTCTTAGAGGCCATCTTTTCTCAATGCAAGTGCAGGCAAAATGGCGCCTGATTTGATCTTTATTGCGCTTCTTCGGGAAAGGGGGGGGGGGACTTCCCTTTAACGCTGTCCAAAAAGGCTAAGACTAAGACTGCTTTATTGATCCTTAAGGAAATTTGATGTGATTACAAGGACTCTTTTCTCATATAAAGACAACACAACAGAAAAATACACATAAATACAACAGACACAACATAAAGAATTCATTCAGCGACTACACACAGGCATCTTGGTCCTTTTCATGTTCCCTGATCAACGAGTGGCGGTGATATAGTCCCACTTGGCCTGCGGTCATCCGCAGAGCACAATGTAATAATCTTCTTGTGAGCTTCAACTATTCACACTTTATGATAAGTCAACATTAGAATGTCGATTAACGAACATCAGAATGTCGATTAACGAACATCAGAATGTCGATTAACGAACATCAGAATGTCGATTAACGAACATCAGAATGTCGATTAACGAACATCAGAATGTCGATTAACGAACATCAGAATGTCGTTTAACGAACATCAGAATGTCGATTAACGAACATCAGAATGTCGATTAACGAACATCAGAATGTCGATTAACGAACATCAGAATGTCGTTTAACGAACATCAGAATGTCGTTTAACGAACATCAGAATGTCGTTTAACGAACATCAGAATGTCGATTAACGAACATCAGAATGTCGATTAACGAACATGAGAATGTCGATTAACGAACATCAGAATGTCGATGCCAAAAGATCGCCACTCAGTCCTACTTTGACCACTGGCAGACGACAGTAAGCAGAATATTGCCCAGATGGTCCAGTAATGCCAGGGTCGATTTTGACACGTAGTACTTCCCTGCCAGTGTTCAAAGAGATATTTAGGCCTACTGTCCAGGTTCAAACCTCCTGTGGGAAACAAAGAAAACCACTTTCGATAGTTAGCTTATTAATGTTACACTATCAGTGTTCAGAGAAACAGGGGCTGTTAAAAAGGTGGCTCACTTGCAAATGAACGAAAAACCCTGACAATGATATATTCTAACTTTTAATGTCAATGGCACTTTAATTTAGATGGAACTTTATACTGATGACATATAAGTCAAGCGGATATAAAGTTGTTGTTTTGTTACATTTAAATTTATAGGATAAAATGATCATTATATTTCCATCATCATTTGACACTACAAGATCAGATCTTACTTTAACCTTAAAAATGCATTCCTATCGAGCTTAAAGAAGAAGTTCATTATTTTTGTTTTCTATAGAAAAGGGAGATAAATCTTGCAAAATTGATTTATGCGGCAGTGATTGTGCGGTTCTTTCCCTGATATAAACTCTTTCTTTTTTTTTAAGGTAATTTTTAAAAAATATTTTGCTTGTTTCTACGCTGTTACCAAATGTCATCGAGGTAATCTGTAAGCGTCTTCAGTTTGCGTCCCAGCTAATGGGAAAAGGATTACAGATTAATTTAATTTTAATTACACAGTAATGGTATGGTAATAAATAGTGTAATGAACTAATTCAGCTACTCCCAGCTACCAGCTATAAATGTGTGTGTGTGGGGGGGGGATAGCGGGTAGCTGGAGGGGGCTCCAATCACTAGAAACTGGGCTATTTAAATGTTTATTTTTTCTGATTGCCTACAGAATCAATATATAGACGAGACTATATACCCAACAACCAGTGGGCCACACATCTGATGTAGCTACATAAAAAATATTAAATTCACTGAAGTCTTTTTTATACATCTTAACATTGCACTATTCACTATACGAGTGATGTGTGGTGGCTTCGACTTCGTTTTTTGTAGTCGCTTCTTGATAAAGTGGTTTTATATTCTGAGTCGGGACACTTTGGACATGAATCCACAACTTACGGCTCACTATTTGTCCTTCGTTGTAAATAACATGTTTCGAAAATTGCAAGAAATGTAGTTTTATAATTTTATAAATGTTCTGCAAATAATAAAAATATATAAATTGTGAACTCTTATTTATTGGTAACTATAAAATATAAATGGTAAACAGGTCATTGAATAAAATAGTTTTAATCTGCATGTTATTGAAGATTAAGGTCATTGCTTTCAAACAATTTTATCGATAAGAACTTTGCGGAAAACTGAAGCGATGGTTGAATTCCCCGAGATGGAAGACCTACGGCTATAGTCAATATCTACGGCGAATCGATCTTAAACTTCAATTGATGGCCTATATATTAAGCCGATGCCGGGGATGGGACAGCTTCTGGGGAATTTCGTCGCCCCGTCGGCTAAAAACAAGACATTTCGACTCCACAGTTTTATGTTTTATTTACTAGCTGCTTTTAGTTTTCACTGCTGTCACATTGGGGAAAAGAGGCTTTGGATTAAAGAAACACAAACTTGTCAACAAGATAGTAAAATTCTGTCGATGTCTGGATGGATTCCGTTTCGACCTTTCTGAGGAGTCACATTTCTATTGGACTGTATGGTGACATTAATCTACGCACATTACGCACAGGCTCATGCAAGGCTTTTGGAAGAGAGGCTTTTGGAAGAGAGGCTTTTGGAAGAGAGGCTTTTGGAAGAGAGGCTTTTGGAAGAGAGGCTTTTGGAAGAGAGGCTTTTGGAAGAGAGGCTTTTGGAAGAGAGAGGCTTTTGGAAGAGAGGCTTTTGGAAGAGAGGCTTTTGGAAGAGAGAGGCTTTTGGAAGAGAGGCTTTTGGAAGAGAGAGGCTTTTGGAAGAGAGGCTTTTGGAAGAGAGGCTTTTGGAAGCAGAGACGTAGTGAGGGGGGCACCACTAGCAGCCTATATTTCTATGTGATGTTCATGGAAAATGGGGAGGGGGGCGCCAATAAAGTACCTCGCCCCGGAAGAGAGGCTTGTGGAAATGAGGTTTTTGGAAGAGAGGCTTTGAGCTTCTCAAGCTCTCCTTCGTAAAGAGTTCGATAATAATAATAATGATGATGATGATTGATATACAAAAAAGGCGATCAAGTATACGTTGGTCTGTCGTATAATGGGCATCTGGGCATCGTCTATCTTAAAATTTTGATGGGACCTTGTCCATTTTTGGCTCATCCTACTCATTATTATTGTCTTCAGTTCTTCCGAATAGAGAGAAGTTTTTGACAGCTTCTTCTCCCCTATTGAGCAAGTGTATCAGATTTTTTCATTTCCTTCTATTTCAATGTGGTATGAGATCAATTAGAGAACATTTTCATTGCTGTCGTTGTTAAGGTTGACAAGAGCTGTCCAGAGTTGTTTTATATAGGAAGGATCAGTGTTTGTTCAAGCTTTGAAGAACTGCTTTGGAAACGCTCACGAAAGACTGGCCTACTTGAGTGGTTTAATAGCCTGGACTCTGCTAGTTCTAGTGCTCCCCTTTCTGCTCTGTGTCTGTCCGACAGATGGCCAGTTGCAATGGACTTCATTTGTTTTTACCGCCATTGTGTCTAAGCAACTAATGCAAGCTTATACCGGTAGTCAAACTCAAGACTATCATGTTGACAGTCTAGGAGCTAGCCACTTAAACTTTTGTTTTTTCTTTTTAGACTGTTCTTTTTTTCTTTGATTGTTCCAATGAATTTGATTGATTTGTTCTTGTTGTCTCTGGTAAGATCAATTCCTCTCTCTAATCACTAATGGATAGTGCAGGGATCGGTGTTTACCCATTGATCGAAATCATCGAATTACTTTTTTTTTTCTGATCACGTGATCCTGTAAAAAGTATATAAACACACTTTCTTAGAAAAACAAAATCTTTGAGTTATATGTGTATATATATATATATATATATATATATATATATACATACAGAATCAGAGAGAGAGAGAGAGGGGGAGAATAAAGGTTTCATATAAAACATGACCTTGAAATTTAGGACTCCATAAACTTTAGCCTCAGGGCTACAATCGTAAAGCTTAAAATATAATCAATTAACGCATTTGGAACCCTAGTTCAAACCAAAGTTTGCCATCAAAAGAGTAGACTATAGTCTTTTGATGTACACTAGGATAGTGGATTTAACTACACTTTCAGTAATTTAAAATATACTATAAATGAAAAAAATCCCTTCTGCCATGTTTGAATAGTAGGCTTAAGTTAACTTTGCTTTGTACAAGACACCTCATCAAGGAATGCCAATTCATGTTCGATGTTCTCAGTTGAAAATAAATGTGTCAATGAACAAGTCGTCTCAATTATCTTCACTTTGAAATTCAGTCTCATTGAATACAAAAAAAAATGTCATGAGAATTCTCTCCCTTTCATTCTATATTCTTTACGTGTGACCTCCCTTGTCTAACTGTAATGACAGATAATCGCCTTTGAGAAAACTATTTGGTACTCACTTGGCATTATGCGGCATGCTCAGCCAACCCTTGGAGAACTGATCCGTCAAAGGAATGAAGCTTCACTGCCCGTTGACATTTAACGTTCGCAATAGGATAGAGAGAATGGCGGAGAACCCTCGTGCTCTCGGGGGGGGGGGGGGGGTCAATCCTCTTAGTGGACGATGAATGCGGCGGATCGTTCACGTGCGGGAGAGTGCGTCACGCATGCTATGGGCGTCCGTGGTTTGTCTCTTACGCTTCTTGCCATTTGTGTAGTGATGATTTTAGATTTTTTAATGGTTGGTAAAATAGGAAGTGGACATTGAGAATAGGAGACAGACAGACAGGGAGACAGACAGACAGGGAGACAGACAGACAGGGAGACAGGCAGGCAGACAGACAGGGAGACAGACATACAGACAGACAGACAGGGAGACAGGCAGACAGACAGACAGGGAGACAGACATACAGACAGACAGACAGGGAGACAGGCAGACAGACAGACAGGGAGACAGACATACAGACAGACAGACAGGGAGACAGACAGACAGGGAGACAGGCATACAGACAGACAGACAGGGAGACAGGCAGACAGACAGACAGGGAGACAGACATACAGACAGACAGACAGGGAGACAGACAGACAGACAGGGAGACAGACATACAGACAGACAGACAGGGAGACAGACAGACAGACAGGGAGACAGGCAGACATACAGACAGACAGACAGGGAGACAGACAGAGGGAAAGAAGAGGAAAGAAAAAAAAAGGAACTGAAAGAAACAGAGAGAGACACACAGATTGACTGTAAGCAAAACAAATAGAAAGAGGGAAAGAAGGAATTAGTAAGAGTGAGAGAGAGAGAAAGAGACAGAGACAGAGAGAGAGAGAGAGAGAGAGAGAGAAGCAGAAAGAAAGTGAAAGAGAAAGTCTGTGTGTTTGTGTGAAAGAGAGAGAGAAAGGGGAAGATTGGCTGAGAGAGAAACAGAAAGAAAGAAAGAAAAATAGATGAAAGGAAGAAAGAGAGAGAGCAGAAAGTAAAAGAGAAAGTTCATTAGCTTAGGCAAACTATGCAGCTGCCTAGGGCCTACGATTGTAAGGGGACCAATCATAAACTAGTAAAGGGAACGCATACACAAAGCTGCATTGAATATTAGTTAAACCAGGGTTTCTTAGCCTGTGGGTCGCGACACTTTGGGGGTCGATTGGCGATTTGCCAGGGGTCGCCTAAGACCCTCGAAAAAAATGGATTGTTATTATCTACTCTTCATCTCTTCTATTGCTGTGTGCGGGGGTGGGGGGTCGCGGCAGAGTGGGGGATTGAAAAAAAAAAAGGGGTCGCCGAGACTAAAAGGTTGAGAACCGCTGAGTTAATGATAAGTCGTAAGAAGAACACTATTTGCATAGGGCCGATCATTAGCATAGGCAAACTATGCAGCTGCCCAGGGCCTACGATTGTTGGGGGGCCTCGTACAAGGACTTCTACATTGCTAATTTAGACAGATAAAATAGCTAAAAAGCCAATATTCACTGTTATTGTTGAAGTACACTAGGTTTTTAATAAATTGCATACTTTAAGATTTTTCGCAGTTAGCTTATATTTTTCTATTTTATTGGGTGCTATCAAATTCACTTTGCCTAGGTCCTCCAAGTATCTAAGGCCGGCCCTGACTGGCCATTCCGAAAAGTAAATTGAAGATTTGGAAACAAAACATTCCGATGTTCGGTAACACAGTAGCATCCACTGGCCTAGCATTAGAAGAATATGGAATCTCAATGAAGAAATTGTTAGGTTTCTTGAAGGACATGGACTGTGACTTTGTTACTAATATTTCTAATGAAGAGTTAGTTGAAGACAGACTTCATGTTTATCATTGGAAACATTGCAACATGTTGTTTGCACATGAAATGTATGTGCATCTTAAATCTTTTCAAACAAAGCTATTCCATTTCTTGGGGCCAGCAAGTGAAATCAGGTTTTTTCATTTTAATTGTTGAAAGGTGAAACTATTTCAAGTGAAATGGTTGAAAAGTGCCAGACTTATTTGGATTCTGTGATTGTGGAATTTGAAAGCAAATTTTAAGACGTCAAGAACTTGGAACCAGTTTTCAATACCCTCAGCTTAACTTCCAGTGCAGAAGCTGATTCAGCTCCAGAGGAAGTACCTCCAAGCAAATTATGATCTGAAAGAGGAAGTTCCAACCAGTTCTTTCGCGGGAGTTTAAAAAAAAAAACTGTTGCTGTAAACTTTCACATTGTTTGGAACCACTTTCAACTGTGAACAAACCTTTTTTTTTGTTTGAAAATTATCAACAGATCAATGAAGATTGACTGTAATTGACAGCAGTCACACGAAAAACAACAACTAGTTAGCTAGTTCCAAGATTCCGGAAAATTATGCACGAGAGTAAACAATTATATACTTTATATCTTCTTATCTTATCTTATATAATACAGACGTTATAATGATTACGTCCTACGCGTCATGCATTCAGTCATGCATAATAACCAATGACTTAAATTCTGCCAAGTCACTGGTTTTCCTGGCTAGCTCAGGCAACCCATTCCATGCTCTAATAGCACTAGGGAAGAAGGAGTATTTGTACGAATTTGTCCTAGCATATGGGATGAGGAATGTGCCTTTATCTTTGTGTCTTTCAGAGTATTTTATTAAATTTTGTTTTTGTATTTGAAGATTATGGTTCAGTGTTCTATGTATAATTGCTACTTTACTTTTGAGTCTTCTGTCCTGAAGGCTTTCTAAATTTAATGATTTTAATAAAGGTGTTACTCTAGTCAAATGTGAATATTCATTTGTTATGAATCTCACTGCTCTATTTTGTGTATGTTCCAGTACTAAGTATTAAGTACTACTATACATTTGTGGTGAAATTTTGTGATGTAAACAGTCATCTGATAGATAAAAAAAAATCGTTCGTAAAATAAGTTCAAGAAATTGCTAACTCTTGTTGTAATTTCTCAATTAATGCGGCCCTCGGTAGAAAAAGGTTGCCCACCCCTGGTTTATTGTACATTTTATTTGTGCTGCTTATCGACTTTGTTATATGATGGAATGCTTCATTTTCTGTTTATCTTCATTTCGTTTTGCATTGCGACTTTAATATAAGATTTGGTTGATCTAGGCCTACATTTAACAATACACTGTTACATATACTAGCTCTTTTTGTGATGATTCACATTCCTGCAGTGACTGTGACTTATGTAAGTATGTCATCATCATCAATAGAACCTAATTCTACGTTAAGAACGTGCTGAGACAGTGCGCGCATTCCACGCGCTCCACTCAGCCGTAATAAAGGCCAATCAACTCCATTGTTTCTAAGCTCTTTAACACTGTAAATCGTCACAAACCAGGCCTGGTATGGGGCTCCGCTTGCCCTGTGTCACTAGTCAATTCAGCGAGAGTTAACCTTTTTTCAATACCATGATTTATTGGCTAAGAATGACCTTCAGCCGGAATAAAAAAAAATAGTTGTTGGCCAAAGCGAAGTAAGCAAGATCACCGGAAGTCAGCTAGTAAAAGAAATGTCTATACTTTTGGTGCTAAAAGTGCGATAATGGAATAAATTAAAAAATGAGGATTACTACGCCCTATTGCACACTTTCCACGGACGTTCCTCCAGAGGAAGATTATTACGTCATATTACACACTTTCCACGGACGTTCCTCCAGAGGAAGATTATTACGTCATATTACACACTTCTTACGGACGTTATTCCATAGATGAACATAATTGCGTCCTATTGCAAACTTTCTACGGATATTTCTCCTCAGATGAACATTTTTACTTCATATCGCAAACCTTCTGCAGTAGCTCCACCAGAGATGAAGATTTTTACCCAATATCGCAAACTTTCTGCAGCAGCTCCACCAGACATGAAGAGTTTTACCCAATATCGCAAACCTTCTGCAGTAGCTCCACCAGAGATGAAGATTTTTACCCAATATCGCAAACTTTCTGCAGTAGCTCCACCAGAGATGAAGATTTTTACCTAATATCACAAACTTTCTGCAGTAGCTCCACCAGAGATGAAGATTTTTACCCACTATCGCAAACTTTCTGCAGTAGCTCCACCAGAGATGAAGATTTTTACCCACTATCGCAAACTTTCTGCAGTAGCTCCACCAGAGATGAAGATTTTTACCCACTATCGCAAACTTTCTGCAGTAGCTCCACCAGAGATGAAGATTTTTACCCACTATCGCAAACTTTCTGCAGTAGCTCCACCAGAGATGAAGATTTTTACCCAATATCGCAAACTTTCTGCAGTAGCTCCACCAGAGATGAAGATTTTTACCCACTATCGCAAACTTTCTTCAGTAGCTCCACCAGAGATGAAGATTTTTACCCAATATCGCAAACTTTCTGCAGTAGCTCCACCAGAGATGAAGATTTTTACCCAATATCGCAAACTTTCTGCAGTAGCTCCACCAGAGATTAACATTTTTACCCACTATCGCAAACTTTCTTCAGTAGCTCCACCAGAGATGAAGATTTTTACCCACTATCGCAAACTTTCTGCAGTAGCTCCACCAGTCATGAAGATTTTTACCCAATATCGCAAACTTTCTGCAGTAGCTCCACCAGAGATGAAGATTTTTACCCAATATCGCAAACTTTCTGCAGTAGCTCCACCAGAGATGAAGATTTTTACCCAATATCGCAAACTTTCTGCAGTAGCTCCACCAGAGATGAAGATTTTTACCCACTATCGCAAACTTTCTGCAGTAGCTCCACCAGAGATGAAGATTTTTACCCACTATCGCAAACTTTCTGCAGTAGCTCCACCAGACATGAAGATTTTTACCCAATATCGCAAACTTTCTGCAGTAGCTCCACCAGAGATGAAGATTTTTACCCACTATCGCAAACTTTCTGCAGTAGCTCCACCAGAGATGAAGATTTTTACCCAATATCGCAAACTTTCTGCAGTAGCTCCACCAGAGATGAAGATTTTTACCCACTATCGCAAACTTTCTGCAGTAGCTCCACCAGAGATGAAGGTTTTTACCCAATATCGCAAACTTTCTGCAGTAGCTCCACCAGAGATGAAGATTTTTACCCACTATCGCAAACTTTCTGCAGTAGCTCCACCAGAGATGAAGATTTTTACCCACTATCGCAAACTTTCTGCAGTAGCTCCACCAGAAATGAAGATTTTTACCCACTATCGCAAACTTTCTGCAGTACCTCCACCAGAGATGAAGATTTTTACCCAATATCGCAAACTTTCTGCAGTAGCTCCACCAGAGATGAATATTTTTACCCAATATCGCAAACTTTCTGCAGTACCTCCACCAGAGATGAAGATTTTTACCCAATATCGCAAACTTTCTGCAGTACCTCCACCAGAGATGAAGATTTTTACCCAATATCGCAAACTTTCTGCAGTAGCTCCACCAGAGATGAAGATTTTTACCCAATATCGCAAACTTTCTGCAGTAGCTCCACCAGTCATGAAGATTTTTACCCACTATCGCAAACTTTCTGCAGTAGCTCCACCAGAGATGAAGATTTTTACCCAATATCGCAAACTTTCTGCAGTAGCTCCACCAGTCATGAAGATTTTTACCCAATATCGCAAAATTTCTGCAGTATCTCCACCAGAGATGAAGATTTTTACCCACTATCGCAAACTTTCTGCAGTAGCTCCACCAGAGATGAAGATTTTTACCCACTATCGCAAACTTTCTTCAGTAGCTCCACCAGAGATGAAGATTTTTACCCACTATCGCAAACTTTCTGCAGTAGCTCCACCAGAGATTAACATTTTTACTTCCTATTGCAAACGTCTTGCTTGACGTCTGGAAGATATAATCTGACGGGATCCAAACTCCGGATCATCTTGATAACAGTCCGAAGCTCGATCCTACGACCAGCAAGCATTCGAATGTTTTGGTGAGATACAACACGTGATTTTGGTACAATTCCTAAGTTTATATTGTCTTGCACTGCAGGTGCTGTGTATGATCAAACAAACTTTTTTTTTACTTGATAAACAAATATATTTACTCCAGGAAGTATTCCTTAAGCTCATTCCTAAAGATCCAACCCCAGTCTATGTGTTATATGTATATCTAAAGCAATGTCTTTTGTCTTCGATATCGAAGATTGAGGATGAGTGCAGTATTTAATCTGGTTGGTCCATAAATTCTAACCCCATAAATCTTGTTTCAATCTTATTGGACTCTGACCAAATCTTTTTGGGAACAACAGAACAACAGTAAACCTGACCAGGACATCTTGGTGTACTTTTGTAGGTCCAAAAACAATGTTAAAATCGATTACACGAGCCAATAAAAAAAACTTCCAGCACAAACGAAAAAAAAATGTTTCCAAATTATTTTTTTTTTCCTTTGCCCTGCTAAGCAAGTATTTATTTTGTTGACAAGTAGTGTATCGATTACGTCCCTTCTTTACGACATCACCACAGGCCTTCCAGTGATGTTAGATTCCAGAAATGTTAGAATCGATTCCAGTTCCAATCTTAAAGTTAAACCCCGATTCTTTGCGGAATCCGATTCTTTTATCGTTTTAACATTTCAAGACATTGTAATTTTAAAAAGTATTAACTTTTTTTTTTTTTTAATTAATTAAGTTATAGCTTTTATACAGTGCTACTTTCATGCTTATAGCATGCTCAGAGCGCTTTGGTCTAATCTTATTTGTGGACCAGTGGGGGAGGGGGTATCTGGGAGAAGATTAACAGTAAACAGTAAACACAACTCTGCTCGGGTTTCAAACCTCTAGCCCCCTTCATATCAAGCCAAGCCAAGTTCAAGGGTTCTTAGCCTCTAGACCACCCATCCCACATAAAACATACAAAACGTAGATCAAAGACACAAAAAGGGACAAATTGGAAAGAGAGGGAACAGTTGTTTATCGCACTTTATTGTCACCGTGGACTTATTCCTTCATTCATATTTGTATTATTACATATTAATTATTCGTATTGTATGTTGTTATCATCCACACTATCTTTCCTTTGCGTTCCTCATGGAACACAGCGCCTCAGTAAAAAACACGCCACTCTCCACGGTCTCTTGCTAATTGTTTTTTTTTATGGCTTCCCAGCTCTTTCCATGGCTAGTGTGGTACAGAGAGGTGAACTCACTAGCCTTGCATCTAGCCCTAGCGCCATGGCACACCAAACGTACGTCTGCTCGCATCACTCCCAGACAGAGCAATGGTTAAGACAGGGCGATGGAGGCACAATTCCATGGCGCTGGAGTTCCAAAATATTTTTTTTCTTAGGACAGCGTTAGAGCAACACATACAATAGCATTACACTTATCACACTTATCACACATTTTACACTTATCACACGTATTACACTTATCACACGTATTACACTTATCAGGCGTACTACACTTATCACACGTATCACACTTATCACACGTATTACAATTATCACACGTATTACATTTATCAGGCGTACTACACTTATCAAACTTATCACACGTATCACACTTATCACACGTATTACACTTATCACACGTATTACACTTATCACA